>NC_088650.1:6967127-7054627 GCF_964019385.1 Sycon ciliatum | reverse complement strand
GTCAGCAGTAGCAGCCTCGAGATCGGCTTCACAAACTGGCGCTTCTGACAAGACCATGCCGACGAATTCGCGCATGGATCTATCCTCCTCTGGTGACGCCTCCGCAGATGCTAGGGGGCACGTGACAAAGCGTCGGTAACACACATGGTCTGGCCAGGTGTGAAGCTGAGCTGGTAGTCAAAGGGCAGCAGAGCCAATAGCCATCGTTGAAGCCGTGGCGGAACTTCATCGAACGACTTCTTGACAATGTGAACCAACGGCTTGTGATCAGTCAAAACGTCTACGGTGCGACCAAGGGCATATTGTCGGAACTTGGTTAGGCCGAAAACCACAGCCAGCATTTCACGTTCCAGCTGGGAATAACGTGCTTCCGTTGGATTGAGCGAACGACTGGCACAACAGACAGGCTGCCAGTCACCTGTGTCTGCTTTCTGCCAAAGAATAGCGCCAAGGCCCACGGGTGAAGCGTCGCAGCTAATGGCGGTGGGACGGCTGGGCGAGGCATCGAAGAATGCCAATCTGGTCAGTAGCTTGGCAGCGTTGTCTTGACACTGTTTGAATGCCTGAAGAAGTTCTTTGTCTACGAGGAAAGGCTCACGTCGTGATAACTGGCGAAGCGGCTCTGTGTGCTCAGCCAGACCTGGGAGGAATCTGCCCAAGTAGGTTAGCATCCCGATCATTCGGCGTACATCCTTGAGGCTCCCCGGTGCTGCCATGTTGCGGATCGCTTCGGCCTTTGCCGAGTCGTGCTGGATGCCAGATTTGTCCAGCACACATCCAAGATACCGGACCGACTCTTGACGGACTTGAGACTTTGGCCAATTCAATCGGAGGTTGACGGCATTGAGTCGCTCAAGGACCAGTTTGAGGCGTCGATCGTGCTCGTCTCTGTCCTTCCCAACGATAAGGATGTCATCGATGTAAACGAATACACCCTCCAAACCATCCAACACATCCGACAAGATTCGCTGGAAGGTCTCAGGCGCCGATGCGATGCCAAACGGAAGTCGCTTGAATCGATAGAGGCCCTTGTGGGTGCTGAAAGTCGTTAGCGGCCGGGACTGCTCATCCAAATCAATCTGATGAAATCCGGCTTCAGCATCCAACACGGAGAACACTGTCGAGCCATGGATTTGCCCCGTAATCTCATCCAGGGTAGGGATGGCCCTGCGTTCACGAACGACATGCTGGTTCAACTGGCGGAAGTCGACGCAAAGGCGTAGTGTGCCGTTGGACTTGCGAGCAGGCACGATGGGAGAAACCCACTCTGTTGCCTCTTTGACAGGCTCGATTATGTCCGCTTTACATAGACGCTCCAATTCGGCTGCGATGTCGTCTCGAACTGAGAATGCTGGGCGACGAAATGGCACTGCTGTAGGGGTTGCATCTGGATTGACACGGATGTTGACAGGTGCTGCGTTGACTACGTTCGCTGTGTCCGTCTCCACCATCTGCAGCAAGCCTAGCTGGAAAATGATGTCCTGGCCGAACAGTGCCAGTTTCCCCTCGGGGACCACAAAGCAACGGCATGCTGTTTGACGTGAATTCCCCGCCACAGTGATGTCCGCCATTCCGAGAGTGGGGACCTCCGAGCCATCGTACGCACAGAGACGACGGTCGCAAGCACTGTCTGGCTTGACCACGTCGGCGGGGCAGATGGTGCGCGTTGCACCCGTGTCTAATAATCCCGACACCGGCTTGCCATTCACAGACAGGGTAATCAAGAACCGCTCATCATGGGATGACTTGCTGAGTCCGGGCTTCGTCAGGTATATCAAGTCGTCCGTTGCGCACATGTTGGCACAGACACACACACAGACACACACACAGACACACATACTTTGTACCATGTATATGCCCGTCACAAGAAAAGCACGCAAAGTTGTGGAAGTCAGGTCTCGCTGGACCAACCAGAATGGAGCTGCTACGGGCCTGAGCACGCAGCTTTCCCCATGTTGCAGAAGGCAATGCAGTGCTGCAAGTGGCAGGCAATCCTACGTGAAAAATTGGCACATACACCTCCATATTAATAATTCCAACGAGAGAGCTCAGTTGAAAGCTCAGGGCCCTCACTATCTTTTTTGCCTAGGTTATCATGCATTATGCGATAGCAATAAACAACAGTTTTATTCGGCTGAAATAAAGGATACCAATAGACCCCACTTGTACTTGGCTGAAATAAATTGTTCATCGTTGTTATTGCATTTAGTTTTTCATTTCTATATCGCACAAATAAAGAGCGCTTGGGCTTGAAGGCTAGAGAGGGCTTGACCGCCCAGGAGCCCTCGCTATGCTTAATATTTGCCTAGGTCATCATGTGTGTTGTTCGAACTGATAGAAACGTCTTTGCAATACAAAAACATGTGCATGGCAATCAAAACTTTAGTTCATAAACGCACATCGATACATAACTCAAAACTCAAACTCTCAGACAGGTACATTCTACCAAGTAAAAGTAAATATAATAATAGATTACGCTTTGGTACTAGCTTATTTCATTTTTTTCAAGCCCTGTTTCAACATGTGGCCAGCAGTCTTTGCCAGAATGGTACGGAACATCAACGGAATAGGGCCAGGCTGGTGCGTAACATAATGATGGCCCCGCACACCGAACAAGCTCGAGCATGAGAGCATGTATTTTCTCCTGCTGAATGGATGCCTGTGCAGCGGTCTCTAGCTGTCAACGCGTCTTGTCACGAAGGCGGTGAGTCTCCAAACGACGGGATATTTGCTCCGTCGCTTCTTGCTGTTGGCATAGCCTTTCGCAAGCACGGCGACTCTCGAGGCGGCGGGACCTCTCTTCTCCCTTCTTCTACTCCCTGTGTAGGCACTCCTGCCGACGCCGTCTGCTCAGAGCTTTAACACTGTCACCCCTGTCATTTTGCTCTTCCTCATAGTCCTCTTCTAATTATCTCAGCATTCTATTCATACAACAACTACGACCATTAAAACACTGCAATCTACCCGATCCTTACATTCCCAGCCCATTAGTACCACACCCCTAAACTTTCGACCGATAGTACGACACGTTCTTTGGTCTTTTGAAATCAAACCGCGACCATTACAATAATGCGATCTAAACCGTAATGAGCGTTAGCATGCTAACGCAAGTTAGCAGGCAGCCCAGCGAGCTGGCCCGACCTGCACGCATGCGCGAGTCACATGGTCATGCGCCCTCCAAGATCCTGTACAATGTCTCTTGCATGTCATTGCTGTTTTCGACTTTCGAGCATGCAACTTGCGGAACATGCGTTCCCAAACAATTTCCTCCACAATTGTGCTCGCCCCGGTGTATCTTGCTAAGCTCAATGTTAAAAGTGCATTCTGCCGAATTCCCGTCCGCCCGGAGGATTGGTCCTTGTCGATCCGCTGGCAGGATCAATACTTTTATGAGAGTGCCCTGCCCTTCAAACTGTATAACGCTCCAGTCCAGCTATATGGAACTCTGTCGCATCCGCCAGTGAATGGATTATGTGCTAGCAGTTCGCACTCACAGGCCTGTTGCATTACGGGGAATACCTCAACTAACGTTACTTCCTCAGTGCATGCTCTGGACTTGTGTTAGCTTGCCAGCAATTCGCTATTCTGCTCCGAGCGTTTACATACTTCGATGTTTCTCTGGCCCCAGCAAAAGTGGAGGGTCCAGCTCAAGTCCTGACGTTATTGGCATCATCCCATTACGGGGAGTACCTCGACTAACGTTTCTGTCTCCATGCATGCTCTGAACTTGTGTTAGCTCGCCAGCAACTCGCTACTCGGCGCCGCGCGTTTACATACCTCGGTGTTTCTCTGGCGTCAGTAAAAGTGCTTCCTCAATGCACGCTCTGGACCTGTGTTAGCTCGCCAGCAACTCGCTACTCGGCGCCGCGCGTTTACATACCTCGGTGTTTTCTCTGGCGTCAGCAAAAGTGGAGGGTCCAGCCCACGTCCTAATGTTTATCGGCGTCATCCTGGACACCCGCCGCGCTAACATCAGTATGCCTATGGACGAACTTGCCGAGCTTCGTGATCTCCTTCGGGCCACTCTTCACACAGCTTCAACTACCCAATGTCAACTCGAGTCTCTTCTGGGAAAGCTCCCGTTTGCTACAAGAGTGATAGCCCCTGGATGCAAATTGCAGATTGTGGTCACTTGCCAACTGGTACCGGCAGCCGTGTTACCTGATCAAGCTCTCCAAAGAGTGTCTCGAAGATCTTCGCTGATGGCCTGAACTCCTGGATTAGCGGAACGGCCGGTCCTTCTTCCTACACCCTAAATGGACGCCGTCCCCCGACTTGCTGGTATTCACTGATGCAAGTGGTGCACTTGGCCGGTGCTCGTACAATTGCGACCGGGGATAGGGCGATGGACAGTAAATCAAGCAGAGCAGCAATCGCAAAGTGTTGTTTGCAATTGTGGCAGCCCGCAGCACCTGGGAAAACTAGCGGCATCAGCTGCGAATGCCAATCGATGGGCATTTACAGCAACTGCGAGGATATTGCTCATCAGTTGTGGCTTTGGCCTGGCGTTGTACACCGGCCACTCGTTTCGAATCAGCTGCGGGGCTCGATATTCAGAGAGGCGGGAAGGTGGAAAGCGATGTCTGCCCGAGTAACATTCGGACGCCACCTGCAGCCAAAGTATGGGTGGCTGCGGCAATGGCCTCAGCCCATGATATCAAGTTCTGACAGTCTTTACCTAGCTTGCACCGCTTACAGATTGCACGGGTAGCTGCACTTTGTGATCCGCTCCGGGAGTGCCGATTTATGGAATATATGCTCTCAACTGGTTATGCATACCAATATATTTAGCATTTGGAGGCTCTACTCAGAGTCATTGGCGGCTCTACTCAGAGTCATTGGCGGCTCCATGCGGAGTCATTGGCGGCTTCATGCGGAGTCATTGGCGGCTCCATGCGGAGTCATTGGCGGCTCCAAGCGGAGTCATTGGCGGCTCCATGCGGAGTCATTGGCGGCTCCATGCGGAGTCAATTTGCGGCTCCATGCGGGGTCATTCGGCGGCTCCATGCGGGGTCATTCGGCGGCTCCATGCGGGGTCATTCGGCGGCTCCATGCGGAGTCATTTGACGGCTCCAAGCGGAGTAATTTGCCGGCTCAGCTGCGAACCATCTAGTGGCTCCAAGCAGAGCCATCATACCAGTTGCTCGAATCGGCACTCCCAGCTTAATCCAAAACTCGGTTGCTCTGTTGTGAGGTGGGGGGATGCTAACCTAGGAATGGGTTTGCTCCCCACACTGGAGCTCGCGCTATTCCGTCGACTTGACACTTGACGGACTCACGACTGCCATCCAGAGTCGCCACCACTATTTCTAAACCATACGGCTAATTATTTTAGTTAGCTATCCACTAACCGGTACAGTAAAACCTGTGGCTACCGACCACCCCTTGGTGCCAGCAAAAGCGGTCTTTAGTAGCAGGTGGTCTTTAGTTAGAGGTTTGCACCACGTGACCATATGTGGATCCCATAGGGCTTGAAAGTGATGACGTCAAAAACGGCCAGGGAGTACTAAGTTGACATCAGATTTCTATTTTGGAGCCACTAAGCTATAAGGTGTGACTTTGCTATTGCCTCAGTATGTAGGTGCATAGCAACCCACTCATGTCGTATGCAGGTGTGACTTTTACTTCGCCACCAGTTGTAACCCCGCCCCCAGTAGCCAAATCAGTCAGTTTCACTGGTAACATCACCTTGCTGTGGGTGTGACGGCTTGAAATGTGCTTGGATCCATACAAAAACTGGATCCAAGTGGATCCAATTTTTGAATTTTTGAAATTGTTGCTATGCTGTGACGTAGCACTTTCAAGCCCTATTATATGATATGTATGTCAAAATGCAGCTAATACAATTCCCCAGGACTTGCGCAATGTCAGAAAGACGGAGAGATGGAGAGAGAGAGAGAGAGAGAGAGAGAGAGAGAGAGAGAGAGAGAGAGAGAGAGAGAGAGAGAGAGAAGATTAATTTTTTGCAGACTTCATATTCAGCTGCTACTTCTGAAGCCAGGAGTCAAACGTTCCCTGGGGAACGGTTTCGTTTCGCGCTGGGCTTCAAATTTGTTCATGCGATCAATCATACCGACTGTCCTTGTTGTGACTTCTCGATTGCTTGAACGCGATCCTTCAGCATCAGGACCTTGTGGTGCTGCTTTGTTTCTGGATTCCTTGATGCCATCGTCGATCCGTCTGTATGACTGGGGTGACAGAGCCGCCCAGTCTTCGTTTCTCCTCCGAGTAGTAACATCGATCAGAGAGCGCTTTCGATGCGCTCTCCAAGACGTTTCCTATCATGTTTTTTCTTGACAGCGCTTGAAATTTTGACAGGTGTAGTGCAGTCCACACCGACTCCACAGCCCAAATTACCTGCATTCATTTGTTCAGCTGTAGTATCGAAAGATTTTTTTCAGGACCATGGAAAATCAGTAAAATTTCAAGAAGGAGCTTCGAGCAACATTTGATTTCCTACATCGCGGTCGCTAGTTACGGGTCAAAAATTGTGTTTGGGACAGGAAAAGGCGGTCGCTGGTCGCGTTCAGAAGGTAGTCGCTAGTCACAGTGCATTTTGAATGTGAGACCTTCCGTGCCTGGCGAAGTGGCCGGTAGTACCAGGCTGGTCGCTAGTGACGGTGGTCTTTAGTTACAGGTTTTACTGTATATCCCTTACCGAAATTGTATTCTTGAACGCAATATTCTTCTTTCTTTTTCTTCTACTCCGTTCCATCAGCACTCGGCCGATGGCAGGAGATTGGTACCCACTGGGCTAGCATGCAGCAGCCAAAGCTGGGGCCTTTTCTTACTCCGTCAAACCCACTTCTTAAAACGAAACTGACGTGCATATTCACATTGCATGTTGTGAATGTCCCCATATTTGCCCCGACATCTTAGCTCGTACAGCGCTCCAGATACATCTATGCTACGGTGTGCACCGCATACTCGAATTACGGTACGGGACACATACGGGATACTGCACCAACCATGGCATGCGACGTGAACCACCCTACCAGGCACCGTGACACGCACTAAATTACAGCGGTGTGGATACTTGCTAGCGCCAGATGCTACTAAAGTACAACTGAATAGCGTCTTTTGCATAGCTACGGGAATAATCTCATATCCCAAGCATTGCAGCTCTGCTAATAGAATAATTCAGGTTACTCCCACTCCATTTCTCTAGTGCTTATTTTTCTAAAAAAATATCATCTTTGGCACCAGAATGCTGCCACCAAGAGTACATTAACCAGAGTGTGCAGCCCAAAGAGAATCATCCCACGGCAAAGTTTATTGTTAAGGGCATAGACTCGCAGTAACAGGCTCACCTTTGCTGCATCTCACACCGCTTCACACGGTCATCTACTCTATCACCATGGTAATTTCTGTGGCACATTGCTGCTTGTTTAACAAAAACGTAGAAAACACACCGAATTTCCAGGTAATTACCATGGTGGTACGGTACTTTAGCTTGAACCTATTGTATGACGGGTTTTCTACGATTCATAATGACCCAGGGAATAACTAACAGTTAGCGACGCAATTCTTCTAAGGTGTAAAGTGACTTCAGGAATACATGTATGTTGCAGAAAACTGCGATGCATGCTGATTATTTACTGTGCCCTATTGTGCACCATATACCTGGTGGGTTACTCAGGGATAAAGTAGATGCACACAAGTGCCGTGCATCACGGCACAGGTTAGGTTCGCAACTAGCTGCTACAGTGTACTTGTGGTCCGAACTTGCACTCTACTCAGCTCTGCATACGCAAAGAGTGCTGGTGCCGAAATGAACCAGAAGGGTGCTGAGTGGGACGCAACAACACTGACTCTGTATACCCATGTACACAGATATGATAGGGTATGCAGTACCTGCTCTAAGATTTAACACAAACCGGGTACACGTCTACCTGGCACAACTCCTGCAACACTGGGCCAGGGCCAGATTCGTTCAAGTGCGGCTACTGTGTGTCAGGGAGTCGTAAACTTACTTTCGACTTCCTGATGTACATGATTGTACATGTACATGTATGAACGTACTCGCACTGGGCACTCTGGCCGCACGCATCTGCACGCGTATGCAGCCTGTCAGTGGCGGTATACCCTCGAAGTATAAAAAAGTATAGTACTCGATAGGACTTCCGACCGGGTCGCAGGTAACCCAGTGTTCTTTTTCCAAAAGGTCCAAGTACTCACAAACAGGGCCACTGACCTGGCTCTGGAGCAGACACTAGTAATCTAGGTCCAAGTTTGCTCGATTATGTTCTGACGCTTCATGTGCTTTCATAGCCAAGGTTTCTCACTTTCTTCGCAAGCTCTTTTAGTCTTGAGAGTTGACAACTGCTTATGGTTGTGTTGGCAGAAAACATGTCAGCTAATCTGACAACCGTCCAACCCCATTTTACTGGTAAGTAGTCAGCGAGTGGCTTTGATGGGGCCATACTAGAGGGGAAGTTACGCGGCATATTTGTGCTTCCTTTTTGAGAACACGTTCTCGCTCGAAGGGTTTCTAAACTTTATCCCTGCGCTCATTGATGGAGTTCATCGATGGAGTTGCCAGCGGCACTCTACAGAAGAACAATGTTGTCAAGTTTTTTATGAAAAATTGTCAAACATTTTCAAATTGCTATAAGTTTGGTTAGGGCCGGGTTCCACTGCGACTCCGCAGCTCCGCTGCTCCACGGTACTTGGCTGCATGCAGCAGAGCGGCGCGGTTCCAGTGACACTCGCCATTCACGGTACCGCGATCGTGCTCGACGTTTTTGATGACATTTAGCCTGCCTGCGCGCGCGTGAAATCCAAAAAAATCCTCGTGTTCTGGCCTGTGCAATGAATTAAAATTCCCCCGAATAAAACAATTAAGTGCGGAAAACAATGCAAGCCGTGACCGCGGCTTGCATTTTTTTTGTATCAAGCAGCGAAGCGAAAGCTGGTGATGAGCCGCGGCCTCGCTGGACCAGCTCGTAATGATGACGTTTCATGCCGTGGATGATGTGCGGCGGAGCGGCAGTGGAACCCAGCCCTTAGGCAAAGGAAATTTGTCATTAATTTGTTCATGCTGCATAGATGGAGAGCTGCACACTCTGGCTTAGTTATGGACTCTCGCCTACAGTGTAGTCGTACTGCTAGTGTACTGGCATTACAGAAGACACGAAAAACGAGAACATAATTATGGCGAGAATGTAATTACTGGCTAAGAATTGCCCTAAGACTTACCGCTTCTCAGTGCTCCATACCAGGAAGTAGTACAATACCTACTCCCTGCTCCATACGAGTGTTTTCTCCTCATTCTCTGCATCCTTTACCCCAGGAGTCTCGTCCATTTAGCGGCTCAAATGCTTGAGCTCCGGATAGCGGAAAATAGCTCGTCGTCCATTAGCGGCTCTAATAGTACCTGGTCTGAAGTGTCGCAGTCTAGCAACTATGATTTTTTCCAGGAGGGTAAGGGTTGCAAACCCAAAGAGACCCTAAGCTTCGTCTATCAAACAAAACAATTGCCCTAAAAAATGGAAGAGGAAAAGAGTGAGCGAGCTGGTCTGAGCGCGCTACTTTTCAAAAAATAGAAGCTGAAAGCCATCAAAGTCAAAGCATTCTGGCTAGCGCGTTTGTGTACTGTTAAAGGGGAAGTATACCCTAAAATCAAATTTTCACCAGTTGTAGTCTTCTGGGTGCTGAGTCGAATGGTCTTGGTCCGAGGAAGCTGCGACGCTCCCTTCCTACTTGAATCCCAATCGAACTCGCGCACTTCCACCGAAACTGGGTGACTGCGCCCTACGAGATGGGGATTTGTATGCAAAATGTCACTAAAAGCGCCATTTCGTTCTTATAAAAGCACGGATGACCGCGATTGGCCCATATGTTGTAGTCTTTTGGACGCCGAGTCGACTGGTTTTGGTCCGAAAAGACTGCGATGCAGCGTTCCTCCTTTATTCCCAATCGAACATGGTTGAACAAGCGGTCACGTGCTCCTGGGTGCCCAAATCACCTGGTCACCGCGCCAGCAGGCGACAACTTTCACACCAAGGTTCAACTCGGGTTCAACTCGAGTGACAGGACTGTACCCAAAAAAGGTCAAACAGGCTAGTAAGTTGTACCCTGCAGGCACGGTGACCAGCTGACTGGTGTACGCAGGAGCACGTGACCGCTTGTTCAACCATGTTCGATTGGGAATAAAGGAGGAACGCTGCATCGCAGCCTTTTCGGACCAAAACCAGTCGACTCAGCGTCCAAAAGACTACAACATATGGGCCAATCGCGGTGATCCGTGCTTTTATAAGAACGAAATGGCGCTTTTAGTGACATTTTGCATACAAATCCCCATCTCGTAGGGCGCAGTCACCCAGTTTCGGTGGAAGTGCGCGAGTTCGATTGGGATTCAAGTAGGAAGGGAGCGTCGCAGCTTCCTCGGACCAAGACCATTCGACTCAGCACCCAGAAGACTACAACTGGTGAAAATTTGATTTTAGGGTATACTTCCCCTTTAAGTCCATCGGCCAAGTCTCAAAATCGAAAGTGGTGATGCACTGAGCTTCCAACTAAACGCGACCATACCCAGCACGTAGAGAATATATCAGAGAACACTATTCCGTTTGTTGGACGTGCCGAATTCAGTCCAGGGCGTCGATACGAAGCGTTCTTCGTCGCCGAGTTTTTTACTGTGCGCTCCATTTGAGAGTGCGCAGAGTTCTGATCGAGAGTTTTTTGAGCAGATTTTCAAATTTTTGAGGCTGTCAGCTGACAGCTGTCAACCCTAAATGGCACTTAGTATGTGACAGGCAATAGGTTTTGGTGCCTCCGTATGCCTTCTAATAAGTTCTATCTTCCTTCGTTTCACTTCGCTGCTTCGCCCACCACCTCAGGAGATGACATGCCCGCGTACCTGCACTAGTCAGCTCTCGCTAACCCTGTCTCTCTTTCTCCGTCTTAGCGCTCGTCATTCGTGTCCTTCTGCTGGGGCGAGCTTGATACTGTTGTGTCGTAGTTTTTAGGCAATAGTGGCTGTTGTTCGCGTGACGATCAGGATTTATGGAGAAAGACGACGACTCGCCAAGTTCCCATGCAGCCACAGACGGCGTAGCAATTCTTACCGCCAACCCTTCGAGCAACGGAACCGGCCTGAGTTGGAAATCGTGTCTGTGTAATTGTGCCACGATACGGATGAAACACACAGGCTCACATGTGACGAGATGAAGATAATCTCAACAGGCTGACGGAAATCCAACAGGCTCACGGGAACGCTGCAGTTATGGTCGGAGACGCGGAGTTATTTAGTCACTGGTAAATGTTGCATCGAGTGCTGTGTGCTCTAACACAATTGTAAAAATCATGAAAAAGCGAAAATAATGCAATGGTGGGGCTGAGTGGTGTTCTGTGGAGGAGACGTCGCTGTCTCAGTATTCAACGCCGGACCCTGTATTTCAAGTCTGTGGTCATGCTCGATCATAAGTTCCTGTATGGTTCCAGTGCCTTCTCAGCATTGTTGGCGGGTAAGCACCTGGATCGTCTCCAAGTACTGCGGCTCTGGTGGCTTGAGGGATGTACGGGTGCTCGCCGTGCACCCCTGCCGGCAATCTGCTAGTGAAGCTTGGTACCTACTGTGTCCGGGAGATTTTCATCCAGAAGCTGATCTTCCTAGGCTGGAGCTGCTGCTACTCTTGCAACATGTGCTAGCCCTCAACCACTGGCGCTCCTACTCGGCTCCAGTGTGGGCCATTAACCACCCTGCCCGATTTCGCACTGTTGCTATTCCACACCGTCAGCATTTAACTCTGAGGTCAGACCTTGATCCCTCCCACCATATGCTATCTGTCTGTCTGCCTCTCTCTCACACACAAATGTGCGCGCATACACACAAACACACATACACACACACACATGCACACACAGTGACACAAACATACACATAGCCAACTTCTCTGTGTTTGGTGATCATCATCTGTTTTCTGATGTGCCAGCTCACCTCTGATGCCGATTACTTCCTTGCTTAGACCCGGTCTGCTATTAGACCAGTCTGCTCTCCCTTCACTCGCTCGTAAATCCTACTTGGAGCAGTAAGGTTGTGTCACTGCTTCTACTGATGTCATTGTTGTGAAAGCAATATCATCGCCATTGGTGGTAATTTTCCACCGTGCATGAATCATTAACAATCATCATCTATGTGTCACGGCCTAACCATCCTCGTAACTCCCCTCACCGTGACTAGTGCTGTACCGTTGAAACCTACTTTGCTTCAGTGTATATTCGCCCCGGGCAAAGCTCTTGTTTTGTTGCATAGTGATCTGACGCAGTGTGCTATAGCCTGTCGGGTAATATGGATAAGATTAGTACAGTCGGCATCGCCTATCGAGTGACCAGGTACATGTATAAGGATACTAGTACATGTATACCGGCTTAACGATATCGGAACACAAATAGCACTATGTGTGCAATATTCCTTTCTAAGCTCACGCTGTGCGGTGCAGATAGGTCATGTGTCGTTGCCAACTTGCCGCATGTGCATGTGCAGCAGGAAGGCACCACATGTCGACTACTACTAGTACTTATACTGTACAGCATTGTGTGCTTACATGCATCTACGGCCTTGTGGATGCAATTGAGTCTCACATACATGTACATGAAATATTGCGTGTAGTGCGGCATCAGGTGTTAACATACAGTGGCTAAATATTTTTCTCGCAATAATGACCGTATTCACCACAAGTGTGTTTATGTCCAGAGCCAACTCAAGTCCTGTATTATTTATGACCATGACAATAAGACTTCCGGGCTGAAATTCTTCTATGACAGGCATGAGCACTTGCCTTACAATCATGAATTATTCGTGATTGTACGAAGTACATATTCGCTGTTGCATCAATTTTGCACCATTTACATTGTAGTGCCACTAGTGGTATCACCTGCATGCGTATTGAGTCAAACAAGGTTACCTCTGTATAATTATGCTTATCGTGGCTATCAAGAGCTTCGATGCAAATTCCCAGCTGACGAATGGTGTCCAGCTTGTGTTCAGCTCAGCTGGCACTCACAACTCATAATAATTGCGTTCTAGACGCCAGATGAGATGTTTCAGCTACAATGTAGACACAACGTCCGTGTTCAAGGAAGCCGTCACTTCATCTTCTGTCCATCCTCAATAGCACGTTCAAGCAAATACGTCTGAAACACAGTAGCGACAATCCGACAGCGGCGACACGCCATCTTCTCCGAATGAGCTTCTACCGTTCTAATTCAGATTCCCCCAAAAATGTCAAAATAAATAATAGATTTCCACCAAGCTCGCTAGAATCTTGCGAACCGTCAACATGCAGGCATTTCAAGTGTTCGAGCGTGCGTTGGTTTTGCTCAGCGGCTCAAGAACATTCGCCAAGCGAAAAAAAGTCGATGAGAAAGATGTAATGGTGGACGAAATTACGAAAATCGGAAGAAGGTATTCGACCCAGTTCGACTATCCTGGACTGGATTGGCAACGTCCAACAATCGGATTCGTATTCCATGGGGTCTCATGAGCTAGTGTGCCAAAGGGCGTTTAGTTGGAGCTTCAGTGCATCACCTTCGCCGAAAGAGGCCCTTTCTGAGATTTGGCCGATGGACTATGTATGTCACGAGCGCTAGCGCGCTAGTCGCAGCAAACGCTCGCAGGCCAGAGTTAGCGCTATTTGGGCTGTTTGCCGCACGCGGCAGCTGGATGGATCACGTGATCCAAGCTGACAAATAAGGTCCGATGGTTCAGCTACATTGAGCCACAAGCCTCTCCAAGTGTTGTATGATCTGAAAGAAGAATGTCAGTGCGCAAGTGGTGGGGGCCGGGGATTGTATTATCTGCATTTTGACATACATATCATATAATGGGATCCATATATGGTCGCGCGGTGCAAACCTCTAACTAAAGACCACCTGCCACTAACGACCACTTTTCCGGGCACCAAGGGGTGGTCGTTAGTTACAGGTTTTACTGTAGATCTACCATGATCATCATGGTAGACGAGTGTAGACTGTAGCCTTGTACTTAGTTGTAGGCTTTAGTAAAGTAAGTTTAGACAATGTAGACTGTATTGTACTATTTGTAGTGATTTCGACTACATGTCATTGTGTAGTTCGGGCTGGGATGTGATGCCACGCCGACAGATCAGGTGATACTGATACTGTGATAGGTGCGAAGGTAACTGGTTAGTCTACGCTGTGCTTGCAAGGCTCATCGCTGATCAGATTTTGATGTTAGCTGTCAACTACCTATGTAACTGACTGGTACGACTTTCACCCATGGCCCAGCGCTGCATGTTCTTGGTACGGTCATCGCCATGTACGTATGTGTACAACCGGAATCAATGGGGCGGATACTAGTAATACGCCTCGCTGGTGATAAAAAAAAGGCAAGTCCTTTTCAGAAACAATAGTCTCATGGGCAACTGAACAGTAACCAGTTGTTCCGATATTATTTTGTGGTCACAATACCGGTACAGAGAGTGCTCTCTTCTTTTGCAGTTTTGGGCATCATCGACGCACGCTCCGTATCCGTGGTATATCCAGTGCCTGATGAAAACTCCCAGAGCAATACAGTGTAATACAGTAGTACTTCTGACGTAGAATACTTAGTAGCTCCGCAAGGCAGAGTGTAGGAGGATGGCGCGGAGCCTCTGTTCGCTAGTACTGGTGTTGTGGGCGGCCAGTGCGACCCTCCTACAGCTACAACTCCGCACGGCCAGCAGCGCGGCAGTCCCAAACGTTCTTATGCTCATCGTTGACGATCTCCGTCCAGAGCTGGAACCGTACGGTTTCAACAGTATAAGGTAAAACAATAGTTAGGCTTTGAAATGAATCATTGAAGATATTCCCCAACTGCATCTCACCTACGTAGATTCTACGTGCATGTAATGTATCCACTAAACCGTGACTAAAGCCTAGGCTAAAGTAAAGGGTTAGCTTGGGAACACGTTCAACGTCCAAATGCAACCTTCCTGGAAAATCAATGGCAAGAAAAAGGAGAAAGTTCTCAGTAACTGTTCAGGGCTCGCACCTGTACAGGGCCTAGGGCTCAGTGAACATGGTGAACTGCAATGGGAAAATGGCAAGGAAATGTCATGTAGAGTGACTACAAAGCAACACTTGAACTGCAATTAGGGAAAATACATGTAGCCTTGTAGGACGAGCCAGCTCGGTAGGCACTGCACTTACTGGTAGCCGTGATCATGCAGTGCAGCTGGGATACACTACCTCGTGGAACTCATGTGAGTCATGTTACTGTAATAGTTACTATAGTGCAGCGCTCCTAGATGAAGTCCGCTGGCGTGAATCAAATACTGTACATACTACATAGTATACGGAGCGGCGTGCAGCCCTCGACATGTGAACAGTGGGTTATGAACCGGTGCAGGACGCAAACCTGACTCACTCGCGGATTGGATTTCATCGAGCAGCATCATACTCCCCCCCCCCCCCCCCCCCCCCCGGGTCCATAGTAAAGAGTTGACTCCTGGTGCAGCGAGCCCCAATGGTAGCCAGTGCAGGCTGTCGTAATAAAACGACTCATCCGTGTTCCATTCCCGTGCATGGTACATGCATGGTGCGACGGCACAATGACAGCTGTCGCAAATCACACTGAGTATTACACGTGTTTGTTGGTGATTCCTGGTTAGCTGCTAGCTTTTCCCTACTCGAAGATGTTGCCGCCGCGAAATCTAGGGGTTTGTGTTCGTCCTGGCGAAAACCGTGTTTTGATCCGTTGAGGGAGAAGAGAGATACAGTGCGAAGACGTACGATCTGTCCGAGAATCGGCGAAGAAGAAAGCTTCGCAGACGACCCGTAGTGGTTGGGAACAGAATGGAACATATACCAGTCGATGCCTGTCATGGTAGGGATGACTGCTACGAAGTTTTAGCCCCATGCTCCCCAGCGCTTTTTAGCGCCCGACGATAATTACCAAATTTCATCGATTTTCCATGTGGATCAAAGCATAGTCCCCTCAATCCTCTCCAGTCGAGCTAAGTCTGGACGCTACAATGTCGAGACGCGAAAAGAGAACATGCATGAACACACAGGAGCATCACATGCAGCTGCATTCTGCCTTGACGAAGCTGAGAACAACACCGGCACCACGCATTTGGAAGACATTTCGAAGAAGACGAAGAACTACATATCTGCGTTCAAAAAAGCCTCTGTACTGTGCAGTATGCATGCGTGCATGCGCGAAGCACGGGGTCCGCGGATCAACTTCGTTCAAAAATCATTGTGCCACACGGGTTGTATGATTTGTGTGCGATCATGGCCTTTCTTCTTGACAAACAAAACTGAAGTTTTTCGATCTTCAAATCGCCATAGCGTCCTTGTCATGACTCCAAATCAGCTGAAACTGTGCAGAAGGAATGAAAATGCCATGCTGAATCGATTGGTACCATTTTCGAAGGGTTTCCTTGAAAAATAAAATTTAGCCTGCACTGGCTACCAATGGGCAGGAGACCTTAGTTCCACTATACGAGTACATGTTGAATACCTCCATGACCTCTGCTGCATGTAAGGAGGGGGGGGGGGGTAGATCTATTGGAAGCAACGAGTCTTTATCCCCACCCCAAGGGTACTATGGAACTCTTTCTCCAACCTATGGGGCTCTGCTTGGTGCATTGCCTCCGCTATGTACATGTACATGTAAGTAATAATAGCTATGAAAAGCATGAATGCCGCAGACATCACCACGCAACATGACAATTTGTTCAAGGTTTGGTTTTGTGTGTTTCCAAAATCGATTTTCACGCTCCGATCATCAGTGGAAATACGGAACTAAAGAGATCAAAGGTTAAAAATCCAAAGAAGTGTGACACATGACGGGTAACTTGTGGTAAGTATTACAAAAAGTGAGAACTAAAATAAAGAGTAAGTGACGAGGCGGCGGATGACGACAAGGCGGCGGATGACGACGAGGCGGATGACGATGAGACGGCTGGTGGTGATGGTGATAAAACGGACGAGGAGGAGTCAGGTGGTAGGGAAGGTGATGGAGCTGATGAGGGTGAAATTCGTAAGAAGTCAGCTGTGTTCTTGCATTTGTTATCTCGTCCCGATTGTTTGAGTGTTTATGATGATTCCCACTTCTCTGTACTGTGTCGTGCCCGTTATGTCCAGCAGTTGAAGGTCCTTGAAGCTGTTTGTATTCGTACGCATAAGCCCGATTTGTGTAAGCAAAAAGAACATGTTTTAGCACTTAGGTTATTTTTCGTGAGTTTGCACCCCGTGTTCATGAGTTGTTTCTGCACTGTTCATGCCCGGTTGTCACACTTACTCTTTATTTTAGTTCTCACTTTTTGTAATACTTACCACAAGTTACCCGTCATGTGTCACACTTCTTTGGATTTTTAACCTTTGTTTTTTCCCTTGATCTCTTTAGTTCCGTATTTCCACTGATGATCGGAGCGTGAAAATCGATTTTGGAAACACACAAAACCAAACCTTGAACAAATTGTCATGTTGCGTGGTGATGTCTGCGGCATTCATACTTTTCATAGCTATTATTAAACTTTTATCTCCACGTAGATTACATGTAAGTAAAGTTCTCATTTCCGTGCTTTGTCTAGCAGGCTGGTGCCAGGAGGGGTTTGGATAATGGAGGTGTTAGGGCTCAGGATTTAAGGTGGGGGGGGGGGGTAGTGGGACTGGACATTGACAGCAAGTACTGTTAGTCTACTAATTTTCGGCCCATTCAAATTTCGGCCTCCCGGGGCGCAAAACCCATTTCGGCCCATTCAAATTTCGGCCTCCCAGGGCTAAAACCCATTTCGGCCGCATCAAAATTTCGGCCAAACATGACCAGGCCGAAAATAGCCGAAAATAAATATGCACCGAATATCTGTGGACTTACAGTATCCCAGCATTCTCACAGGTAGTCTAATAAAAGCAGAATTTCTTAAATCTTTCAACAAATCATACACTTTCCGTAAAACTCTCAGACTCCATTGCAGCGTAGTTTTCACATCGGAAAAATTAATATCTCCATTGCACACCGTACATAACAGGCTCTCAGCTGAATCGAATATCATACACTGAAGAAACTATACACACTTACGGTCCTGTTATGCCACTCGAAGACTGAATGAACGGTTAACACTCACCAGAGCACAAGTACTAGTTACAGTGATACAGCACTGCATCGGATAATTCACGCATTGCAGTACGAGAGCGATTAAATCTGCTATTATACTGTTTTGACAGCTCACCAAACATTAAGGACTTTGCCAAGACGGCAGCACAATTCAACAGTGCGTACTGCCAGTATTCGTTATGCGCGCCTAGCCGCTCGTCCTTCCTCACTGGTCTACGTCCACAGACTACACAGGTAAGAGCTAAAGTCTTACTTGTATCATGATTCTTTGAGTTTCATTATGCTTTTCCTCAATGCCATGCTCAGATGCATGACCGATGGAGTTAAATAATGGTACAGTCAGACCTCGCATAACCGCACACATCCGTTTTCCACAAAAATATCCGGATAGGCGAGGGAACCGGATAATCGAACACACATACTGTATGTATGCATGGCATATGCTGTGAATCGGTAACCAACGATTTTCTTCCGGATGGCGAGGGATCCGGATAAAAGAGGACCGGATAAGCTAGGTCTGACTGTACCATATTTTCCATAGTATAAGCCGCACCCAGATTTTTTTGTCGCGAAAGACAGACATCTACCCTATTTATCACCCTGAGTATAAACCATGCACCTTTTCAACACCAGTATAAACCATGCACCTTTTCAACACCAGTATAAACCATGCACCTTTTCAACACCAGTATAAACCATGCACCTTTTCAACACCAGTATAAACCATGCACCTTTTCAACAACAGTATAAACCATGCACCTTTTCAACACCAGTATAAACCATGCACCTTTTCAACACCAGTATAAACCATGCACCTTCTCAACACCAGTATAAACCATGCACCTTTTCAACACCAGTATAAACCATGCACCTTTTCAACACCAGTATGATTCACCCAAAAAAGGTCGGTGTTTATACTCCGGAAAATATGGTAACATAAGTCTTGCTGGAAGAGGGGAATTTAGAATACAGTAAAACCTGGTTTAAGAGACCACCCCACGGTGCAAGCAAAGGTGGTCGTTAAAGCCAGGTGGTCTTTAGAACCAGGCCCCACAGTGTCTGTGTAGTACTGTCGGTGCATGGAAAAACGGTGTTTACTGTAGTTAGCTGGGCACCCGTACAGTTTAAAGTTGTCCTGTGCAGCCTGATAAACTTTGATTGACCAGGCATGTTATTGAGGTGGAAAATAGAAGATGGTGCTAAGATGATGTCAGAAGCAGCTGTATCTTTGTTCAGGTAACTGTGGACACATAACAGTAGAGATACCTCTATTTGGCCACAAGTGAGTTGCAGGATTCCCATTAAAACTCTGTGATGGTGGTGGTGGAATCCACATTATGATCATACAGGGGGGGGGGGGGGGGAGGGGGGGGGGGGAGTTATAGACGCGCTACAGCTGAAAGTCGACTCATCCCGGAATGAACATCTTCAGGCTAGCGTTAGTAATGCATCACAAATTCATCCCGGGACGAACAACTCCATGCAAACAGGCTCTTAGACCTTGTAGTATTCTTTCATCTCCAGTCCAAAACAATAAGAGTCCAAACTCAACTCATGCACAGAAACCAAAAGCCGCGAAGTCCGTTTCACTCGCGCACGGGAAACGACACATGCATAACATAACACAATGTACATGTACTACATTATTACAGGGTGCGACAGAGCTCTCGGCCATTGAAGAAAATGTTGAGTCACCTCCACCATTACACTGCGCTCTTTAGCCTCAGCTATGCCAGTTGTGTATGTGGAAACCCCCCATATAATAGCAGTTTGGTCTATATTTTTAATCATTCAACATCTACCTTCCCTGATGAGCTATGTATTAGCGAAACAGCTGTCTGAAGGAGTTTATCAATATCGTCTACGGAAGTGTCCTCGCAATGGTGATGGTTGTGTGCTAGTCGGCTAAAGAGCGCAGTGTAATGGTGGAGGTGACTCAACATTTTTACATGTACTACTACACAAGTATCATGGATGTCCGGGGTGGCCAAGGAATGCCACAGCGCCGCGTATATAGACCTGGACACTACAGACCTATAGCAATAGAAGGCTAGAAGCAATTATCAATTTGCACTGTGCCGCCATTACGCAACACATGCATATGCTTGAGCATAAACAGCAAACGTCCCTCAGTATCGTTCTCTTGTGAGTGGGTAACATCTAGATTGTTTTCTGTAAAGTTCTCCCCTCTGTTTTAGTGTTAATGGTAAGCTCTTCCTGTTTCTCTGATATATCCTAGCCCTCACTTAGTGAGTTGGTTTTGCACTTGCATCTAGGTCTTTGATGCACATAGGTACTTTCGCAACACGCCAGGCCTAAACAACACCGTGACCCTGCCGCAGTTCTTCAAGAACCAGGGCTATCGTGTAGCTGGCGGTGGCAAGATTTTTCATCCAGGTTTAGCCTCAGGTAAGCCGATGTGTTTGTTTGGGGTGTGAGTCTGCTATGTATTTCACAATACACTGTGCAGCAAACATGCTCAAGGTAGTACGTACCCGGACAAGACATATGCAGTGCTGCCAAATAATTTTTCGCCCAAAATCGGACACCCTTCATCGCCAAGGCTGGCCATGTGGTGCGAATTTTTCTCCACCGCAACATTTTCCGGAGAATTCAAAATACCGTCCAAAATACCATGGAAATTCGCTTCATTGCCATGGTAACCGATCTTGCACACCGAAGTAATTGGTTGCCAAGCCTGAATTTTGTAATCCTGGTAATGCATGAGTGTGGTCACGCACTGTACAGTAGCAGTAGTAGTAGTAGTAGTAGAATTTATTATTTTACTAGCGAACTCCCAACAGGCGTTGCCTTTTTACTGGGAACCCTAGGAATGACTTGGTGCTTGTGACAAATGCAGAAAGGGGCTTAGCTTGACGACATCCAGGTGGAAGCATGTTCCATCTGTCTGCTGCCAAAAATGAAATAGCATTCAGGCCGTAACGAGACGTAGCTCTGGGTAGGTTCAGAGCGGCTGAAGCTTGACCGCGGGTAGCAGCATTTGTGCGGCATGATGCAGAGCGGGGGGTAAATATCGTGCTTAAAAGAGGACTGGTGCAACGAGATAGACACCTAAAAACAAACACAAACAGCTTCAAGTTTACACGGCGAGAGAAAGTATACAGGTTATATTTGGTGAGAATGAAATCGATAGAAGTATACTGATCATGGCCAAAAACTCGCCTTAGGCACCTATTGCTGGTTGACTCAAGTTTGTCTCAGTGTACATGCCCTCGTACTTTGCACTTCCACCGCCAAGCGCGAGCCTTTTTAGAAGCACATGACAGTGATTTGTGCCTTCAGTTGCGCTGAAAAGTGAAAATACAGCACTTCTGAATAGGAAACTACTGATCCCTGACATTTTTGGCTACTTTTCGGACGTTTCCTTTTTCGGACCGGTTTTCGGAAGAGCCTTCAAAAATCGGACGGTTTGGCAGCACTGCATATGTACACTTGCGTTACATAGACACTTTTGAGGTGCACGTTTTTGCCATACGCGCACACAGACCCATTTGGATTGAACATAATATTACGACGTATACACATCGTGTGTGACGCCCTCAACATGCTGGCTTCAGATATCATCTATTTATCACGCTTCAGACTCTTGATAGGGCTCTGGGTGCGTGCCACCAAAGCGAGCTTGACAATGGATGAGAGCCGCTAGCCGACTGGATAATGATTTGATCCTTTCCACAGTTTCCAGTCTTTGGTGCTGCGTGCAGCATCACAAATACAGTAGCGGGGCAAGGACACTACCCTTTCATTGCTCAATTACAGGAAATTATGAATTCTGACACATTGTGTGTACCTGGTGTTAGTCTTGCTAACTCAAGTTTGGATAAGAACTTAAGAAGTACAACGTAAGTTATTCCACTTTTGCTTTTGATGAGCACTTAGGCAAATCCACAACGAGCACAATACCAGTAAATACTGATAGCTATCACCAATGCACTGCTGAAGGCCTTGGGGCCCCTGCATAGTGACACGTCTGAGAGTATAATTATAATGTAAGGTCAGACAAATGCAATTTGTAACACCCCCCCCCCCCCTCTCCCCCCTCTCCCCTCATAATCACTGCTTCACGGATCTCCTGGCTTGCTTCGTTTTCTGCTGTGTGCTGCACTGTAGGGGGTGATAACGATGGCGTCAGTTGGACAGAACCGTATTACACAGCACCAGGCAAGCACAGATTTGAGGCGAAAACCGTATCATGGCAGGCGCGCAGCGAGGCCGAATCCGACTTTCCCGACTACAAGGTAGCCAGCAATGCTATCCAGCAGCTGCAGTCACTGAAGAATGACAAGTTCTTCATTGCCATGGGCCTGCACAAGCCTCACCTGCCGTTCGTCTTCCCTCAGTCCTATCTCAACTTGTACCCTGCCTCAGTGCCATTGGCTTTTGACACAAGTCCTACAGTAGGTAAGTCATGGACATATCCTGCCTACACTGCAGCATATTATTACATGGGTCAAAACGGCTACCTGTCCGGGGATTAAAGTACATCGTTAGGAATACGGGTTTGGAGTGAGCATTCAGACAGTGTCAGTATGTATCAGCTGCGAGTTAGGACAGGCCAATTCATAATAAATATCCCCATACATCACAACCTGCACTGCACCTGTTTGACATGTGCCCGACCCATACATTACATCATGAAATAAATAAATTTCACGGTTCTGAGACTCAGCTGGAAGCCGAGTTTTCCGCATCCGCTGTGGGAACGCCACCACCCTCTAGGATCAAGGCGCAGATGCAGCTCCTAAAGCGGTGGGAGGTGAGTAGATCAGACCCACCACCAAGTGGTCAAAGACCGAAATCCCATTAGCTGCATCCATGTTACCCTCATGCCAGGCCACGAGTTCCCAATTAACTGTGGGTCGCAGCACGGCTGGAAAAATTCCTTCCTCTTCCAAGCAGGACTTGAACCTGGTACCCTCTGTTTCTCAATCATGGTCTTAGACCATCTATGCTTGCCTGCATCATTGCAGGGAAACCAATTGTCCTGAAAGACCACCTGAAAGACCACCTGTCCTGAAAGACCACCTGTCTTGAAAGACCACCCGTCCTGAAAGACCACCTGTCCTGAAAGACCACCTGTCCTGAAAGACCACCTGTCCTGAAAGACCACCTGTCTTGAAAGACCACCTGTCTTGAAAGACAACCTGTCTTGAAAGACAACCTGTCTTGAAAGACAACCTGTCCTGAAAGACCACTTGTCTTGAAAAACCACTCACACCAATCCCCGTATCGCATCACGCCATACATTCTAACTTGTGAAGGAAGACCAACTGTCTACAAAGACCAGATATTTCAACTGCGAAATCGAATGGGTATACTGGACATATTTGCCGTCATTAACTGTGATCCGGGTAGTTTGAGCACCTATTTGAACCCAGAAATGTTTTCTTG
This sequence comes from Sycon ciliatum, assembly GCF_964019385.1. NCBI lineage: Eukaryota > Metazoa > Porifera > Calcarea > Leucosolenida > Sycettidae > Sycon > Sycon ciliatum. The sequence continues at coordinate 7,031,148 of NC_088650.1, read as the reverse complement.
CTACTCAACAAGTATGCAAGAGTTAATATACTTGCGCTTTACACGTTTTGTGTGTGTTCTATGTTTGCGTGAATGGTTCTGTACTCATATGCCAACATGTGCGTATGTGTATGTGTGTGTGTGTGTGTTCTGTGAATGCTTCTGTACTCATGTGCCAACATGTGTGTGTGTGTGTGTGTGTGTGTGTGTGTGTGTGTGTGTGTGTGTGTGTGTGTGTGTGTGTGTGTGTGTGTATGTGCACGTATGTGTTTTGCACTGGGGTACCCATCTCATCGTGTGACCAAACACACGCTCAGGACTACACAATGTCGCCTGGAGTAACTATGTGGAGTTGCGCGGTTACACGGATATCAAGAACCTAAACCTGAACATCGGCCAGGGAGACTGGATGCCTAACGCAACGGCGATGGCGCTGAGGAGAGCGTACTGGGCTGCAACGTCCTTTATTGACGCCCAGGTATGCTAGGTACAGTACACGAGGGATGTGCATCTAGTGTGCAAAGAGTGCTCAGAATGCCGTGGAGTCAGAGCATAGCACAGTCAAACAGTGGACAGAAAATGCTCTGTAGTTGCAGCTAAAGTATCATGCACCTAACATTACAATGTATGCACCAGGGAGTCGGAAAGTACCGACATTTTACGACTCCCTGGTATGCACTGACTACAGTGATGGTCAGTGAAATCCAACCTCATGAATAAAGTAGCGCCGCGTTCGAGTGCACAGACCAGTATGTGTAGTGCTAGGGCTGCGTAGCGCCCGGCGCTATTTTATTCATGAGCTTTGGCCAGCACTGTAGTTACGTAGCGTAGTAGTACTCACTAGCCTAGTACTTCAATGCCAGGTTCCTGCCTTGATCAGATTGGTAGTCACGTGACTAGTCACATTGGTACTTTTTGGTAGCCACTGAGTGCATTACCACAGGTCACATGACAACGTTCCAATAATCATGTGACTGATCATGTGACTGTTGCTGATAAACGTGATAGCCCTGTGAACTCTACTCCTCGGACCCCCCCCCCCCCCCCATACCTCTCCCTCGCCGCAAAGCTTTGAGGCTCCGTGCAGTTTCGTTGACTCAGAAGATGAGTCCGCATGTCCGCCCAACCCGTCTGACCAACTAACTTTTTTTTTCTTGTCCTGCCCTGTTTATCCCCTCTTCCTATACGCAGGGCCTATGCAGTATAGGAAATTATGAATACAAACCAGCAGCAACAGTATGTTCCCTTAGAAATGAATGAATGCAAAGCAATTAGTAGATCTATGTGTCCAGGAGTTTCTTGTTGATTGATACGTCCACCCGTGTGCACTTCACTGGGTTTGTTAACCTGCAGATTGGTCGTGTGCTGGCTGAACTGAAAACGCTGGGTCTCGACAAGAACACAACCGTGGTGCTGATGAGCGATCACGGCTGGCATCTAGGCGATATGGGAGAGTGGGCGAAGGGAACTACATTCGAACCGGCCAATCGCGCTGTTCTGATGATCCGTGATCCATCGCGGCCCACCTCCGCCGGCACCAAAATCGACACCAGCGTCGAGTTGCTCGATGTCTACCCCACACTTGCGGATATCGCTGACTACACCGCTCCAGCTGTGCTGCAGGGAAAGTCCCTTACGCCACTGCTCAACGGAGGAGGTGCTGCGCCGCCGTCCACGTGGAAAGACGCGAGTTTCTCGCAGATCCTGATCAGCACGAATCGGTACGCGACCGACCCGGCAATGGGCTACACAGTGAGGACGAGTGACTGGCGCTACACCGAGTGGGTCAGGTATAACACTAGCACCGGCGTCACTGACTGGAATTCCCTGGTGGCCCGCGAGCTGTTCGACCATCGCCTTGACCAGAAGACCGCCTTTGGCTCCTCGGAGAGAGTCAACCTGGCTGAAGCTCAGCAGTTAGTCTCCACACGCATGCAGCTCAGCACCGTGTTGAGGACGCAGACTGCTCTGGAGCTATCCAGCAAGCCAACGTCGGTATCAGCCCCGCTAACAAGCCAGCCGTCATCGGGAAGCTCGGCGTCGTCCCGGAGCGGGACGTCTGCACCACGCGGCACCCCCTCGAGTGCTGACCGTGTTGCCACGCACTCTCTGCTTGTTCTCAGTCTTGCTGGCCTTCTGTGCCACTTGCTTTGAGACTGTTTCAGCCCAGCGTCCGGTGGTGACGCCTGAGGCGGCCACTTAGATTTCTTCACTCGTGACTCAACCACATTGCCGAGGGCACCCCGTGATTCAACCATGAACAACTTACCCGTGAACATATGTAACTAGAACGCGAAAGTTGAGAGTGTGTCAACATGATAACTGACGATACAGTGGTGTAATATCTACATGCTTTTGCTTTTTATCCTGAGATAGCGGCATTTCCCCAATATATGAACTCAACCAAATTTGTAATTGCAGTACTGAAGTACACGTTCAATGTACCGGTATATTATTATTATTATTATTATTATTTGTGCTCCCGCGTCAATGGGCTCGCCCAAATTCGCTTGCACCGAACCATGCGAAAAAAGGCCGCCAGCAGGCAGGCAGGCAAAGAAAAATAGAAAACGGTGTCACATAAACTAATACAAACAAGAATATCATTATTGATGACATTAATATACTGAATGAATGGCAAAGGCCATGTGAATACGGATAATACGGATAATCAGAGTACCAACAACAAAGAATGTAGCTCAAACCATTGCAGTGCCAACTTCCTTCACCAGTACTCTGCCTTGTACGCATCTGTAACTGCGTTGCACAGATATGTCCATTCACGGCGATCCAGTGCTCGCTGAGTCATCAGCTGCAAGTCCCTTGGAGTCCTCAGACGGCAGCCGACTCGCTCCGCGTCTTGACCGGTATATGCTGAAGTGAATATTTCCCCGCCATTTTTAACTTAGTGGGTGAATCAACTGTGCCCCCCCCCCCCCTCCACATTATGCTAGCAAGACTTTTTCTGACATTTTGATGGGACATAATTTTTTCATGTATAATTACATGTATGTGATGTACAATACCCTCAATGAGAACATGTACTATGTACATGTCACTTATTTACAGGCAACTAATTTCTTTGCGAGTAACAGCATTCGGCCAGTGTTCTTATTCAGGAAATCCCATTTGAATGCAGTACAATAACATGAAATCAGATTCACCCTCAGTGTGGACTCAGATTTGTGTTACTAGTACATGACCAGGGCAAACTGGGCCAAAGCAGAACTTTGTCGTTTGTGTGCGGCTTTGTGTAGCTAAAGGAGAATCAGTTGAGTTGTCTAGTGACTACACTCCATGGATTATACAGACAGCTGATCTCCCATACTAAGTCTTGTACTTACTCCCAGTCTGGAATGGCCAGGCCAGGGCATCAGCCATGTCAACTGATATCACCAGAACTGAGTTACCATGGTTTCTAGGCAAGTTAGTTCCAGGCCCGCCGGAACGGGTCCCGTTGGCGTTGGTCAGGTCACCGACCAAACTTTCGGCCACCAACACAGTCATGCTTCCGGCGGTCCTGCTTGCGGATCGGAAGGTCAAGGACTTGGATCTGTTTCTTTGAAGAAACCAAACTGACCGGAGACAGTCTTTCCATGATCCATGATCCACCGACTAACGTAACCGTGTAGCCTGTACTGTACTGTAGTCATGGTAGTGTAGTGTAGCTAGTACTGTGGCCTAGGTAGATTATGCCGAAACGATGCCACACACAAGCGATACGATACGACCGGGACATCGCTGATATATTCGGCGATGGTGTCTTCTGCGATTTATACTAGTAGTAGTAGTAGTGCTGCGAGCTGAGAGACTGGCACCGTCAAACTGTGGCCGCGCGCGGCTCCATCTCGTCTTTGGTCAAGCCATCAACCCTGCCATTGGCCTGGGCCGCAGGCTAGGGATGAACTCATGAAGGGCCGCAAGGAACTCGAGGTGTGACTGGATCACACGAGATGCCCGTGCTTGGTACCTGTGGGGTGAAATCCCCTCCTCGTCTACTGCCAGTACCGCGTACTGCCGTACTGGTCTCGTACATCGTCTAGTGTCTAGCACGCTACATACGCGCTGGTCACGAACGTCATTACTCACCTCGCGTGCTGTCAAACAAACACCCTACAACTTACACAAGACAGTACAAAACAAGCGGACGAGCTGCGCGCGGTGTTGATTTTTCACCACCAATAGGCACCATTGCCATTGGCACCAAGCTTCAAAACAAAAGTGCAAAACCGTGGCGGAAAGATTGACCCGGCCTGGTCACCCAGCACTGCACAGCGAGTAGAAAGGAGAGCCGTCTTTCATTTTCAGTGAGGATATAATCATTGCCACCGGTAGACGCCCCTGCATGGCCTGAGCGGACTTCAATCTTCACGCAGTGAAAGAAGAAGCCCTGTTAGTGTTATGTTCGGTTTGAGGAAGAGAGGTCTCCTTTACGGACGGCAATAACGCATCCATTCTGTACCTGGAGCTAAATATCCTCCATATCCAGATATCACTGGCTGGAGAAAGTCAGTGTGCACCCGCATACGTAGATCTACTGAGGTTCAGTACAGGTTTTGGCCTTGGTCCGTGGTACCGCGCCGCCCGCTCATCATGTTGACAGAGGCTGGCGTTCCCGTTGTTCTACTTCTCTTCTGTTCGGTACTGGGACGGCACGCGGTGCTTGGCGAAACCACCAACGTTCTCTTCATAGTCGTTGACGACCTGCGACCAGAGCTGCAGGTTTACGGATATCCTCGCGTGCGGTGAGTAGGTTGAAAACTTAGGAGACCGTAGAGCATAATTGTATGACCAGAATTGTCTTTCATCTATTCCCATTAATCATTCCAATTGTGCTATTGCGCGTCATTTCCCACCCGCAGGTCTTCGAACATTGCGGGCTTTGCGAAGACTGCCACGCTATTCCGCAGTGCCTACTGCCAGTTCCCGCTGTGCGCACCGAGCAGAACGTCATTCCTGACGGGCCGACGGCCAGCGACTACGAAGGTCAGTACAAACCTGCACTATATGTACTGTGAAAATTGAACTCGAATATTGAGCCGGATGTAATCATGGATAAAAGGAAGGACGAACTCCTACTAACCTACCCCTTCCCCATTTCTAATATTTTCACTTTTTCAGCTTTTAAGTCCCCTCGTGCTTCTTGGCACCTTCATTCGCTTCCTTGTTATAGGGCTTGAAAGTGATGACGTCAAAAACGGCCTGGGAGTAGTAAATTGACATCAGATTTCTATTTTGGATCCACTAAGGTGTGACTTTGCTATTGCCTCAGTATGTGGGTGCATAGCAACCCACTCATGTCGTATGCAGGTGCAACTTTTACTTCGCCACCAGTTGTCACCCCGCCCCCACTAGCCAAATCAGTCAGTTTCACTGGCAACATCACCTTGCTGTGAGTGAGACCGCTTGAAATGTGCTTGGATCCATACAAAAACTGGATCCAGGTGGATCCAGTTTTCGAATTTTTCAAATTGTTGCTATGCCATTGCTATGGAGTGACGTAGCACTTTCAAGCCCTATTGAGCACTGTGACCTCTGCTCGTTTGGTCACTGCGAATTAAAATATAATCAACAACAACTCGTAACATTTTTGTCTTTCCTTTTATCCATGATTATGTACTGTGTTATTCCTTTGCAGCATCCAGTGTTCATTACAACGAGCATGTGGTCACTGGTAAACAGTTTTTTAACTAAGCCCATTTTCTCCCAACTCCTTTATCGGACATGTAAACACGACTCGGCATCTGGTTCCCTCCTTGTTGTTGTTGTTGAATTTTATTAAAAGTCGCAACACAAACAGGCGATGCCGCCTTCTTTTATACATGCGAGCGACATGACAAATTTAATGAGAATAGTACCTTCTTGATGTGCTTTGGTTGAAAAGGTGTTTGACTTGACGACCTACTTCCGGGATGTGCCGGGGATGGAGGATGCTGTCACGCTACCGCAGTTCTTCAAGAACCAAGGCTACACGGTCAGTGGCGCTGGCAAGATCTTTCATCAAGGATCCTCTTCAGGTTCGTACACAGTAGCTGTATAAGGAGTGATACCCCTACTTTGAGGAGTGGTAGTAATGTAACTATTGTCGTCGGTCTAAGACGGCAGTGTTGCTAATTCTCTGAGAATATGCGCACTCCCTCGCAGCCATGTACACATCCGATCAGTCTCGATACTCCTACTAAAATTATTTCTTTGCTGGAAACAATCTTTTCTCCTCCCCCAAATTCTCAGTCAGAACCGATTCCTTGGATTAACACAATATATAGAGGAGATGCTGGGTTTCAACTCCGAGTTTCACTTGAAACCACACAATCATCCTTCAGGTGGGGGTACACCATATTTGAGTACATCTATTGAATCACATTCACTCTACACTCTATTTTCAGCATTTGGGTGAGACCTGGTATCGGTATGGTATGGTATTGATTTATTTGAATTCGGTATCTCAACAGTACAATGTACAACTTGGGAAGATCCGAATGACATAGATACATAAACATAAAAGTGGAGTAGGTGCTACAGCTGATCATTTTATCGCAGGTTGTGGGACTAAACTAATACCAGTATGCAAGTACACAATAAATAAAAGCTGAATAAATACGACTGCATGACATTGGAGAAAAGCACCAAGTAGAGCAAAACAAAGCGACACATCACTCATTGAAAACATTTTCAAAACTTACTGGTCACCGTGCCTGCAGGGTACAACTTACTAGCCTGTTTGACCTTTTTTGGGTGCACTCCTGTCACTCGAGTTGAACTCGAGTTGAACCTTGGTGTGAAAGTTGTCGGCTGCTGGCGTGGTGACCAGGTGATTTGGGCACTGCCCAGGAGCACGTGACCGCTTCTTCAACCATGTTCGATTGGGAATAAAGGATGAACGCTGCATCGCAGCCTTTTAGGACCAAAACCAGTCGACTCAGCGTCCAAAAGACTACAACATATGGGCCAATCGCGGTCATCCGTGCTTTTATAAGAACGAAATAGCGCTTATAGTGACATTTTGCATACAAATCCCCATCTAGTAGGGCGCAGTCACCCAGTTTCGGTGGAAGTGCGCGAGTTCGATTGGGATTCAAGTAGGAAGGGAGTGTCTCGGCTTTCTCGGACCAAGACCATTCGACTCGGCACCTCGAAGACTACAAGTGGTGAAATTTTGATTTTTGCCTTAACTTCCCCTTTAAGATGAGGGTGTTTAAAAAGCTGCTATCTTTTCTCACATCACTACGTACACAGGTGATAATGATCCAATCAGCTGGACGGAACCGTACTACTTGTCGCCGAACAAGGGAAAGTTTGGCGGCACCAGCATCTCGTGGCAAGCGCGTGATGAGGACGTACTGGAGTTTCCCGATGCGCAGATAGCCACACACACCATTGAGCAGCTGCGCTCGCTCAAGGACGACAAGTTCTTCATCGCCATGGGACTGCACAAGCCTCACCTGCCGTTCGTCTTTCCCAGCGAATACCTCGACTGGTACTCGGGCAACATACCGTTAGCCAACCATACAGATGCCACTGAAGGTGAGTAGGAATAGCAATCTACAAAAATCGTGGCCAAAGAAATCCAACCTGTCACAGTGTGAGTCAAAAGCAGCGCCGCTTTTCCATTTCAATTGCATCCCGTACGTTCCAAAAACTGACCAGGGGACCACAACAGCTTTGGCACTGCTTTCGGCACCTGGGTCGGATTTCTTTGGCCACGACTGTACATTTCTGTGCTCTGTTGCCTGTGTATTTAGCTGGAACACCTGCCATAATTATTATCCTCGCACCTGGGGTTGGAGTGAGGTGTCCAAGCAGGTGAATCGAAGGCACCCCCTCAACATGTTCTATCTTGTTTCGCAGCTGGTTTGTGAGAGACCATAATATGCGGACTGCTGATCGCATGTGCAATTCTGCACATCGCACACTGTAGCAATCCATGTTCAGACCAGGAAGCAGTATGTATTGTACTACTCCCCGGTCCAGACCTATGTGTTTTTACCATCTAAAACCAATCTACATGTTCCTAAGTGCAGTTTGACTATTTTGTCTGATGATTGGCCATTTGGAACGAAACTTCTAGTCCAGGGCAACTCCGCTTCTTACCTGCCATTCAGCAGTATCACGTCAGACCTCAGCAGACTCGGCACATGATTTGTGTTGCGTACAGAAGCAGATAATCATACAAACACGCCATGGGTAGAAGTAGCAACACGGTCCAAGGAAAACACACGTCAGACATAGCAGTTTGTTCAGGCTATGTTTTTTATAATGTAATTCTGGCTGTTGAGTGGTCATGTTGGAGGTTGAGGAAAGGCAAGAAGTTTCTTTCAAGTGTTGTAAGTGGGGGTACAGCAGCAGAATAGTGAAAATAACGTTGAAGTGCAGTTGGCGGTTTTTGTGGGAAATATAGTGTACAATATAGTGTGTCAAGGATTCCTTACTGCTGTATCAAACACGATGAAGAGAAAAAGGGTCGAGAAATCTGACTTAAAGTTCGATGGAGAGTGTGATAATTCTGGAGAAAGCTACATCCAGGACTTAGCTCATCATGAGTTGGAAGCTGTAACTAGTAAAGTACCGTAATTGTTATTACTCCCTGGTTGGCGGTTTGTCAATCGCTGGTTGGCGGTTTGTCAATCGCTCATCTTCAGCATCAAATGTGGGGCAAATGTTTGCTCCTCGCCCTATCGCGGATCAAATAATAATGAAAGGACCAACATAAGTGCATGTACGTACTTTTGTGTGGGGAAAGTCGTGCCCCCCCGATCACTATCCTGGCTACGCCCCTGGTGCTCACGGTGCTGTGCTCACGGTGTTGTGTACTATGCTATGCTCACGGTGTTGTGTGCTATGCTGTGCTCACGGTGTTGTGTGCTATGCTGTGCTCACGGTGTTGTGTGCTATGCTGTGCTCACGGTGTTCTGTGCTATGCTGTGCTCACAATGTTTTGTGCTATGCTGTGCTCACGGCGTTGTGTGCTATGCTGTGCTCACGGTGTTCTGTGCTATGCTGTGCTATGCTGTGCACCATCAGGTCTTCCAGACCTGGCGTGGAGTTATTACAACGAGCTGCGAGCGTACGGCGACATCGAGGAGCTTGATTTGCCCGTAACCCCGGGCAACTGGATGCCGGCATACAAGGCGAGGCAGATGCGCCGTGCGTACTGGGCAGCAACGTCGTTCATCGACGCCCAGGTACAGTCAGCTCCAGCCAGTGCCTTAACCCGTACCATTTACATGTCAATATAACCCTGGCTGGTGTCAAATAGAAAAAAAGTTTTAGAATTGCAGGAGCTAGTGGCTTAAAACTTTAAAGGGATCATAGCCTTACATAATTGCTCTGTCTCTCCACATTGCTTACAGATTGGACGAGTACTGGTGGAGTTGGATGCGCTCGGACTGGCCGAGACGACGGCAGTGGTCATTGCCAGCGATCATGGCTTCCACCTGGGAGACCTGGGTGAGTGGTGCAAGCAGACTAACTTTGAGCCGTCAAACCGTGTCGTTCTGCTAGTGCGTGACCCGTCACTGCCACAGTCTCGCGACCTGGTTGTCAACGAAAACGTTGAACTGCTCGACGTTTACCCATCGCTGGTGGAGATGACCGGACATAGTGTGCCGGAGTACCTGGAGGGGAAGTCCCTGAAGCCGCTGATGCAGGAGCCGGGTTTCGTGCCGCCGCTCTGGCACAACGCAAGCTTTTCGCAGACGCACTCGCAGCACGCGCGCAGCGTGATGGGCTTCACGGTGCGGACGACCGGCTGGCGCTACACCGAGTGGGTTGCTTTTGATAACTCCGCCGGTGAGCCTCTGTGGCATGACCTGCGCGGCACGGAGCTCTACGATCACCGCAACGACGCCAAGGACGTGTTTGGCGGACACGAGGAAGTGAACCTTGCTGACAAGTCTGGATACGAGGAACTGAGGTCCCAGCTCCGGTTGTTACTGCACAGCCAGTCTGCCATAACACCTGTGCCTCCAGTTTAGGCGACTGATGTGAATCAGGACGACACCGATCGCTTGGTGTGAATAGAGCCAAGTACTTTGTGATTACCGATAAGCACGTGCATTTTGCATAAGCAGCCAACCGGCAACATTGCGATCGCATTGCAATGTTTGATGTTCTCGTATGCCATGGGGTGTGCGGTCACGGTTCATGGCACATGTGTTGTGATTATCAACTACTACAACTTGAAAGTCTTCTTGGTGCTCCTGCTGGACAGGAAACCAAACAAAAACCTTTGCCAAGCTACTCCTCTCAACCTGACTTCTGAGGCTAGGAATATTTAGAGTTGCCTCCACTTCAAAGTTTTATGCAAGAGCTATCATAAATTTATTGACTATAGGCTCTTTATGTCCGAGCTTGGCAAAATCTGGCTTTGGAAAATTTAATTTTTTCACTGATACCAGTTTCGGCTTCATGTTCTCTGTGCTGCGCTGACGAGTCCACAAAGGATGAAACAGTTCTTCTGTCTGCAGATTGAGTAGACTATATTTTCTATACCAGGTGTAAAATGCTGTGACTATTTTGAGGCAATTTCGTTTTTTTCTTCGACTTGAACAGGCTGTCATTATTACTTAGGATACTAACCTCCCGATACTAAACACAATCTCTTCCACACGTCTCGAATAGGATAATGCTGAAATTGATATTACCCGCACACATACGAAGGGCAGCACTGAGTTGGGGAAGATCAGGGAGGATTGTCACTCGCTTGGCTTGGTGGTATGCCGTACTGAGAAGCTGAGTGGAGCTGTTAAATGCTGTTTTGTATGCTGGCTGTCAAATCAAGTCGGTAGAAAAATAAGATGTGGACAGTAACACTAGCATAGAGTTCAGTACTGCACAGTGGGATAATAGCATGGTGGTATGGTACATCCAATCATCAAGCATATCCGTAATGGTCTCCTCTCACTTGTCCACGACTGGCTCTCACAGAGCATGGTGGTATGGTACATCCAATCATCAAGCATATCGGTAATGGTCTCCTCTCACTTGTCCACGACTGGCTCTCACAGAGCATGGTGGTATGGTACATCCAATCATCAAGCATATCCGTAATGGTCTCCTCTCACTTGTCCACGACTGGCTCTCACAGAGCATGGTGGTATGGTACATCCAATCATCAAGCATATCGGCAATGGTGTCCTCTCACTTGCCCACGACTGGCTCTCACAGAGCGGTGGAAATTATTTTTTAAAGGGGAAGTTAAGGCAAAAATTAAAATTTCACCAGTTGTAGTCTTCGGGGTGCTGAGTCGAATGGTCTTGGTCCGAGAAAGCTGAGACGCTCCCTTCCTACTTGAATCCCAATCGAACTCGCGCACTTCCACCGAAACTGGGTGACTGCGCCCTACTAGATGGGGATTTGTATGCAAAATGTCACTAAAAGCGCCATTTCGTTCTTATAAAAGCACGGATGACCACGATTGGCCCATATGTTGTAGTCTTTTGGACGCTGAGTCGACTGGTTTTGGTCCGAAAAGGCTGCGATGCAGCGTTCCTCCTTTATTCCCAATCGAACATGGTTGAACAAGTGGTCACGTGCTCCTGCGTACACCAGTCACCTGGTCACCGTGCCTGCAGGGTACAACTTACTAGCCTGTTTGACCTTTTTTGGGTGCAGTCCTGTCACTCGAGTTGAACTCGAGTTGAACCTTGGTGTGAAAGTAAGTTGTCGCCTGCTGGCGCTGTGACCAGGTGATTTGGGCACCCAGGAGCACGTGACCACTTGTTCAACCATGTTCGATTGGGAATAAAGGAGGAACGCTGCATCGCAGCCTTTCCGGACCAAAACCAGTCGACTGAGCGTCCAAAAGACTACAACATATGGGCCAATCGCGGTCATCCGTGCTTTTATAAGAACGAAATGGCGCTTTTAGTGACATTTTGCGTACAAATCCCCATCTAGTAGGGCGCAGTCACCCAGTTTCGGTGGAAGTGCGCGAGTTCGATTGGGATTCAAGTAGGAAGGGAGCGTCTCAGCCTTCTCGGACCAAGACCATTCGACTCAGCACCCCGAAGACTACAGCTGGTGAAATTTTGATTTTTGCCTTAACTTCCCCTTTAAAGTTTGTTAGGATAATAGGAGCATTAGCCTGATTAGGTGTACATATGTCATTTTACACAAGGATATTATCCGCAGACAAAAATAGGAGGAGGTTATGGTCTGAGTGAGATGAAGTGGGTGCATGGGCGGCACCAGCAAAACATGATTCAAGTCAGAAGTGCTGGCACTGGAATACACTCTAGAGTCATACCTCGTTCATCCCGGTCGTCTGGGCGGTCTGGGATTGATCACTGCCAAACTTCGGGATCCGGATACCCGAGGTATGAGTGAGCGAGGCACCTGCACTGCTATTTCAGCTGACTTGGAATCGTGAACCGCGCCACCACCAGTCGATGGTCAGAGCATACTGTGGTCTCAGCATGCGATCTGCATTTTTTGAGCGCTGTCCTCTGGCTCTGCTTGCAGGTCACAAAATCGATCACAGTGCCAGCTTTCTTCCCGGCTGGCCTTGTTATAGTCTGGCTTGCTTTGAGTTGGAACGCTGTGTTACACGCAAATAGCTGGTGGGCCCCTAGGAACTGGGCCAGCTCTCTACCTCTTGGGCTGCGATTGCCAAGGTTGTGAGGACCCATGAACATTTCCCACGAACGCCGCTCGCCTAGCCCTGCATTGAAGTCGCCCGCAAGGAAGAACATATCAGACGACGAGAGCTGCGTGACAACTCGGCCAAGGTCAGAATAGAATTCGTCTAAACGGGGCGAGTTTCGGCCCGGCGCGTGGACATTGACCACTGTACATAACGACGGCGATTCTCGCTGATCGGAAAGAAGCAAGTGGACCACGGAAATCCTGTCGGATACTTTCCAAAAAGAAAGAACGCGCTCTGCAACCGTCCTGCCTATGGCAAAGCCAGTGCCATGGTGAGGTATTTCTGAAGGCAGCCCTATTAGGCGGCACCCGCCGGTGGACTTATCGAACCCATCCGGGTGTTTTGTCTCTTGCAAACAACAGATGTCGACCTGGTATTTGTGAATGTCCGCAGCAAGCTGCTCCTTCTTTCGTTCACTGGATAGATCGTAGACATTGAAGGACGCTATCGACAGTGTACCACCAGTAGATCTACTACTAGTACTAGTCAGAGGACGGCGAGCGTGCCAGATTGTCCGTGGAAGCCTTAGCACCTTCAACGCCATTGAGCCCGCTATCCGACAATACGGGAAAAGTAATAGTTCTCGCCGTCTCAGAGAGCCATCGAAACAATCATAACAATACCAAAACGTATCTGACTACAGCGTAGTACTGACTGTTGCAAAAGCTGAAATCATCCATTTCGGCCGAGCTTCAGAGCTCGAGTCAACTACTAAGGAACTACTACTTGTAGTAACAAATGATATTATTATTTACTACGACATGAATTGAAGTGGGAACTCACTGTCAGGGGGACGGTATATTACCGGTAGCTATCGCTGTTACAAGCAGTGCGGCGCGCGCCAAGGCCCCAGCTAGCTTTATGCAAATTATGGGCAACCTGCACTGGCATTGGCAACGGAAGCAGAAAGCGACATCTAAAAGTTCTTTCTAGGAGGAGTGGCGACTTCGGAGGGTCGACGAAGTAGTAGATCCGACGACGCGTCGACGCATAGATCTACGTGGGAGCTCACGCTTCCTAGACTGCCGAACTAAAGACAGTACTTGACTCTTGACTGACTCGACCTCCCGACTACCATCCGGAGCACATGTCACGATCTCGAGGAGCCCACCGCACCTTCCACTCGACATACCTGCAAGAAAGCACCACTCCCTGCTCACACTCAGTCATAGTGCTTCGGGGAGCTCACCTCTCATCAGTTGAGGTTGAGAAAGCTAATAAAATGTAGTGCTTCAGGAACACTACATTTTATAACGCTCCAGCAGCCAAACATCACAAGGGATATACTTTGAAGCTCCCTTTCAAGCGTGACATACTCTTCGCGAAGCCCCAGGTAGCAGCGTGAGCCAGAGTTTCCCATGGAGGGGTGAGAAGGAGACGCCGAGCTAGAGGCATTCATAACGCGCTCACCTCCAACGACTACTCACGCCCCGTGAGGGATAACTATACGACTTAGAAGCAGCGACTTTGGCGGTAGACGAAGTAATACTAGTAATAGTTGGTTTCTCCTATGGTTGATAAATATGGTGGTAAAGACACACCTGGCAATATGGCGGTAAACACACGCCTGCCCACACACGCTCTCTAGGCTGCAAAGTTCTGGCACAGAGCTCTCCTTCTCACCACCACCACCATCAGTTCGCGCCTGGCGCCTGGTCGTTTCTGGTGGTTTCTCCTACGTGGAGGAGGTCGCACTTCCTGCAGAACTTGACACTTGACTTGACTGACTCACCACTGCCCTGCCAGCCAGACCATACGACAAGTCCATCGAACCGTCCACTCGGCAAACCTGCAAGAAAGCACCACTCCCTCTGCGCAATACACAGTGCTTCTAATTCGGGGAATTCAACCCTCATCAGTTCAGCTCAGAGAGTAGGTTGAGGAAGTAACGACTTTTTACGTTAGTTGTGCGGCCAGCGGTAGTATGAACAGCAGGGTCAGTGACTGTGCCAGTGGCTGGTTCTGACACTACCGTGTACAAAACATGTTGTTGTTGGTTGACAGCATTACATGCATGAAACAAGGTGGAGGACACCGTGTTCGGAAACAGTGACCTTTCTACACATGTGTACAACCATCCACGGTTGGTAGAGCCCCGGTCGGTTGCGACCATCTGAACGTGCCCCCCCCCCCCCGTATTGCGGATCCAATAATACGCATGAAAGGACCAACATAAGTGCAGTCTTTGTGGTCCACTTCACAACAATAACACACACAGAAGTCTCTGCTGTGAGCACGGTGGCTCGGCAATGGCGATCCTGGCTGCGCCCCTGCCTGACCTCTTTCCTTCTTTCTCTCTCCTTGTACATGCTACTTCTTCGCTAAATTTATCACTTAGCCGTAGTGGACTGGTTACCACCCTGGCCTTGTTACGCCATTCATCCGTCCGTTTCACTGGTTCCATTTGCTTGTAGAGAATGAGCAAAAACTGGTTTGTGAAATTCCTTGAGTCCTTGAGCACTGATGATGGTGGTAACGAGTTTCAATTTACTGTTCATTTTCTTGCAGTTATTAGTTAGTGGTTCGGCATATTTTTTACACGCACACACACAATACAAAAGCAAAAAATGCTACTGACAACCACCATTCAGTCTTTTTAAATATGACTTACTTAAGGGGGGGGGTAACGTTAAGTTAATTAAATTTTAGCATGTCACCTTAGGGAATAAAATGTGTGGGGTGTGATGAACATCAGGGGCTGTCTAATAAAGCCATCAGTCTCGGTATCAGTGTCGGTATCAGTGTCGGTATCAGTGTCGGTATCAGTGTCGGTATCAGTCTCGGTTCTCAATGTCAAAAATACTACTAGTAGATGTTTACCAAAAGAAATCAACAATCAAGTCAAGTCCACCCTCTGGTGAATTTACAAACCAGCACCACTGCTAAATTCCGTATGGATGCTTCTGCTAGTCATTATGCTACGCAGCGGATATGCAAGGCAGTCTGTTAGTTAGTACGCTTGAAGCAGCAGCAGCAACAGCAGAAATAGCAGCAGCAGCAACATGAACACGATATCTTGATCTGAATTATAAAAGCAAAACCGCATATGCGCAGGATTGTTTATGAACTGGCACTTGCCCGGCTCACCCCTAGAGAGTTGACTCCATGCAGACAACATCCAGCGGCTGCGACTTGCATTCGGACGGGCCATCCTCGAGCGTGGTTATGCCGTACCGATTGTAATCGTAATGCAGATCATCGGTGCCCACACTGCTTGAACTGTTAGTACTGGTGGCGGTGGCAATGCGTGCAGCGCGGTACGGATCATGCTGGTGGGAATACGATGACGAACGCGAACTTGTCGCCGTGGAAGAACGCGAAATATCCGTTCCCGTAAGTAGAGAGCTGCCGTTGCTTTCCTGTCGAATCGGGGCACGCTCCCTGTCCATGCTCCACGTAGGACGGCCGCCGCTGCTATTGACATAGGCTGCAGGGTGTGGGGACACTTGTCTCTGCACCGTATGCCGGTGCCCGTTGCTGTCAAACTCTCTGAAGATCGGAAGCGCTGTCGTGAAGCCGTCCGCCTTCTTTCTCTGACGCTCCTCTTCCACCTGTAATGGCGATGGCGATGGTGGTGGTGGGAGATCCACCTCGGCGGCCGCTGCCACTGGTGTGGTGTCACCGGAGTCCTCCTCGTCCGTGTAGAGTTGGCGTGCGTGGTCTTGTGCCACCGCCGGCGCTAACTCAAAGTACTCACTCGCACTGGATATCTCCTCTGCGTGTACGGCAACAAACACGTCAACACGGCAAAGCAAACGAAAATGACAATGTCACACCAGAGCCTGTGGTAATGAGCTGTTGGCCGATGAGACGGGGAGAGGATCAGCAGAAATCCACAAACCAGAACCAGTCAGTCTTGTGTAATTAACAAAATAGCCGCCGTTCAGAGCTGCGCCCTATTAAAAACTTTTATGATGAGCAAATTTGGTTGGTCCAACCCAGCCATGCAAGCTATGGACCGGCAATCTGTTTTGTCAAGTCAGCTGTAGTGAACATCTTCCTAGCTGACAACTGTACAGTCCCCAACTTGTCCAAAGACAAATAGACACACAACAAAGTTTTATAACCAATGATACGGAGACTGAGATACCCAGGGTTATGGAGTTTGAGTAATCACGGATACAGTGATTGAGTAGCCATGGATACGGTGGTTGAGTATCCATGTATACAGTGATAGAGTAGCCATGGATGCAGTGATAGAGTAGCCATGGATACAGTGATAGAGTAGCCATGGATACAGTGATTGAGTAGCCATGGATACGGTGGTCGAGTATCCATGGATACAGTGATTGAGTGACCATGAGTACAGTGATTGAGTGACCATGGATACAGTGTTTGAGTGACCATGGATACGGTGATTGAGTGACCATGAATACAATGTTTGAGTGACCATGGATACGGTGATTGAGTGGCCATGAATACAGTGATTGAGTGACCATGGATACGGTGAGTCACCATGGGTATGTATGTAGGCTACAGTGATGCCTCCCAGCATTACAATAGTAGTGGGACAAGGCATGTCTGCGGGACTACTTGACTGCACTTCCATACCTAATGCTGGTGGCTTCCTCCGCGTCGGACTCGTTGGACTTTGGCGTCCACCGTTGGTCACCCTAGACATGTGAGAAGACAAACAAGCAAAGAACCAAGACGTGTTTGGACCTAACAGTTACCGTATTTTACGGAGTATAGGCCGCACTTTGCACACTCAAAATTCACCCAAAAAAAGGAGGGGGGGGGGGGGTTGCGGCTTATACTCCGGTGATCAAATTCACGGTGATAAATAGGATAGATGCCTGTATTTCGTGGCAAAAAAGAGGGGTGTGGCTTATACTCCGGAAAATATGGTAACAATCTTCCACTGGCCATCCACAATCACGAAAGAATTTTGGCAAGTTTCCATTTAAAAAAATTACCACATGTGTGCTTGTACTTGTACTTGCTCACTGCCAGAAACTGGTCATGTCGGGATTTTCACGAGAGGTAAGAGATTCAAAGACCCTACCCACCCCACACACACATGGATGCATAACAAGTGTGCATACATGTGTGTGTGTTCTGTTCTTTTTGGAATCTGTTGAGTTTCTCGATGATCTTGATAGTTCTTGTACTAAGCTTGAAGTTGACTTGGTGTTTGATTACTGTACTGCTTGATGTCTGGATTCCAGTTTTTTCTATTTTTTTCTTTTCTATTCTTTTCCTTTCCACTTACCGTATTATCTCTAATATAAGCACAGTCTCCAATAATAGCACGTCTCCAATAATAGAACACCTTGGGGCGGCATTCAAAAAATAAAGTGCTCAGTCTCCATTATAAGCACACTGTGTAAATTCATTATCTGTCGGCGAAAAAAACCCTGAAATGTGTGTGTCATACATGAATTTGGCATGGCAACATGCCTCTGAAATGAGGTTGAAATCATAATGGAGCAGTCTCCAATAAAGGAACGTCTCCATTAGTAGCACGGGGTGGAGGTACATTGAAAAAATAAAGGACCGTGCTTATATTAGAGATAATACGGTATCCCGTTATCGGCCCACTTAATAGTTGTGTATATCACTGTTGAGGCATCCGAAGGTAAATAAAATAAATACTACAGTAAAACCTGTAACTAACGACCACCCCTTGGTGCCCGGAAAAGTGGTCTTTAGTGGCAGGTGGTCTTTAGTTAGAGGTTTGCACCGCGTGACCATACCGTATTTTTCTGGTTGTAAGTCGACCTTTTTACGACTTAAAATAGAAGGAGAAAGGGTGGGGGTCGACTTACAACCGGGATTCGACTTATAACCGGTAACTATCAGAATCTTCAAAAAAATGACCTGCACTGCATGCACGAGTGCACCATGTTTACACATTTTTGCCAGTTTATTGGCCTTTTTCAAGGATTGGGACGTTATATCCTCCAATAAGTGGTGTTTACATGATTTGTTGATGTGTCAGTAGCAGGAGGTGGTTAGTAGTGCTTCTTTGGGTGAAAACTTTAAAACGCAGAATTGAGACCTCCAGATAGAAGGGTCGACTTATAACCGGGGTCGACTTACAACCGGTAAAATGCGGTATATGGATCCCATTATATGATAATTATTATGTATGTCAAAATGCAGATAATACAATCCCCCACCACTTGCGCACTGACATTCTTCTTCAGATCATACAACACTTGGAGAGAGAGAAGATCAAGTTTCATTGTAGACATTAAATTCAGCTCCTACTTCTGAAGCCAGGAGTCAAGAGTTCCCTGTTGAAGCTTCTCTTTGCGCTGGGCTTCAAGTTTGTTCATGAAGGCACCAAGTTTCTCTACATCCATTGCCATGGTAGACAAGCCACGCTGCAACGTAAACTGTTGCAATGTTGAGATGCAGGACAGTGCTTCTTTGCCGGATACTTCTCTGACTTCTGTGGACTCAGTGTGACCTGGTGACTGAGCTGTGTGATTGCACTTCGACAGAGAGCCGCTCAGTCTTAGTTTCTTCTTCGAGTAGTAACATCGATCAAAGAGCGCTTTGGATGCGCTCTCCAAGACGTTTCCTATCATGTTTGTTCTTGACAGCACTTGAAATTATGACAGGTGTAGTGCAGTCCACACTGATTCCACAGTCAAAATGAGACTGCGTTCATTTGTCCAGCTGTAGTATCGAAACAGTCCTTTCAGGACCATGGAAAATCATCAACATTTCGAGAAGGAGCTTCGAGTGAAGCAGCGGCGAAGGTCCTACACGAGAAGTCTAAAACATAACAACCACGCTGGAAGTCTAAAACATAACAACCACGCACTCACAAGCAAGGAGAGTTCCAAGTTCTTTAACCTGACCGGTTTCTGTGACATGAGTCACTTCATCAGAGGAATGAGGATAAATGACAATGTGGAACTCAATATAACCAGCGAACTGGACAGACAGGCGTTGAGCACTGTCGAGTAATTAGCGCGAAAAAAAGCAATTTAGCGATTTAGCGCGAAAGAAAGCGTGAACAAAACACGGGGTTGCTTGCGAGGCGAAAAAACAAACACGAGGTTGAGTGCAAGGCATGGCATGGAGGTAAAAAATACACCTATACCCATCGTGAATGTGGTTTCCTAAAACATAAGTTAGCGCGAAAAGAATTTTGCAGGGTGCGTTGAAGGCTGAGGAGGCCAGGGTGATAGTCAGTAACAAAAACTGTGGGGCAAGAGGCGGAAGCTTGCACAGAGCTAGCTGGAGGTATGAGTTGACAGCTAGCTGGGGTATCACTGAACGCATCGTGGAGAAACCTAGGAGGGTAACCACGCTTGCGAAGCCTGGTCCAGAAAGCATCACGTATAGCGAGCAGGGAGGTGATCTCACTGTTTGTGTGGTTATAGCGCAGCAATTCAGCTTTAATAAAAGCTCTGAAACATGAGCGGGGGTGGTCGGACGTAAATGGGATGTACAAATAAGCGTTCCTGGGCTTTTGGAAAGTACTGAATGTGAATGTGGATTTATCATTAATAGAGATGATCAAATCAAGAAACTCAATACTTTTACTGGGGTCTGACCACGTAAGTCTGATGGCGTCAAGTTTTGCGTACATGTGCCGTTTGACGGCAGGCAGATTGCTCAGTCTTTTGATGATTAAGAGAAGATCATCAACGTATCGACCGAAGAACTTTATGGTGTTACGGAAGACTGAGAGTGATGTACGCTCATGGACGAAGAGGAAAATATTTGCAAAATTAACCGCCATGGGTGTACCCATGGCCATGCCATTCTCTTGGTGATACACCAAACCATCATGCTCGAAAAAATTATTTCTTAGCACAAAAGAAATAAGATCAATGAGCAAGTCTTTCATGGGGTGATTATTTTCGTCGAGGAACACGTGCAGGGCATTGGTCGTGTCTTTCCACGACATACATGTGTAAAGACTTTAGACGTCTGCAGTCAAAAGGGAGCAGTCACTCAAGTCATCGATCGACGGAGTGATCAAACTCTTTACAACATCGTTAGTAGAAGTAAACACAGTGTTTGCTGATTTCATGAGACTCTTTATATGGTAGTCGACATAGCGAGAGGCTGGGGTTATGTTTTAGACTTCCCGTGTAGGACCTTCGCCGATGCTTCACTAGGTGTAGTGCAGTCCACACTGATTCCACAGTCAAACTGACCTGCGTTCATTTGTCCAGCTGTAGTATCGAAACAGTCCTTTCAGGACCATGGAAAATCATCAACATTTCGAGAAGGAGCTTCGAGCAATGTTTGATTTCCTACATCGCGGTCGCTAGTTACGGGTCAAAATTCGACATTGGGACAAGAAAAGGCGGTCGCTGGTCGCGTTCAGCAGGAAGTCGCTAGTCACGGTACATTTTGGATGTGAGATTGTCTGTGCCTGACGAAGTGGTCGGTAGTACCAGGCTGGTCGCTAGTCACGGTGGTCGTTAGTTACAGGTTTTACTGTACCACTACTAGTACTACTACTAATGTGCTGTAACCCCCACCCCACCCCCACCCCCACCCCCACCCCCCCCCCCCACCCCACCCCCACCCCCACCCCCACACATGGACGCATAACAAGTGCGCATACATTTGTCAGTGTATTGTGCTGTAACCCCCTCCTCCCCAAGGTGTTGACCACTCTCAGCACAGTGGATGTATCACCTGTCACAATGCCCCGTCATACCAGCACCTCTCACCTGACCACGCTGCCATCATCCGGAACCAGAGTGGACGTACTGGTACTGCTCCGGCGCAACTGGATCACGGGTGGCGTGCTGTCGGACGCCTTGCCAGTCAGACAGGGAACTTGTAGTGTGGTGGCCGCCGCTGCTGCCTCCTCAACGCCAATCAGATCCAGGGCTCGGTTGCGTGCCAGTGACGAGCGGCGTGTGCTGTGAGCGGACACGGCAGCACTGCCATTGCTATCGGCTGCAGCATCATCAGCAAGCGCCTGCAAAGCAGTTGCATTCTCCTTGGCGTGCAGTGATATCTTGGACAACGGAGAGTAGCTGGGGGGCATTGAAGTGGCAAAGTCCGCCACTCGCGCACCTCCCTCGCCCAAAGGACTTGGGCCGTTGGTGCTGTCCAGTGAGCTGCTGAAGATCCTGGACTTCAGCATCTGAATGCTGTTTCTGCGTCGACGCCGTACGCCCGGCGACTCGCCGAGGTCGAACGACGTGGCGGTGGTAAGGTGTTTTTCGGCAGAAGCCTTTCTCGCAGTGTCCTCCGCATCACTCAGGCCACGTCGGCCCAGCTTCAGTATACCACGTTTCGGCTTGGGCCGCGGTGAACCGGGTGCCTGGGCGGAGCTTCGTCGCAGGGAGCCGAACCGCACACGGCCCCAACCCTTGTCCTCGTCACCCTTGTCCACCGAGAGATGTGCTGCCTTTGCTCGCTTGTCCTTCTTCGGCTTCTTGCTGCTCGATTTCTACCATTGGAATAAGCACGTGTATAGCAACATGGCAGGCATGCGGGTGCACAAATATGCAGACAGAGAGACGGACGGACAGACAGACAGACACACACACACACATACACACACACACACACACACAGAATCATGAGAATAGGGTAATCATACTAATCAACTCTCCAACTGTATCTACAGAGTCTGGGCTGTTACGTGCTTCGCAGCTCGCACAACCGCAACTGACTTTCTCAGCATGGCAAAGCGGCAATGATTCTGAATACCGTGTTACTGTGTCTACCACAGCCCTGGCTGTCTATGCATGCAGGTAACTCAACTTCAAATATACACTCCACAATCAGCCATCTCCATGTGCTAGGCACCAGAAGACACACAGATAATAGAGTGCGCAACCTGAAGATATATAGATCGACACGTTTTCAAGGTCATTTCCCACAGCCTGGGTGGTGTATAGAAATGTTGAACTTTCCAGGTGAAACGGGAAGAGTGAACTCTTTCCTCACCAATGCCACATTCAAAAGAGCCAGGAAAGAAGAAATGCAATGCTCTCCGTTGCATCCTCAGCTTGTTGTCTCCACAGAAGATTTGTTTGTTGTTTGTTTGTATTCTTTATTTACAGTGGGAAGTCCAAAACAGGGGCCTAGCCTATAACACTGGTCCCACTAGTGAGGGAATGCTGTATATCTGTGCATAAGGATCAGTGAGTGTAACAGCAACAGATGGTTCTAAAGATACTAAATCCAGGGTAGAGTAATGGCTAAGGAGTATTCAAGTAGCTCACCCCTGGGCCATGTTGCCCAATGGATCCTACGCCCGAGTCATCCTGTGCCTGGTGGTGCATCATCGATACGGTGGTGTTCATCCGTGACAGCATCTGTGCACGTCTGTTCTCAGACTTCTTCAGCACGCCCTGGAGACGCTCCATCTGTGAGCTGCCTGACGAGGCATTGGTCATATTAGTGGCCACTGACACTGAGGCGGTGTATGGGTTATATACCTGAACAGACACGTAAATGTGGACACACACACACACATATACACACACAGACACATAGATGTGGACACACATACACACACACACACATACACACAGACACATAGATGTGGACACACACATACACACATATACATATACACACACAGACACACATAACTTACATACACACACATGCACGCAAAACACACACACATATACACACACACACACACGCACGCGCACACACACACACACACACACACACACACACACACACACACACACACACACACACACACACACATATATATATATACACAAACACACGCACAAACACATAGTAATGATCCCCAACAACCACTACCTGACGCGAGGGTAACCTCCAAGCAATGTGTAATGCCAGCCAGATTCCTACCTGTAGGTTTGTGCTACATATTGGCAACTTGTGAGAGACCTTGTGTTCGGTAATTCCATTCGCCTGCATCTTTTAGCTTAGCAGTGGAGGCTATCTGCGGTCGCCATCTCTGCACTTTGTCGCGGCTTTGTCAGGCCAGATTAGGCAATTGAATGACCTTCCCTGACACGGGGGAAAGGATCGATCAAGCAACCTTTAAAGTTAGCATGCAAAGGAATGCCAGAAAATGGCAACTGATGCTAAATACAGTAAATCCTGTCAAGGCAACCACCTGTCCTAGATGACCACCTGTCCCAGAAGACCACCTGTCCTAGAAGACCACTGCAACCAGGACTAAGGGATGCTATTTCCAGTCAAATAACCCTGGATAAGGAGACCACCTGGTTACAGAGACCATGTTTTGAAGGTCCCTTGAGCGGTCGTCATTAATACACAGGTCTCACTATATACCATACAGATACACACAAAACGGTAAAAACGGTAGAAGAGTCTCTGTCCTTACTTCGTATTTGTTGTTCCCCAGTACGTTGGAGCGGGTGTCACGTCGCGTCAGCTTACGCTGCGACGGTGGCACCTTACGGACGGGCAGTGGACGCTGCTCATCACCACTTTCCCCTTCCATGGAGAGAGAGACTGACGGTGTGCGCCGGTGCTGCGACAATAGGCTCACACCGATCGGCGTCGGGTACATTGGCTTGTGGCTGGAACTGCCGCCGGACAGTAAACTGCCCTCGTCGGCACTGGAGACGAGTGCGGACGCAGACACTGCCTCCGAGCTGTACGCTGGCTGCAGGCCATGGCTACCACCCCCGCCTCCGCCTCCCTGGCGATAGTCCTCCGTGCCGCTGTGTCTGCTTTCCGTGCTGTGCGAGCGGCTGATATGCTGGTACTTACTCGACTTCTTCTTTCTTGGCCTAAAGCACCCGCAGCACGGGCAAACGACAGACAGACAGACAAACAAGTGAATGCACGGAAAGACAGATGGAAAAACAGGCATGCATGCGGACAGGTCCAGATAGACAGACACACAGACAAATACACAGACAGACAGACAGACAGACAGACAGACAGACAGACAGACAGACAGACAGACAGACAGACAGACAGACAGACATACGGAGAGACAGACAGACGGAGAGACAGATAGACAGACAGACAGATAGACAGACAGACAGATAGACATACAGACAGACAAACAGACAGACAGGCGGACAGACAGACAAACAGCGATATAGTGATACGGGCCATAGCATTACATATGACTTACATAAATGTACACCTTAGTGTATCGCCGATTCTCTGCTTGAGGCGATTGAAGCGGATCTCCATGACCAGGACAGCCAGCAGCAGTGATGCCACCATCATTATTAGCAGTATCTACACAAGAACAAAACTCTTGTAGTTTAGATACCAGACACAGGATGTCAAATTACGCAAAATTGCAAACCCATCAAAGGAAATTATCCGTAACTCCTCCTGAACCACCATGTCTCCCCACCCCCACCTTGTCCTCGCTATCATACCAGTGATATTAGAATCATTGTCTCTTCCTACCCCTCTCTCCACTCTAGCAATAGACGAGCTTCCATTCAGCCTCTACTGGGACTTAAAAAAGCTACCAGGAAAGTCATCCTGCTGTTATCTCTACCAGCCATCAGCATCATGATTTTCTATTTTTTTATCCCCCCCCCCCCCAAAACACACACCATTTGAAGGCGCAAACCAGCAAGGCAGCGATGAGACAAAATAGAATGGCAGAAGTGGGTGATCATGAGCTTACAAAGAAGTGTAGGTATGGCTTCACCTCCAGGAAGCCAAACTTCTGCAGAAAGTACCGTCCCGAGTTGGGATAACACTCGATCCAGGAGTCAAATTTGCACTTCTCCAGGGGCACCTTCCTCTCGAAGCTATCCCCGTCCAGCTCTTTGAGGAAGACAAACATCATGCCTGAATATCCGTAGTAGTTTGGGTTGATGTAGAACAACCACTCATACCTGCGCACATGCAAACACACAAGCGCACAAGAAGAAGCACAGTACTGAATAATTACAAAGGCACGGTGAAAGGATCGCGTCACCTGGAGGATAGCCACTGCTCAGACCTTCTTGGCAAAAACAGCAATGAGTGGACCATTTCTTCGGATCTGTCACAGCTCTGCATTTTACGCATCAGGCACCGTCTACCACCAGTTGGCACATATATGTACAGTCGAATGTCACTTATCCGACCACTTCGGGAATCAGGCATGTTGGATGACTGGATATGTTGGATAACTGACATCACTTGTTATGTGCATATATGGCTGGATTTCACTGATTTATGTACACAATACCCAAATATATTCATGCATATTCATGAATTGCTCCATGTACACATACATGTACATGTACATGTTAGCATACTTGGCCACATCTACTTCAAGTAAATGCACATTACACCGTATAATATTATATGTAGAAAGGAAAAAGACATTATGGATACGAGTTAAGAGTATCCATCTCGCATCCATAATGTCTTTTTCCTTTCTACATTCATTTATGGCTCAACATCCGAGTTTTATAATATTATACAAAATGTTTTTTAGAATTTTACTGTTGACCGTCATAAAATTACCACTCCCTGGCTTGTCGGATAACCGACGTGCTCGGATAACTGGCGACCGGATAAGTGACATTCGACTGTATCAAAATCAGGGTCAGGATATACGGTGGACATGTAAGAATCCATGAGGAGTAGAGAGAAGCCTTGTACAGTAAAACCTGTCAAGGCGACCACTCGGATAAGGCGACCACCTGTCCTAGAAGACCACTTCAACCAGGACCAAGGGATGCTATTCCAGTCAAATGGCCCTGGATAAGGAGACCACCTGGTAACAGAGACCACGTTTTGAAGGTCCCTTGAGCGGTCACCTTAGACAGGTTTCACTGTATAGAGAAGCTATGTAGTTGACAACAGTTGACTTGACCCGCCATACAGACAACAGTTGACTTGACCCGCCATACAGACAACAGTTGACTTGACCCGCCATACAGACAACAGTTGACTTGACCCGCCATACAGACAACAGTTGACTTGACCCGCCATACAGACAACAGTTGACTTGACCCGCCATACAGACAACAGTTGACTTGACCCGCCATACAGACAACAGTTGACTTGACCCGCCATACAGACAACAGTTGACTTGACCCGCCATACAGACAACAGTTGACTTGACCCGCCATACAGACAACAGTTGACTTGACCCGCCATACAGACAACAGTTGACTTGACCCGCCATACAGACAACAGTTGACTTGACCCGCCATACAGACAACAGTTGACTTGACCCGCCATACAGACAACAGTTGACTTGACCCGCCATACAGACAACAGTTGACTTGACCCGCCATACAGACAACAGTTGACTTGACCCGCCATACAGACAACAGTTGACTTGACCCGCCATACAGACAACAGTTGACTTGACCCGCCATACAGACAACAGTTGACTTGACCCGCCATACAGACAACAGTTGACTTGACCCGCCATACAGACAACAGTTGACTTGACCCGCCATACAGACAACAGTTGACTTGACCCGCCATACAGACAACAGTTGACTTGACCCGCCATACAGACAACAGTTGACTTGACCCGCCATACAGACAACAGTTGACTTGACCCGCCATACAGACAACAGTTGACTTGACCCGCCATACAGACAACAGTTGACTTGACCCGCCATACAGACAACAGTTGACTTGACCCGCCATACAGACAACAGTTGACTTGACCCGCCATACAGACAACAGTTGACTTGACCCGCCATACAGACAACAGTTGACTTGACCCGCCATACAGACAACAGTTGACTTGACCCGCCATACAGACAACAGTTGACTTGACCCGCCATACAGACAACAGTTGACTTGACCCGCCATACAGACAACAGTTGACTTGACCCGCCATACAGACAACAGTTGACTTGACCCGCCATACAGACAACAGTTGACTTGACCCGCCATACAGACAACAGTTGACTTGACCCGCCATACAGACAACAGTTGACTTGACCCGCCATACAGACAACAGTTGACTTGACCCGCCATACAGACAACAGTTGACTTGACCCGCCATACAGACAACAGTTGACTTGACCCGCCATACAGACAACAGTTGACTTGGCCCGCCATACAGACAACAGTTGACTTGACCCGCCATACAGACAACAGTTGACTTGGCCCGCCATACAGACACATAGACAGTATAGATGGAAAGAAAAATCAAACCTCCTGATCCCCGTGAGTTCTACAGTGATAGCAAACAAAATCCAACCTCCCATAACCTCATGTGTGCACAGTGGAGAGTGAAATCCAACCTCCTGAGCCCCATGTGTGCACAGTGGAGAGTGAAATCCAACCTCCTGAGCCCCATGTGTGCACAGTGGAGAGTGAAATCCAACCTCCTGAGCCCCATGTGTGCACAGTGGAGAGTGAAATCCAACCTCCTGAGCCCCATGTGCTGTACAGCGGAGAGTGAAATCCAACCACCTGAGCCGCATGTGTGTGTACAGCAGGAAGTAAAATCCAACTTCCCGTAATCTCATGTGTTTCACAGGTACAAACACCTCGGTCCACTGGCTGGCTACAGCATGCTCACTCTCTTACCAGCAATTCATATCCGGCTTGGGTATGAGGAAGCCTCCCACAAAGCCAGTCACGGAGGTGATGATAGGCGACAGCTTGAAGCCAAAGTTCGGATCAATGCAGATGATGAACTCGGCAAATGCAGTCCACACCATATTGAGAGTCAGCGAGAAGGCGGTGAGCTGAAAGTAGATGGAATAGTCCCACGACCCGTACGGCACTGTCATCATATACAGTATAGCGGTGCACAGGACTATTGCCAGCGAGCAGGGCATGGTGAGACGCAAAAACGTCTGAATCACCACCTCCCAGCAGCTGCCAATGCCGTCTTGCTTCTCCAACGAGAATATCTGAACACGGACCAAAGACGGGAAAGAAGAGAATGGTTCAAGTGTCCAATGCTAATTTGTGACAATGGCAACATTGATCATGCATCTCCAGGTGCTGGTGGTGTATACCCACAAGAGCTGTGATGGTACCGCTACCGGCATGTATGCAGACAGGTTTAACAATTGTCACGATTTCAGTCCTCTGTTTTCCTAAGTACAAGGGAAGGAACTCTGTAAGTACGCACTCTGATACGACATACTCTTGCTTAGTACGGACATTGCCCGTAGCACAGGTGTATTCACCCATGCTGAAGTATGCTGGGATAAGAAGTGCCTTGGACACTAAGTACAGTATCCTGCAGCCCATGCCGGGGGTACGTCTTATCAGTGTTCTACTGTATGTGACCATGTGGATCACAACTAAAGCAGTGAAACTGTCATTTGTACACAATGAGCGTGTACTGAACTTGATCACAATATAACAGGATTGTCAGGTGTGGGTTGGAAATCTCTTGCTATGCCGCCAGTAGGCACCAAACCGTGCACAGCTCTTGCTCTTTTGTTGTTGCAGCCAGCAGCGGATTTCTCCCTTACGATGATACGACTGCACATGTGTCACAGTGCACATGCCTGCAGTGCATACACCCCCCCCCCCCCACACACACACACGGATGTAAACACATGCACGCACACACACACACACACACACGGCCCACTAACCTCCAGCATTTTACTCAGATGACCGTGCACGGCCGGAAACATAAAGATAGAAGGTGCAAAGCTCCAGATGCAGAATGTTGACATTAACAGAAGCTTCTCGCTGACCTGGAAATACGCAGAGCCTGCAAACATAACATACACCAAAGCTCAGGGACACCGTGCATGTGTT
Organism: Sycon ciliatum; assembly: GCF_964019385.1. Lineage (NCBI taxonomy): Eukaryota > Metazoa > Porifera > Calcarea > Leucosolenida > Sycettidae > Sycon > Sycon ciliatum. Next base: position 7,001,906 of record NC_088650.1, on the reverse strand, counting down.
GGCTCAAATTGGGTTGTGGTAGTAGTGGCAATGCATGGTGACACTCAGTGAGGCCTCGATAGAAGTTACTGCTAATTCCTTGACCTTTGGAAAACGATTCAGTAACAGGGTACACAACCATTCAATATTCCGTGCACACTCTGAGACGCTATACGTCGCCTGCATGGAGCATTCTGAGCATTGCTATGCTCATTGCCACCACTCTGTGAGCCCATGTACATGAACCTGATGTGATAGGTTTTCACACCAGCTGAAGATTTGAAAAGACCAAAGGAACTCCAAGTACTGATCTCACGAGGCACACAGTGGGTAGTGGGTGCGTTCGATTACTGCAATGAATCGATCCATGAATGGAATTTCGTCGTTCGATTTCAAGTCATGACCCATGGCGGCGGTTCGGAATCCATTCACCTTATTCACATGGGGTGATGTGAATAGCCGGGGGCTATTCATGAGTGGATTCGACATCGAACGCACTCAGTGTGGGAGCATACAACGCGTGCCAGAAATTCTCAGCTACTATACAGCAAGACCCTCTAACCCGCCTGCCTTACCAAGAGAAAAGGCGTAGCCAATGTAGATCAGTGGAAGGTAGAGTCGCTTCATGTTGGTGTTTCGCATCGACGCACGGCTTTCGTACACGAAGATGCGACTGAAGGAACCGGCACGTGGCTCTGGTCTGTGCATAGATGGGGAGTAGAAAAGTGCAAGGCTTCAGAATTTCACCAGATCAGACTTGTACAAACCTGCATATCATATAGCAGTGTGCATGTTTTACTTTCACCTTCACAACAGCTAACACAATGAGATATCACAGTCAAATTGGATCAGATTCTGGTTTCGAAAATCAGATGGCTTACACCAGAAAATACCTCCAGACTCTGCCTCAAGTTACCTAAGCGAAAAACATATAATTGGTATGGGTTTTTTTTTAAATATGCGACGCGGAGACAGTAATTTAATTAAGGCTATGAATAAGATTAGATGTGCAGTCATCACCAAAAATTGTCACGAGAAAACGCTATGATCACTCTACACTGGACTTCCTGGTGACGAGTGTTTGGTGATGACGGCACATAAATATCTTATTCACAGATTTTGTGAAGATTAAGCACGGAAAACATGTGCTGTTCACTCACCGCACTAGCCCCAAGTCACTACCCTTCTGTGTGAGCCCCTGATCGCGTGCTATCTCGATGGCATTTCTCATGTGGGCGGCTTCTCGTGTGTTCTTCTGATAATGCTCCATGATGATCTTACGATAGCGCTCGTTGCTCAGAACGTCGATGATGAAATCTTTTGTGAGAGACACAGATATGCAGACAGGGAGCCATATTATATAGACAAACAAACAGACGGATGGACAGGTGGACAGATACACACACACACACACACACACACACATCAAGCAAGCGCTTAATTCTCCAAACACTTACACACCAGCAAGGCCCAGCTAGAACATCCAGACCGTACAACAGTAGTAGATAGGCAAACCACACAACAGGGGCAAGACTTGTTACTGACGAATCTTCACATTTCGACCATATTGGTCTTCTTCAGAAACTGGTGGTGTGTAGTTCGGTCTGCCTACTGTTGTACATGTACGAGACAGATAGACAGTGACTACTGCGCCTGTACCAGGATCTACACGCGAACTTAACCCTTTGGAGTCCGTAACTTTTTTCCTTCCGCAGAATTTGTGGCAGTCAAGAAAATGCGGACTCCATTTCCAACATTACTTTGGTTCTACTCCACCGATTTTGAAGATCTTGGGCTCGTTGGAAAGCTCTTGATGAGAAAAATACAATGAGCGCAAACTCGCCAAGAGCACTATTCATTGTCCGCAACAACGCGCCCCAAACGCGAGTCCAACTCCAGATCTGAGACGAAATCGGTCTTCTGTAGCCATTTCACTGAATGTAGCTCGGAACTGTTCAAATGGTTTCGAGTAGAAGCTTACCTTGCCGTGACTTCGCGCCGCGCCACTCCTGGCACGTGCGGCCTGTCATGAAGCTGGGAAAATCCCTTTTTTCACGCACTGCTGACTCGCAGCACGCAGCGCACAAAATTCGAAATATTTGATCACTCGCCGCTCACTCAAACTTCATCGGAGAGACTTCGGACCTGTTCTAAGCGATAGCTGAGAGTTTTCTCTACCATCTAGACCCTTCGATTGTTGCATTTGGTCTAGATTTGGCCGAGAACCGAAAGTTTGACTGCGCCCACATGCATACAAAATGCCCATGGTTCGAAATCGAACCATGGACTCCAAAGGGTTAAGTCGCAATATCAGTGCATTTGCCCTGGTTGACGACTGGACTCACCTGCTGGATTCTTGTCCATCTTCTTGGCTAGGTCTTCGTCCTGCAAGGAGGCACAGATGGCATTGGCGAACAGCTCTGGGGCAGCCTCGGGAGACCCATAGTAGGCGAGCTGCAGGTAAGCAGAGGAGAGAATTAGGGGTGAAACGAGTATCTATTTTGACCAATCGATCACTCGTTCATAATATTCGATCGAGTATCCGATTATTTCGAGTATTTTATCAAAATTCAAAAGGGCTAGATTTGTGAGTTCTCCACAAATTCGGGAAGAAATTATCTGTGAACATAAAACAAAAGTCGCCAACGTCTTGTACAGAGTGTAAAGTAACGATTTTCATCAGTACTTTCATATCTCAGAACGGTAACTGACGTTACTTGCCGTGGTGATTGCATCGTCCAAGTCATAAAATACTGACTCAAAGGCATGCATTACACATGTATACCAGTGGACGAGCGGTACAACAAAAGTTTTCGAAAAATAGAATGCCAATATTAAAAATAAAAAAACAAACAAAACAAAAAACGATCGAGTGCAAAATTTCGAATACTCGCTCGTTTGAAATTTTCGAACGAATACTCGAATATTCGAACTAATCGTTTTACCCCTAGAGAGAATACAGGTGAACACAGCCATGTTGGTGGTCATAGGAAGACATTGGCCAATGTGCGTTACATCAAAGAGCAAACTCAATGTTTTTATCCTGTAACACATACAGTGATTCTGTCTACCATGGGTGTGAACTGCAGAGCTGAGCAGCTGATGTCACATGACCGAGAAAGGGGCCCAGGAGGAGCAGTGCCTACATACACGATAATAGTAGGTCCTGGCTTCTCAAGCAGTCATGTGACCAGGGCCTTATTTGGCAAGTCACTCCTTCCTCTCACCTCTCCCTGGCACAGCAGTACGATGATATCAAACATGTGGAAGATCTCCAGACGTGGCTGATGTATGGTTACGATCACTAAGCGCTGCGACTCGGCCAACATTGCCAGCAACTTCAAGAGCTCCATGGATGATGTGGCGTCCAGACCTATAGGTAGAAACGATACAAGCACAGCCATCTCACAATGTGAGTCCATGAGGTGCTAAAAGGCCAATGGATCGTGACAATGTCATTGACCGCAGAGTATTAGAATAGTCTCGGATGAAGAGCCAAGGATAAATTTATAGAAAAGAAAAAGGACCAAGGAACTACAAGTTACACTATAGTGTCCACTAACACCACCAGTTACTTGGTCCTTTTTCTTTTCTATCAGTATTAGAATGGTGGTGTAGATATCAGACTTGGAGGTAGTGAAGTAGAGTAGCCAGGCCTTCGGCTAGACCAAGTTACTGCTAAGCCATTAACTTTATGACTGACTCACAATTTTGTTGACTGCCCACGGCACACAAGCTGACGCCACATTAAATTTCATCTACGTAATTATAGGGCTTGCCAACATGATGCTCAATTCGGCAGCCCTATTGCAATTTACACCCGTCTCCAGCAGCCAGCATTCTATACATGCCCACCGGAATCGGTCGGGTTGGTCAGGTTATCACCGGACCAACTTTGTGGCCACCAGCGCAGGTTGAATGCCGAGGAGGGTATACTTCCCCGACATATCAAACACAACATACCAAAGACTATTGTACGACCGACCAGTTGAAAACTACTTCCGGCGGTCCTGCTATATACCAATAATACCAATCTTCTGATCAGCGGTAGATCTACTAGAGCCTAGCAGAGTGGGCTGTGCGTGTTTCCAGGTGTTTACCTGAGGTTGGTTCATCCAGAATAAGCACCTTTGGCAGCTCCAGCATTTGCAGTGCGACACAGAGACGACGTTTCTTCAAACACACGCACACACATGCAAGGACACGATCAGCAACGGCACCATTGTCGCTTCAAACATTGCCGCACTGTCTTGGCAAGTGCTTTAGCGCCGAATTTAGGTCCCTGGCGCATTGCAACACTTGCACGTCTTTCATAAGCATGTGATTTCCTTAGCCATTTTCTAGGCAAAGCCTTCACCACCACTTTACTGGGTCGTGATCAGGTTAGTAAGTGCAAAGTAAAGTAAATCAGCACACGAAGCACAGAAGCCATTATAGTTTCGACTAGGCCTTTCGTACCATTACTCTTCAAGTCGAATGCAGTGTGGTTTAAGCCGCAGCAAGAAGTTCTTATAATTATATAAGTCAGTAAAATCAATCGACCTTGGCAGTACTTGGTTGCTGTTGAATGAAGCTATATCGTCTTACCTGTCCTCCGCTGAGGCCTGCACCAGTGCTGCCACCAACGACCGTGTCAGCCACCATGCTCATGCCAGTCTGCATGCACACAACACACACACACATACACATTACTGTACACACACTTGAGAGGAATCAAAAGCGTTCCTGCTGTAACTCTCAAGTGTATGTTCTAGGCTACGCACCTCGGTGTATTAAGCACTGTCACGAGCAACCACAACTCCCTCTGAGTACACATTACTGTATATGCCCGCCAGAACCGTTGGTAAGGTTATCACTGGACTAGGGGTGAAACGAAGGTCTCAAATTCCCATTCGAACCTTCTTTATTAAAACGAACGAAGGTGTCGAAGGATTCTTTTTTAGCATGATCACGGAAACGCTCAAAAATCTTAAAAATAAAAAGGGGGCAGAAAATCAGAACCCAATACTTATATTGTATGTGCAATTTGTTTCTGAATCTGGTGGTATCAATGTATCCATTCCAGGTAAGAAAATACTTTGGTAGAGCACACAACTTTAGATAGAGGCAAGGTTTCAACATACTCTTGATAGAGGCCATACCTAATACCAAGAGTGCATAAACAATGTTTATGGACTCTTGCTAATACCTGTTTGTGAGTCAATTGTCCATATTTCTGACAATTTAGATCAGTGGGATCGTGTACAGACTTGCTAGCCTTGGCTTTTGTGACACAAAACGACAGGAGTACTGCTCTAGTGTACAGCCAGTTGCATGCTTGAACAACACCAAAATGGACGGAAAAGAGCCATATTGCGTAGTAAATATAGGATGCCCAACTTCATCAAAAAATTGTCAAATCTGGACATGTACTTTTCGCTTATCTGCTCGCATCCACTGGGTGCATTGGTGATTGAGAGAAGAGTGAATAGTCACTGGGTGAGGAACTTCACCTGCGTCGATGATTCCAGGCCATCGCTGCGCTCCCTCTCGCTGCTGCTGCTGGGAGAGTGAATACTGCAATGGCTTCAGCGATGGACACTTTTATATTCGATACAAAAAATGAGACTACACTCGTATCGCTGCTACAACTTTCTCCAGACACCATCACTAGCAGATATCGACGGCAGCTACAGCAAGCTATATTCCTGGTACAAGCAAAACTGAGCGAAAACACGATCGAAATCGCAAAACTACTCTCCTACTAGTAGTTAGTATCGCAGAGCGCCAAACACTCGACGAATACAATCAAAAAAGTCATCCATGAGTACACCATGGTAGATCTACACACCAACGCAAAACGGGAACACGCTGGTGACTGGAACAGGGCCAGTTCTTCACTGACTTGTCACTTCTTCAGTTCCGGTGCGCACGCGGACCGTGCCCCTACTTGTAGTACAGCATATCCTAGTGCATGCAGCACATCGCACAAGATCAATGCATTGATGCATGCACTAAACCCGTGTCGACCTTCGTTCGAATCAAAAACGAAGGTTCGTTTCAAAGGAAAACGAAGGTCCTTCGAACCTTCGACTACTTCGTTTCACCCCTACACTGGACCAACTTGTTTGGCCACCAACACAATCACGTTTACTACTGTGGAGAGCATGTGTACCCGCCATATCATACACAACTTAGGATGAAAGGCCATTAGGAGGAGGAGGCAGAGGAGGAGGAGGAGGAGGAGGAGAAGGATGAGGATGAGGAGGAGGAGGAGGAGGAGGAGGAGGAGGAGGAGGAGGAGGAGGAGGAGGAGGAGGAGGAGGAGGAGGAGGAGGAGGAAGAGGAGGAGGAGGAGGAGGAGGGTGGACGGTTCAAAGAAGCATAAGAAGAAAAGAATATAAACTATGGTGGTATCTGTTAGAGGCAGAAGCAATGGCATGGAGAGTGGCATGCAAACACAAGCACTAAGCAATGGCATGCAGTGTGGCATGCAGACACAAGCGCTACAACTTGGAAGATTGCAGACATTCACACAAAAACTAGCTAGACACGAAACTCACTTCGGCTATGACCTGCTCGACACGCATGAATCTCTCCTCGTTGGACAGCTTGGTCGGCAGGCGCATGTAAGCGGCGAATGTCAGATTCTGGCGCACGGTGAGCTCCTCGAAGTAGGGCACGGCCAGTTGCAGAACATAACCCGTATTACGGGTGTAGGAGCTGGCCACATTTTCAAACGGTCGACAGTTTATGAATATGTCACCCTGGGGGCAAGAAGCCATCACGCACAGCAGATAAACCAACACACATGGATTCACATGCCAATCTTCTCTATACCGTCAGGTGCGGTGAGAATACCCTCCCCTTGCCTTGAAGTACATGTAATGTGCAATAGAAGGGTTTAGAGGAGACATATCGTTAGTAACAAAGAGAGGACTAGTTGGTCGGTTGGCTGGCAGGTTGCTATATTTTATATAACTTTGCCAGAATGAACAGGCACTGCTGACTTCTTGCCTGGACAAGTGAATAGTCCACGCCCTCACAGAATGACGAAGACAGGAAAGAAATCTTGCATGATCTTGTGAATATAGAATATTGGACATTCGATCCGTTTCCATGGAGAACATTTGCCCAACTGTGACCTGCTACCTCGTGGACGTACCTGGATTCGGCCGTTTTCGTTATTCCGTCGGCGACCCGTCAGCAGGTCCAGGAAGGTTGTCTTGCCGCTGCCACTGGGCCCCATGATGGCGATCAGATTGCCTGGGTTGAAGTACGTGCTGATGCCGTGCAGGATTTCCTGGCGGTCAACAGAGGGAAATGGTATGTTAAGCTGCCTATTTTTCCTAGGATATATGTAGCTCGCCGCTATACGCTGCATCTGCCACCCTGGTAGCTCAGGCATGGTGGTGGCCTGACCCAAGCGAAACTTCCTAAGCTGATTGTGTTTCTCAAGACTATGGTATAGCAGGTTAAAACGGAAAGTGTGAACTGTTTTTTTTTTTACATGTGGATGTGATGTCAACACTAGTATTACTTTTTCTCAGTGGTTTCCCACTGGGTTATAACAGGCACCAGTGCACAAGACAAATCAAGAACTAGACTGATGGAAAAATAACTGAACACAGCTGATCCAAGGTGCTGTGATGGATCTGGGTCTTTGGTTTCAGCGCTCTACACTTACAACAAAAGCACAGGCAGCAGCATAAAAGGGTGTGTACGCATGTGCCCCCCCCCCCCCTCCCCCAACACACACACACACACACACACACACACACACACACACACACAAACAAGCCTTTGATGTGAGTTTGGTGGGTCGACTATTGGCTCAACTTTTCAAGCGGCAACAAACTCCACGTTCCACAGCCCAAGCGTCGACTTACTGTTTGATAGGAGCTACCAGCGCAGCCTACACATCCATCCCGTTGAGACATGTTGGCTATGCTAGGTGACAAGCTCGTGTCACGGAGCAAGTTGCCGTCCATACCAGCACTTGGACCATTCCCCACATCTGTCAGCATAGACAAAATGAGGCACGTGATAGATTTTCAGCTAAACTATCTGAAATAATCTTCGCCTCACATCCAGTTGCATGGATACGGTCTTGTATCAGCTACATGTCTGGACATACCCTGACCAGCCACATGTTGCGTATCACAAAGCCGCCCTAAAACAGATTGGTGAATACTCTGAAGTGCTAGGGTGAACAAGAATCTATATCACTAGACGTTCTTGCTCTACGTATACCGCATACAGAGAGACATGGACAACTAGGGCAACAGTACATGAATTGAGGGGTATTTGCCACTACTATTTGGCTGCAGCCAGATTTCACTATCCGCCGCCGCCATGAGATCATGAATGTAGTCTCTGATGTACATATTATTACATACATACTTGTACAGCATACCACCTCACTTTGGCTCTTCGCCACCTCTTCCTTCCTTATAAGGCCCATCAATCAGTACTTATACCGTACTAGATCAATGAATTGAAGAAGGGCAAGCAGCAGCATTCGGCCTTATACAGTGTTTGCCTCCATCAACCAACACACCATAACCGTGCTCTCCAGCCGACCTCGACATGTTGCCACAGATCATCATCAGCAAAGTGACACATCTGTTGTGCTGTGGCATCGTGTCGAGGTCGGCTGGAGAGCGCAGCTGTGCTGTGGTGGCTGATGGGGGAAAAGAGATCTATGAACTCAGAAATATTCTACAGAGAACATGCATGCGCGGATACTTACTGCCAGCAGATGCAGCCATTGCCTCCATCAGAGCTTCCTCCTGTATGCGCAACTCTTCCTCTGCTTTGCGAGACCACATGCGGAAAGCGGCGGGCGAGAGGTGAGCGTGGTACTTGGTGTCCAAGCAGGCAATGCTGATACGCTCGTTGTCTCGCAGGTAAGGGATCTAGCAGACACACACACACACACACACACACACACACATACACACACAGCAGCAGCAGCAGCAACACAAGAAGAAGCAGCAGCAGCATAGAACTAAGTCTTACTCGTTTCACTATGTATACAGCACGAGGCGGCGGAACCGCTTATGGGTGCCGTGTATGCCGCGTGAGTCGCCAGTTTCCATGACTTGGCTTGAGCTGGTGCATGGCTGTACTGTGGCTTTACCAAAGCTTCTCTGCTGACAATAGGGAGGTTTAGTCTCACGTAATCCGTGGGTACTTTATGTGTGTGTACCACGTGATACTCAGTGACCCACGTACAGACGTTTTCTGATTCACGACATACCGTGTACGGAGGTTCACCCACGTTCCGCCAGAACGTGGGTGAAAATCAGAATGGAGCGCATCGTGCGAGCTGTGAGGGTGCTCGGCTGAAGAAGTTTCCGAAGCACGAAATCAAAATATTGGATGTGCTTCTTAGGCCCGGGTAGCTTTGTCTTTGACCAGGTTTGGGCCTTTCACGTCATGCTTTTGTTTGTTCCGTGTGACTAAACACAACATTGCAACGTGGGTTCCCCTCATCCACTTTACGTGGATCACCCACGTACGCGTTTCCGTTACCGTAGGAACTAAACCTCCCTATTACAATCGCATAACCCCTACAATGGACCTCCATGAAACACAGTAGGGAGCTCACCTTATCCGATACTATATTTATTATCATTAGGCAAATCAGTCTGTTTCCCAGCGACTTTAAATAGAAGTAATCAACCAACCTGTCGTGCCGTCCTCTCTTGTGGCCAGGTTGTCCTGAGGAACTGCTCCTGCTGCTTGAGAAACCGGTACTCCTTGGTCTTCATGACCAGCTTGTAGACAATGCTGAGCATGGCGATGCCACCGGAGATACAGCAAAGGATGACGGTGGCCAGCTGCTCCGACCAGACGCCCAGATTGAGTTCGCCGAGAGCAATCGTCTCGGGACACGACGACGGTGGCGCTTCCTCATCGGACGATTTCTTGCTGGTGCACTGCACACCCTTGCAACTCTCGCGAAAACGCAGCACCGGTACGCCACTATAACCACCGTTATCATCGCCGCCGGTAGCATTCAGGTAGAGGCCGTTGTACCACGTCACAATGGCACACCGCAACGATATGTGGTCTCGTGGAACGGCGGCATCTTCTGTGCAATTCACTGACATGTTATCGGAGCTTGGAAGCACCACTTTGCTCCAAAGAGTTTGTGATATCGTCTGACTGTAAGACGACACGGCAAGAGAACGAGAATGCACGGCCAAAGTATTAGTTTTTGCACCCGTGCAATTTGCAATGGTGAAGAAAATCAAACGAAAAGAAGAAAGGACCAAGGAACTACCGGTTACGCTATACTGTCCACTAACACCACTAGTTACTAAGCAATCAGCTCATGCGATAGCATTGCACGGAACTGTCCAACGGTGCTGATGTTCTACAACTAACTGCCAATCAGCTCCAGCACGTCTTGGAGGCGCATTCCAACTAAAAACCTTCCAAGTTGAAAGGCTGTTGGAGTGCGCCTCCAAGACGTGCTGGAGCTGATTGGCAGTTAGTTGTAGCACATCAGCACCGTTGGACAGTTCCGTGCAATGTTATCGCATGAGCTGATTGTCAAGTAACTGGTGGTGTTAGTGGACAGTATAGCGTAACTTGTACTTGTTGTATTCTTTATGGTAAGTCCAAGAGCTCCTTAGTCCATTTTTCTTTCCCATAAATTTATCCTTGGCTCTCCATCCAAAATCATACGAGTTTGCCTGAAGCAACCGTGTAGCCTGTTGACAACCTGAGGCCGATTAGCAAAGTATGTGAAACCATTTCACAGGCACCCTATTTCAAGACCATGATCCATTAGTACTCCCTCCATTGACTCACGCTACGCTTTTAAATGGAAACATTCGAAAACACAAGTGCTACAGTACTGTGCTCAAGTCAAAACAGTGCACATGGAAACAGTGCACATGGAAACAGTGCACATGGAAACAGTGCACATGGAAACAGTGCACATGGAAACAGTGCACATGGAAACAGTGCACATGGAAAGAGTGCACATGGAAACAGTGCACATGGAAACAGTGCACATGGAAACAGTGCACATGGAAACAGTGCACATGGAAAGAGTGCACATGGAAACAGTGCACATGGAAACAGTGCACATGGGAACATCTCTGTTCTGGACACCCAGTGACCAGGCATATCTGATGGTAGCGATGTTCTGGTAGTAGAGTGCCTCATCACTTGAAAACTTGACTAGCTAGGTGCGGAGGTGCTACGAGCGTATTTGTTGACAAGCGCACACAATGGGGCGTTAACGGTTTCTCTGTCAGTCTGTCTGTCTGTCTGTCTGTCTGTCTGTCTGTCTGTCTGTCTGTCTGTCTGTCTGTCTCTCTCTCTCTGAAATATATACCGTAAAGGGGAGTCCGACATGCTATGGTCATCATGGTATTGACCGTACCACTTCTTGCCGTGAGTATTCATTTTAAACGAAATCCCATGATATGATTGCTGGCTCTAACATTTGCCATATTTAGTGGTGTGCCCCCGGATAGGCACCTACAGTTATGGCTGATCATACCATCCTGAAATACTACCTTCCAACACCCCTGCGCCACTGAAGGGTTTGGAGTTCTAGAGTTACTAAGCGGCATAGCCTCAACCCCATACTTACTTGAATTGTTCTAGAGTTACTGTACACCGGGCATAGCCTCAACCCCATACTTACTTGAATTGGGAGTGCTTGAACCCATAGGTTTGATCTCGCATGCTGCGGCCGAGAACGCCGTCAGGGTCCCAGAGAGAGCTGGTAGCCAGGTAGACGTGTTGCAGGCAGGACGGCACGAAGAAGCTCATCAAGTCGTAGCTGAGGCCGTAGTCCAGGCTATAGTTCATTGCCCCGCCGTACTCGGTCAGAAAGCGCAGCGACTTGGTGATCTTCGTGGCCGACGGCTTCGATTTATCCTCGGCGCTGTTGCTGCTGGGCAGCTGGCACTTTGTAGTACCGCCCGGGCCATCGTCATCAGTCTCGTCACCAAGCGACTGAAAGTACAGCGACGGGATGTAGCCGTCAAACATGCTAAAGACCGTGAACAGCGGTATGTTGGTGAAGGACGGTTGCTGCAGAATACACTGAGTGGCCATACAGCATGGATAGTCGCTGGTCAGCGCTCGATCGCAGTAATTGTACTCATGGTTTCCTCTCGGTATCCAGGGCATGTCCTCCTCCCGACCCAGCGAGTTATCAAAGTTGATGAACCACTGCGAGTCGCCGAGCACCGACACAGGAGGTGGACTGCCGGTGCATTCCGTGTCCAGGAAACTGCGTAACCATGGCGACAGGGCCACGGCACCAACACCGCCCGCGCTGCTGCCGGCTAGGAGTACCATGGACGCGGTGCACAGGCGATTGCCCACGTCCCGCGCCATGGCGTCCCGGATCACCGCCTCGAAGATATGCCGGCCGCGGAAGGTCAGGTTGCGGACAAGCCGAGTTCCAAGCACCGTCATATTCTCATTGGATCCATCCTTTAGATGCCTGGTCAAAATTGATCCATGCTTGACTACAATATCACGTCTGCTTTGAGCCTGCGCACAATTGATCTCTTCCTGATCATAGCCTTGCCAGAGATCGCTGGAGCAGTAGGGTATCAGTATTCGATGAGTGCAGTTGACCGCGAGGCCTTTCGTCTTGCCCGCGAGTAATCCATACCCGGTGACGTTGCTCGGCCACTTGGACTCCGTCGTGTCGTTCGAGCTCATCAAAAACGGCGAGTCGATGTAGCGCTTTGCGCAGCCGGCATCGCTCTCGCACAAGCCACCTCCTTCCAGGAATATTGTCCACGGTGCACTGTCATAGCACTCACCAGCACTGTCTTCACTGCCGGCAACACTCAGTGATGTGTAATAGTGGGGCAAAGAGTAGTCGTTGCAAAACGCACCATAGTCGATGGCTGCCTTTTCTCCGATCCTCACACGCTCCAAATCCACCGACTCAGATGGAGAAGCTGGGCGTATATAGCCCGCTAACAGGGCAACTATCAAACAAATAAATGCGCGCCCGGTGGAGGCGGTCGTTGGACGTAGCATTGCGACGAGTCAGCTCTTCACGCGGCTGCTTCTTTCGCCGTCCTGACCGGCCGTCGCACTGCCGTGCTTGGGGTGTTCAACTTCTCAGCCAGAACTGACCTTACTTCTCTGCTAAGACTCGTTCATCTTTCCGTCTTCGCGTGGACGACCCCCGCTAGTCCTGCACTTCTAGTTCTACCACGAGGTGGTTCTCGCGGTCGAGTTATTTTCACCAGCGGCAATGATACCACGATGCTGCTCTGCCCTGGACCCTCCACAGAACCAGCACTGATTATGAGCACGAATTCGGCAAAACTGGGAAACTGCTCACACACAGTAGAGGTCGGACGAGAATGAACCAAAGCAAGCGAGTAAGTCCTCTCAAAGAAACCACTCGAAACCACCCAGCGTCTGGAGTCACGGACGTCGCGCCGATCCACACAGTCGCCCCTCACCTGCGAAAATATCCCAGCCCAAGCACGTGTGGCAGTAGTGTACTATCTGCTCCGATTGTTGTGAATGATTAGCTTATCCGGTATCGATCCCCGTACTGATAATTATATTCGGGTAGTTCTGTTCTCGCAGTCTACTTCTACTGCTATAAGTATAAGGAAGTCTTTACTCGAGGTTGTGTAGCACTAGCAGGAGACGATCCAACCAACAGCGAAAGGTAGATCTACTGGCTGAATGAGCGTTGGATGGCCAGACTCCCTGATGAAAATGCTGATGAGCGGAACCAGGAACACCTGTGCAATAAAGCCGGTCGCTGGGAAGATTTCAGAAGACTGCAGCTACATGCGAAACAGTGTCAGTGCGGCAAAAAGTCTGACTTGGCACCAGCATGTGGTGGGGTCATGGCATGTGCACGTACGTGGCGACTCTGCTGCAGCGCTGAGTCTGGAACTGCAGAAACCTGCGATGCCGCTCCTGGCCTGACGATGATGATACGAGCGAGGTGACGAGGATACCGTTGCTGTTGCACAGGGAGTAGATCTACGAGCTGGGACGCACGCCGAACACCGCAACCGAGCGAGTACAGTAGGTTCGTGTGGAAATAATTTAATTGAGCAATGACGCAGGACAATCTCACCGGGACACACGACTCAGGAGAACTCAGTCCTCCGGCTAGGCTAGCGCTGTTGCTGCTCAATGCCCTCGGTCCTGTCAAGTGCGACGCTGCCAGGTCTGTGAATTCCGCCTGTCTGCTGTCTGTGAACTCACTCGTCTAATGTCTAGCGCTGGAAATACGACTTATAATATTTCCTCAACTCTGGCTTTGCCCCCGTTTCCCTTGCTTGAACTGGATGGAGTGCATTACAGGAAGAGTCTTTATCTTTTCTCTTTCCTTGAGCGCACCTCCAACTGATTACCTGTGCTTCGCCTTGGGCTTCGGTGCTGTAAACATGCGGTCTTGCTTGCCGACTCTTTTCTCGACTTAGCTTCTTGGCGATGAGTTGTAGGCTGGAGTTAGGGATTGCTCTGTCCAAACATTGGCTGTTCGTACTGACTGGGCTGTCAACGAACCGTCGCGTGCCTAAACAGTCACAGACACTTGGTCTTTCACTTTTCAGTGTTATGTGTACTACTACTAGTACTTTCAACTAGAAGGTCTACGCTGTCTGGAACTCCAAGTCTTGCACTCCCGCACTGTGGCCAGGAATAGACTGTTTGACTTCGCGGAGACATCAGACTACTAGTATTATATCTTGTCAACCACTGCGCCCTGTGGCAGTGTGATGCTTTCTTGCACACAACTAATTATTTTGCCAAGGAACCCTGGCTGGATCTCTACCGACGTCGTGCAAATAACCCTGCAAACCACTAGCGGTAGGTGATAAATGTAGCATTGGTTACCGCAACCGTCTGCCATCCGTGACGATTAACAGAGGATGACAAGTAATAGCTTGACAACGAAGGTACAAACGAAAAGCAACCACCCTGGATGAAGGCCAATCACAGGGGGTGACAGCTGATGAACGCGAAGATCAATCACGCTTGGGCAGCCAGGGTGCAGAAATATTCACCTTCAGTGTCAGTCTTCACCATGGCTGATAAGAAAGAAAAAGAATTCGACGGGTTCGCGTACCGGGCAGGTCAAGAACAAGGAGTCGTACAACTCCCTGGTCAACAACCACTTTTCCGCTTCCGTGGGACGCCACCACCCCGTGATCAGATCATCATGATCATCATGATGGCTGATAACCTTAGTAGAGAGTTAGAAACAGTCCACTATGGTCCACGCTACTAGAAACAGTCCACTATATGGTCCACGCTTTGCACGAGAGTAGGCTGGCGCGGCCTAAATAATGTAGCTCCACCCATAACCGAGACTTAGGGCGCGTTCGAATTGTCTTCATCAACTGTTCTAACAAATTTTATAAAGAGATTAGTTGAAGTGTCCCATTAGAACGGTTTCTATCATTAATTATTTTTAGAGTTTTTCAGTGGAATTGTCATGGCGATGATGACGTCCATTCAGATCGACCATCTCCACGAACAGGTACTACAGTACGTGACGTAGCTCTTCCAAACTCTTCGAAACTAATTATCCACCTTCCCATCGGATGAGTTTCGAGGAGTTTCGAGGAGCTTCGTTTTTCTGAAGAGGCCAATAAGGCCACCTCTTCCGAAAAACGAAGCTCCTCGAAAAGTCAAAGAGTGACAATTCGAACGCGCCCTAAGGATCATGAACTACACATCTACACGTATCACAACAGTGACATCTATCGACGTGTCGGAGTACACGCTAAAGGTAACGCCATCATGAGTAGACGAGTCTACCTTTGAGTTTGGTAACACCCCTGCCCGTGTATGTGTGTGTGTGGGGGGGGGGGGGGAGTCACCGAATGGGTCACAGGCTCGTTCACACGATCACACCTATTGAGACGTGGACATAATCATTGATCTCTGTCAGAGACTCTGATCTTCTGATTGTACACGCCTCAATTACCCAGTAAATCTGTCATGTAGCCTTGTAGGTGCAGATATTCATACTTCGAAGTAAGTTGAGGGTGTTGAAGAGGGAAAGTCTGAAGAAAAATATCTTCATCGGAGCGGCCTGCGGCCGTGAGAGGTTATGAACGAAGGAGGAGTACCGAAGCGAGATGTTTGGGCAGTTGACTTGCGCGCCGACATTGCGGATTTTGGCTTGCCTTCATAAAAATGTTGTTCTTGCTAGCTGTACAATACAGGATCTGGTACTGTACAAGTACACGTGTCGACTTCGTGTCATCTCAGTCTGGACAATTATTTTCTTCTTGTGGTCCCGGTTGACGATCGTCACGGATTCCCACCTTCCACCTTCCGCACTTTTATTTTTTATTTGGCCAATGTTTAACTACTGTCACAAAGCCTAAGGCGGCCAGTGATAGATTTAATAGAGGCGACGAGACCTGATCACGACTCTGGCCCTGGGGGAGTACCACGAGTGAGTACTCCGCTGGAATGCACTCAGGCTCTGGCCGGCAGTAGTGCTGCTCTACGACATGTACGATGACTAATAATCACATCTTCTGTTTTGTTCTCGAGAAACAAAGGATGATGAAGTCTACCGGTGTAGATCTACGAGATGGTCGAGATCTTCCTGGTTTCGTTGTGAACTGCTTGCTTGTGGCTGCACTCGATGCAGATGGTTGTTGTTGTTGTTGTTTTTTTATTTGAATTCGCAATACCAAACGGGCAATAAGCCCAATTACATGGAAGCGAATAAAAGAATGCTAAGAATGAGGCATTGGGGTGGATGTTATTTCAAGTGGAAAATACTGATCCCGGGAGGTACTACAAAAAGTTGTTGGTTGAGATGATCAATATGATGGTGTATACTTGTGCAGCCATCTACTACAATACTGTACTCGTAGTTGTCATAGTACAGTGAGTAGAGACCTTTCGAACGGCTAGCCTAAAGTAGCACGTAACGTCGTTAGTTAGCGAGTAGGACACCAAACCCACCAGGCAGGAGCAGTCGTAATCATGGTACACGATTGATAGTAAAGCCACTCTTCTACAGACAGTTTGTAGTGCTTATACCAAGAGTAAATAATAAGCTTCAGGGAGCTTACTCTTGATGTTACATGCAATGTAAAATTTAGAATAAGCCTGTTACTGTACTACTAAAAGTCTACTACATGACTGTACAGTGTATGTGATGGGAAGCAGGAAGTAACATACCGCGTAATGAGTTCACATAATCATTCCTTCATCAAGTCGCTCTGCAGCTAAAGTTGCGCAGACTGCCATGCCGCCGTGTCGGTTTTTGAAATAATAATTTTAGAAATACCATTCGGGAATCGGGACGCAGGAAGCGCAGGGTAGATAAAGCCGTAACACTTGACGTAGGACGATAACGGTTATTTGTAGTTCCTGCCAACTTCCTGGTCGCCATGCCCAAGATTGACTGCAAGCAAAAGCATCGCTATTTTTTCCTCGCGGATATAATTGTCTGCCTGGATTACATGTAGTTCGAGCCCTGGTGGTGGCAGCCAATTATTCTTCAGACTGTTTCCCCTTTCCCAGCTCCCTCAAACTTATGGATATACATGTAGACGTTACATTTTCTATAATGACTTCCAATCTGGAACTTGTGGTCCGGAAGTGTATGTGTTGTGTGTGCACTCCTCCTGGATAGCTTGGCTGTGTCACTGAAGCGATGATGTGGCAGTCACAGGGTAGTAAGAAGGCTTTCCTTATCATTCTCGATCGATGTGATGCAAACGGCCGTTCATGAACATTGTGTTCAATATGTAAACTAGCACTGCAGATCTACATGTACCTACCATCCGTAGGTCTACGAGTACTGTTAGTGTTACCGTAACAGGATGCAACCCTGATGAATTGTGGCATAAAAGCTTCATTCGCTTCATCACCGATGATATCACGAGCCAGAGGCTGAGCGTTCCTTCTTCAATCCCGACGAATGCAGACAGATGTGCTCAACGGTCCGAGAAAGGTACTGCTAGCGGGAGATAACTATTGGGTCCGGCTGGGATGCCGCTCTGCAATGCGCAACCACATCTGGACATGACGCATACTAAGTATCGATGGACGTCAAACGCCCTGGCCTTTGCCTAGGCTTGGCACAGCTCTGCCAGGAAGGGAGGAATGTTACATTATTATAACGACCTACAATGTAAGATAACTGTTACTGGCTTGTACGGGCGGTTTGGTTTTGTAATGCGCTGGAGCCTGGAGGTCCGAGCATCAAAACTGCACCACTTCTGCAGATACATGTACACATGTACATTGTAGATCTAAATGTCTGACTGTCATTATTTCAACAGCCACCAGGCTTACATAAATTATCATGATCACGACCTGCGGGCTACAGTGGTTCAGGAAACGAGCTCACGGAAATGGGAAGAGGTGTG
The DNA here is from genome assembly GCF_964019385.1 of Sycon ciliatum. Lineage (NCBI taxonomy): Eukaryota > Metazoa > Porifera > Calcarea > Leucosolenida > Sycettidae > Sycon > Sycon ciliatum. Next base: position 6,983,574 of record NC_088650.1, on the reverse strand, counting down.
TGTGAAACGAACACAGATGGCATTCAGCCCCCTGGGTGCAGAGGCACGACAAAACTATTGCATTTCCCATGCAGGGACTACAATGACCGACTGTAATTACATTTAAAACAATCATGTCTCTATTAGATCGGTTACGTTTCTTTGTCTACGCGTTTCACAGTACATGTATACATTGCATACAGAATCCACCAATATCTCTCAGCCTGGCATAAATACAGGCATAGCCAATGGCATCATAGCTCATTGCTAACTGCCTGATGATTGCATAAGCATGAAACTCAGAGTAGCGACTAACAAGCCTTGCTTGGCCTTTGTTGTTCTGCATATATTACAAAAATTATGCATAAAATTGATATGATGTGTCTGGTATGTGGTTCTGTGATGAATGCCGGAGTGGGTCCTGCGTCAACAAGGGCCACTGCCGGGGTCAGCGCAAAACAAGAAACAGATAGGAAGCTGCATGGCCAGACTTGTGTCTGACAGCTATCTGTAGTGCGATGATGTGCTTGCGGCCATTGTTTTGCGCGTCTTGCTTGCAGATTCTCCATGACAATGCTAGTAACAGTGACTTGGCCGTCCAGATCTGGCTTCAGGAAGGATATACCAAAGTCACAGGTGAGGCCGGGGTGCCAGCCCTACCCCCTTTAAGAACCCCGGTAAATGTATTAGTGACGTTGTGTATCTGATTGAAGAGAAGCTGGACTGGACATGGTTGTCTATAGTAAGTTACATGCAGATACTGCACTGCACCATGCTGTTGGAAACATGAACGGCGGACGCGACAAATGCACGTGCTGTGGTTCAACCCTTGTGCAATGGTGTGGTAGGGGACCTTCTGTTACTCCGGTAACTCAACAGCACTGAGTGCTACCAAAAGAGATACTCGTTGTGTGCAATGTCATGTACATGTACTTGTACTAACGTTAAGGTGAGAATGGTGGAGGGTGCACTACATGTCACCATGCATCATGTTAGTACACGTACAGATATGGGGCAACACACCCCAGCGCTTTCACCATCTCAATCCGGTTTCTGCCGTGGAGACTCCACAACTTTCCAACTAACACGTCTAGTACAAGACATCTACACCCAGCGGAACCTCAGGCGGCATGTTGGCATCGTGTTCTTTGACCTAGCGAAAGCTTTCGACACCGTCTGGCATCGTGGTCTGCTTGCAAAGCTAGAGTCCGTCTTCTTGGTACACGGTCCAGCCCTGCAATGGCTCTCATCCTATCTTTCCTGCCGCCACCAGACTGTCAGAGTATCTACCTCCCTATCAGACCCATTACTAGTCGTGTCTGGGGTACCCCAGGGGTCCATACTTGGGCCGCTCCTATTTCTACTGTACGTTAATGACTTGCCAGCCCTTGTACCAAATGTAAGTCTTTTTGCTGACGACACTGCTCTGATGTGCTCCGACAGCTCGGCAGACAACCTCACGGCCTCCATGCAGTCCGGGGTCAACGCTACAGTAACATGGATGGAAACCTGGAAACTTTTTGTTGTTGATTTTTATTTTGCTTCGCAAGGCCAAACGGGCAATGGTGCCCAATTCTATGGAAGCGAAGTTCAAAAGGGAGAGAGCTACGGGGAGAGAGAGAGAGAGAGAGAGAGAGCTCGGAGAGAGAGAGGGGGGGGGGGAGGGAGGGAGGGAGATGATAAGCAATTTTGTAGCGTCAACAGAGCGATTTTGCAGTGTCAATAGAGCGATTTTGAAGCGTCAACAGAGGGAACACAAAGAGTTCATAAGCGCACAAGCACGCAGAGCAATTTTGTAGCGTCAACAGAGCGATTTTGCAGTGTCAATAGAGCGATTTTGAAGCGTCAACAGAGGGAACACAAAGAGTTCATAAGCGCACAAGCACGCAGAGAAGAGTAAATGACGTGGTGTGTGGACGGGAAAAGTCAGACAGAGCATTCATTGCAAGGTGTAGGGGATGGAGGCAAGCTTAAATTGCCGGGCAGCCTTGATCTCCCTTACACTCCTTGGGAGAGCGTTCCAGGCCAAGGCTGCCTGAAAGGCCAGGCGAGATCTGCCGGCTTCTGACTGTGCCGAAACTGAAGCCTAACCTCGCCAAAACCGAGGCCATGTTCTTCTCTCCCTCGCCCCCCACTCAACTTCTGTATTTTCCTGGTCTAAATAGTACACCTATTAAAGTTGTTAACGAGCACAAGCACCTGGGCGTTATTCTCGACCGCCAACTCTCCTGGTCTCCACAAGTCCAGTCTGTGTGCAAGCGTGCGAGTGCGTCCTTAGGTATGCTACAACCCCACTGCCAACACTTGAATGATAACTGCAGAAAATTGTTCTTTAAGTTTAAGTCGTACATTTTGCCTATATTTGACTATTGCGATATAGCTTGGTGCGGGTTGTCTCAGACTTTACTCCACAGACTGGAGGTACATCAACGCTTGCTTCTGAAAATTCTGTTTCGAAAAGACCAAACATTTGCCTCCCGTTGTCTTTATAAACTTGCTTCCACGCACCCTCTTCTTGCCCGACATCAGCAGCATCTTTGTATCCTTGTGCAAAAAATCTTCCTAGCCCAAGTCCCGAAACATATTGCCAAGTACAACTGGTTTGTTACCACTAGACCAACACGCAATGCCTTATCACTGCCCCGAGCTAGTTCCTCTCTGTTTTTGAAATCCCCTTTCTTCTCAGCATACTCCCTTTGGTCTAACCTGCCTACTAGCATTAAGACATGCCAGGATATCAGGAAATTCACAGTCCAGCTTTCCACACTGTCTCATCCGAAGTGATCCCATGTATTATTAATGTGCCTCCCTTTCTTTTTCTCTCCCTATCTCCTTTCCCTCTCTGACAGCATCTTTCTTTTTTTCTTTTTTTTTTCCCTTTTAGCTTGCCGTGGTTGGCTATCACCTGACCTCTCATGTTTATTGGCAGTCTTCGGACGGGCCAGGAGATGTTGAATAAATAAATAAATAAATAAATAACATACGTTGTCACAGTCGCGTGGCCTAAATACACACAGGTGCGTATTGTGCAGAATATCAGCAGTACCTGCTGAACCTGTTGATACAATGTTACACAGACAGGTTGTATTTGAGCATCCTGCAAAAAACCTCCTACAAGTGCAGTAAAACCTGTCAATGCGACCACTCGGATAAGGCGACCACTCGGATAAGGCGACCACTCGGATAAGGTCACCAACTGTCCAAGAAGACCAATGCAACCAGGACCAAGGGATGCTGCTCCAGTCAAATCACCCTGGATAAGGAGACCCACCTGGCCACAGAGACCACGTTTTGAAGGTCCCTTGAGCGGTCGTCTTAGACAGGTGTCACTGTATTTCAAGGAAAATATCTCTGCACACTGCCGAGGATGTGTGAGCAATGTTTACTGTGTATGAACCACAGTGCTTGCCAGTGAAATCCAACCTCGTTGCATAAAGTAGCACGTGTTTGAGTGCACGGGACAGTGTGTGTAGTGCTAGGGCTGCGCAGTGCTAGGGCTGCGTAGTGCTAGGGCTGCGTAGTGCTTGCCACTACATGTATTGTATTCATGAGGTTGGATTTCTTCGGCCAGCACTGACTAGTACTAGTAGTACTACTAGTACAACACATCAAAGGTAGTATGGACATTATCCGCTTGTGATTGCGCAATCACCAGACACCTGGTAACCATGGCGACTGCACTGTGCCATCAGCAGTACATCGGCTATGGCCAGTGCAGTACGAGACTCGAGAGTGGGGCAGTTTGATTTCCGTCATAGGCTGTGTTTACATGAGGCGTTTCAACCCGGGTTGAGTTCGACCCGGGTCAGATTTCAACCCCCCATGTGCACAAAGTGAATGGCGCGTTTACATGACGCATTGCGCTTGACCCGGGTTGAAATTTCGCCCCGGGTTGATTTCAACCCTCCCCCCAAGGGGAGGGTTGAAACCAACCCGGGTCAAGAAAATCGTACAAACGTACTTCTGTGCGTATCTCGCGCCAGGTTTGAACAGCACTGCACATGCAAATTTCGCGCGAACGGATTCACGTGACCATAGAGGACTGTAGAAGTGGACTTTTGGCGGCATATCAGTATTTGACCCGGGTCAACTGTCTTCATGTAAACGCTCACCTCTTTTGTCTATCGTACAGACTTTCAACCCGGGCTGAACTCGACCCGGGTTGAAATTTCTCATGTAAACACAGCCATAGCCCAGCAGGAAGCGTGTGTGGGACTACACAGGATAGAAGCTGGCGTGTGCATGCCGAGAAAGCGCTACACACCGATCCCCGTACGTCCCCACCAGCCAGTACTAGCTTCTTGTCAATATCACTGCTGGCGACAAGTCCAGTTCAGTGCCCGGTTTGAGCTCCCTCAGCCTCGCGGTGTTTGCACTGCAGCCTGCAGGACACTAGTGTTCACACCGTGGCGGGCCAGGAAGTATTGGTGGACTGTGGAATGCCAATGAAGGTTACTACATGCAACAAAGTAAGACAGGAAAAGATATTCGCGAAGCATGCGTGTAGCGTAAATTTACTGCAAAGAATTCATGCCGGCCATGGTCGTGGTAATACATGGGCTGGATGTAGGGTTTAGGAATGCCAATGTGTATGATGATAGGCACACAAGGTCAACCAATAAATAATACTAAGATGATATTATCTTCTGCTTGTCAATGCACAACATGGAAATAGACTAAATTCCGGTCGTCGGCAGCTTGACCGTAAGAAAATCACCACTGTGAACCTGTTCTCTCACGCGTACACGCACGTGTGTGTCCGAAAACGAACATGGTTGACACTGCACGAAGTGTCAACCCTGTACTGGTTCCCACACTAGAAACCCACAAGTCCCCACAACAATGAACAGAATGCCATGTTTCTCCTTGCAAGCATGACCCTGGTTCCCGTTCTGAAGTTTTTCGCCGCAGGCACACAACTAGCCAACATTGTATTCACCAACCCTGTCAACGCGCAAAAAATCACTGCCCCATAAGGTCATGCGTGATGGTGACACAGTCACCTGGGAGAAGTTGACATGCAAACAGGAGAGAGAGTGGGGGGGGGGGGGAGCAGCAGCACGACCTCGCGAGGCTATCACGGATGATGAGTCCATGGCCATTGTGCATTGTTGCATGCCCTGCCTTTGTTCTTGAGGTGGAGATTAGCACGGTTTCCTGGGAAAATAGATCTGACAGGTTGTCATGTCACTCATGACAACTGACAACTGGTGGACAGAAATAGCTTGTCATTGACGTTGTTTCAGCTGACAAGCAACCCAATGTGACAGGCTGTTTAGGCAGATAGCGGCAGGTCAAGTGAGTACTGGAACGCGTACACGTTGGACCACACTATTGCTGAGTGAACGGCCGTGAATCAATCGCTCCCACCCTCCAGGTATTGTGTGCACATGTACAAATAACTGGCAGCCGGTGGGATTGTGGTTGTGATCACGGTATAAACTCCACGCGAACCGTATTGACCGATGCATGTGCTTGTCGGCATGGTGATCGAGAAAATCATGAACCGAAGTTCAAGTAGATTTGCCGGTAGAGAACTGTAACTGGGATAAATGGAACGTTTACAACTTTACAGTTAGCACAGCTTGCCTGCGGATCGAGTGAAATCTAGAAGAACACCACGAATTGCATTACGCACCACCCAGAGAAACACTGGCATGTGTTATTAGTAGACTCATGACACCCCAGCTTCCTTGAGCATCACATACAGAACCGGTCTGAATCAATTGATCACTGATTGACGATCATCTCACATTTTTATTGTATCTGTATGTAACACAACTCCTGTCGAGAAGAATGCCCAGTTATCTGCTCGTTTAGTGGAGCATTGCAATGCCAAATTGTCTTATCTGTGCATTTCTTCTCTCGTTTCTGCAGAAATCTTCACCGCCCGTGTCAGCTACAATGTAATACTGACAGGAGTGTGAGCGCAACTGAGTCATGCTGTGTTATCATACCACCTACTAAGCTCACTGCTAACTCATCCAGCCAGCCGCTGATAATGATTGATGAACACAACATGCACATTGGTAGCACTACTACTGCATTGTCAGTCCACTGCATTCAGAGTAGCCAAGACAGAACAACGCATCAGCATCCAGCACAGAATAAGTTACTCCGGTGGGTAGACTTCAGTTTGGAGACAATTGAACTTGCTCCAGGCTGCAGCCAAGGTGATGCCAAGCAAAAGTAAGAACCGTCAGTGAGGTGTTGCCATGAAGTATAGCTGCTCTCAGTGATGATAACACTTCGCTGACCAGTTGATCCATTGTGCTGACAACACCAGTAGTGCGTATTCATGCAACATATCTAAATGTGTTTAATTCATCAGGCATCAACTTGAGATGACTGAAGCTTGTTGATCAGAGAGGTTGCCGCTGCATGCCCCTAGGCCTAGGCCAGAAGAGATGATACCATAGAGCGGTCACGCGTAGCTGCATGGCTGACTTCTCAGCATGGGCTGGAGCCGTGAAACATGACAAAATGCTTCACCATTTAACATACAAGATACATTACATGTAATTGTCATTGGACGGGTGTCAGTAATCATCCTAATACATTGATTCAGCGCGACATTTTACAATTTCTAGAATCAGACTCGAAGATTCATTATTGTAAGGAAAATATTTCTCTCTTGTCTCGATGGAGAAAACTCAAAGAACAACGCAGTGAAGCATGCGGCCAGCAAATCAATGTACGAGCGTTGCCATGGCGGATCGCCAGCAACGTAGCTAGTGTACAGCGAAAAGAGATAGTGCGGGAAAGCAAGAAGGTACAAGGAGAAGACTGTAAACTCAGGTAAATGCGAGAGAGGAGTTGGTGATAATCAAGAATGGAGAAAGGAAAATCAGAAGAGAGAGAGAGAGAGAGAGAGAGAGAGAGAGAGAGAGAGTGAGAGAGAGAGAGAGAGAGAGAGAGAGAGAGAGAGAGAGAGAGAGAGAGAGAGAGAGAGAGAGAGAGAGAGAGAGAGAGAGAGATAGAGAGCGAGGCTGTCTGGTGATCGTATGCAATATCTCACAGACATGCAGTGGAGACACACTTAGTACATGCACTCTGATAATATATACTCTTGCTTAGTACGGACATTGTACAGAGAGCACAGGTGTATTGATCCATGCTGAAGTATACTGGGATAAGAAGCACCTTGGAAACTAAGTACAGTAAAACCTGTGACTAACGACCACTGATCCCTTGGGGCCAGAGAAAGCGGTCTTTAGTGGCAGGTGGTCCTTAGTTAGAGGTTTGCACCGCACAGCCATAATATATGAATGTGAGACCGCCCATGCCTGATGAAGTGGTCTGTAGTACCAGGCTGGTCGCTAGTCACAGGTTTTACTGTATTGTAGTTCTCTTTCCTGCTACCCAGGGGGGGGGGGGGGGGGACATTGTACCCAGGGGGGGGGGGGACATTGTATTATAGTTCTACTGCACTGTAAGTCTACTTTTCAGGTCCCTTTACATTACTGACTTGCCTGCTCAACACACTTATGATGAACGGAGTAGTAAGAATATCCGCGGCAATGCATGGCCCACACGGGGGACACCATCGGACATGGACTGATGCTTTGTGTTAGGTTCTCAAAAGTGAGTAGTACATGTACAATACCGGTATTTGTACTACTCACACCCTGGTTCTCACACCCTGGTTCTCACTCCCTGGTTCTCACACCCTGGTTCTCACACCCTGGTTCTCACACCCTGGTTCTCACTCCCTTAGACACCTGTACTACGCCCTGGTTCTCACTCCCTTAGACACCTGTACACACACGCACTGCAACGATCCCCCACGAACTTTTTCTCACTCCCCGATTCTCGAACCGTTGCTGACAGGCAACATCACTCGGGACCGACTCTCAGAGAAGTTGGATCACACAACAGTATACCGCTTCTGGCCAATGCTCTCTGCTGGTCGTGATCTGCTGAGATCCTCAACTAACTTACTCAACTCAGTTCATGCGGTGGCGTGGAGGACTTGATTGAATCGCTGACTAGCGACTAATTATTGCGAAATAGAACGCCAAGACTTCAACATGAATACATGTCCACAATACAGTGCAGCGGTGTTGAAACCATTATGCATGGCAAAATACGGAGTAAAGAGGTCAGTACATGAACTTGTCGACACCTGCTTGCATATACCATCACACCAAACAGTGCTGTTGCCCACAAGGGGGGGGGGGGGGAGAAAGAGAAGGCAACGAAGGGGAGGTAATCAGTTTGCTTTTTGTTTGCATTGGCAAACCGTAGCACGGACATGACCCATGCCATGGTATAACGTCAGTACTGCTAGCAGCCTGGCCCTTTGGTAGAGACATGCCGCATTCTATCAATGTTACCAAGTGATGGGAGATAACAAGACATCTCTGGCGTTTGCCCTTACTACTAGCCCTCAGGGACATGAAGTCACCAGCAATGAGAGCTTGCTCAGCGCCAGCAGTTGCCATTCATTCACGACACGCACGCGTATTGACAGCTAGTTGACGGGTGAACTCGTTGTGTTCACGTGCAGAATGAGCAGAGTGCAGCCTTTCTCCGGCGACATGTCAATGCGCAAGCGTCATCCAGCTTCAGAGACCAAAGCAGGTGAGTTGTATCAGCGAATAGTGCAACATTCCTTGGCTAATCACTGACACCACTCGGTTCAACAGTACCGACAGGAACAGGACACGGTAACTACGATGCAACCACATTATAGAAAGATTCATGGCACGATTTCTAATTTTAGACCACCCCAACAAAATTTCCGCTCACTTTTTCAAGCAAGGGATGCCCACCCAGCTATTACAAACCAGTACTGTGGCATGGAGAATCATTCACAATGCAACATCACTTCTGTTGTTCTGATGGTTAAGTTTCATCTCCATAACGAACAAACTTTTCAACTGCCGGCATGCGATGAGCAACGCACGCCAATGTACGCTGCACCAAACAAATAATAGTATGAAGGAAGAGGTAGTTTTGCAATTGCTACACATTCCGACCCTTACAACAAAACTGACAAGCGAAAGAATTGTTTTGTGCTAGAGCACTGAGCAGACCATGATCAGTGCTAATAAATAGACAAAGGTTGCCTTCACGAAAACGTTATAAATACAACACCATCGGGCGCCTGTAGGTAATGTCTCTGATACGTTAATCTGGTATGTGTTAAGCGTGAAATGTGATACTTTGTGGATGGTGTAATAGATCTGATCAGAAATTGGATTTAGAAGAGTACGAGCATTGGGCACTCAGCGATACCTTGATAGCAAGCACTGTGTGCGTTCGATGACGGGACGAGGTGTGGACTCACTAGTGCTTTCGGAACTTCATCCACCCTGTTTACTTCAAACATGTGATGATGTCCTTTCTGCTTTGCACACGCACCTGCGCACATGTGGCCAAAGTCGAGCGCCGCGCGTGCACAAGACAGAAACGACAATACACGCGAGTGAGCACGACAAAGAACCGAGGGGATAGCTCGGCGTTCAGTGTGCAGCACTGCAGGGTTCTTGGCCAGCTCCAGTGCCAGTGGATACCCACATGGCACTGTGGTATTGCACTCCAACTTGGAGGTCCACTGGCATACCAACTTCCGTAGCTTTCTATGAACGCACGGCGGGTAAATAAATCAAGTGCAGGTGTTTAGATTCGGACTGACCTGACAGAAAGTGTGCACGGTAGATATAGACAGGAGTGTACAAGGAGCGTTAGCCATGCTGTCCACAAAGACGAGGGCACTGCACATCCGTCCTGAGGTACGGGCTGGTCGACGGACGCTAGATAGCACGGAATGATAAGCCGCGGGCAACTGCGGGGTTCATCGGATTGCCGCTATTTGCCGTTAATGGCCCTTTGGCCATCAAAGAATTGTGCATACAGTACTTTCAGAATCCGTTCTGCCTTTGCTTGCCGCCGTTAGCCTTGCCAGACGTCTTGTGTTACCTAGCAGGGGTTAATAAATTAAGAATTACAATTTACACAAACAACACATGCTTGTTAGCACGGCGAGTGAGCGGTGTTAGCATGTGCGGAGTGTGGACGTGCAAGCGAGAAAACTACAGTGTTGCTCAGTGAAATCCAGTGGCGTCACCCAAGTACGCGCCCGCCGCGCGTTGCGCAGCCCCAGACCGGCGAACTCTGGGCTGCGAAATGGTGCAAGGCGCATACTTGAGTGACGAGACTGGATTTCATTGAGCAACACTGTACATGTATGTATGTGGGTGGGAGGGCATGTGGGTGCTTGTATGCTACGTGAAAACTGTGAGGGCTGCAACAAATTATTCTGTTTGCATTGAACCGGGTTGCGAGTAAGAATATACATGGCCGCTTCTAAAACGGACAGACGACATGCTGGTGTGCCCGACTTACATGCATACGAGACCATCAAGGAGAGCACCTCTCATGAGCGGAGCAATTTGACGACGGTGATTGCCACCAATACAGCAAGCGCTACAATACATAGCCGTTTCGGGCCTCCTCCAGCACCAAAAGTCTACTTCGAAATACATGTACATGCAACGGTGAGCGACACTGCAGAGCCTACACGACTCTCATCATCAGTCTTGGCCTCTGACCTAAAATTTCTGGATATTCGAACTGGATCGAGGATGGAACTAATGATTGAAATAGAACGTACTGCACAGTCCATTTCAAAAATATAGACGCATGGTCTTTTTGAAATATTTCACATTTGGTTGGAGCTTTCGAGAATTTTTTCAGAATATTGCTCAGGTCCTCCCTCCAATTACTCTCGTATAGATTTTTAAGCGATCGGATAACAAACACCCAATTGTGGTATCATCAAGTCTATGTGATGATTCCAAATTTTTATGCACAAAGTTATCACAGACTTTATGTGGTATAGATGCTGGCCTAATGGTTTTTCGAAATCACGTGTATATATTTTTGAAACGCACTGTAGTTGCATCCATTGCAAAAGCACACACAGATCACAATTTCTCTCTCTTCGGAGCTAGCACAACTCGCTCCAAAACTGAAGACCGGCATCGCAATTGGATGTAGATGTAAGCAAGCACTCACCTTCAGTATAGACACTACGGTTGAACTGTCCGATTGTAGGACATGTACTGCAAGCACAACACAGATCACAAAATAGAGCATCCATAGACATTGCGACAAATCCGCAATTGTGTGCATGTGTGTATGACGTATGTACATGTGTGTGTGTGTGTGTGTGTGTGTGTGTGTGTGTGTGTGTGTGTGTGTGTGTGTGTGTGTGTGTGTGTGTGTGTTCAATAGCCAGTTGAGTCATCTTTCCAAGATTCCTTTTTGAGATTCCTTTTTGAGTCTCTCTCCCCTCTCCCGGGGAGACCCACGTGACCAGTTTGGCAGTGAGCAACAAGTACAAGTACAAGTACAAGTGTGTGTGTGTGTGTGTGTGTGTGTGTGTGTGTGTACCTGCATGCATGTGTGCACATTCCGGATGATCCGTAAATGGTTATGACAAACCAGGGGTGGATACTGGGCATTGCTGGATGTACCGTTATTGAAGGCAATGCAATAAACTGAAGCAAACAACGGCAATGCGGGTCTTCCGTGTACCTTTAGAACACAAGGAAGACACATATTGCAGTTGCGCTTGAAGTATTTCGTATAAAAACTGGAAATATATGTACTTCAAATGATACACTCGGGGAGCTGCGGTTGCGTGGACTCGTGTGTACTTCAAATGGCATAATATGGTACTCCTTGCTTGATAGGTTAAAACATGTCTTGAAGATGACATCATCTCCACCTTACAACATGCTGTTATCTTCAAAAAGTACTTCAAATGCACATACGCCACAGCAGTCCACACAACACCCACTCCACACGGCATGTCAGGCTCACCTCATTTTCAAATAATCACAAGCAGGCGGTCGGATTGTAACGCGAAACAGGGCAAACACCGGTCTGAGAAGAAGAATAAGCCGGCACCATGCGTACAAACACACACACACACACACACACACACACACACACACACACACACACACATACACACACGTAAGCAAAAGATTCAAATCTGGCCATGCACGTATAGCATTGAAATCCTAGATTGTGGCTAGTAAATTCTTTAAGGGCTGGAGTGTCTTTTCAAGAGGGTTAACTCCCGCATTACACATGCACACTGTCAGTGATGACCGTTATCGGTCTGGTCGAAGAAACACTCTCTTCCACGAAATACACAGTATACGCGTGCATTATTGTGAATAATACCACAACTGTCATGCAAAGCCATAGGCAAGGTCTTCAGCCGCATGAAGAGCGCAAGCTCGAATCGGGCAGCCCCAACCCCCACATTTTACGTGCGACCTACAGGTGCAACACACCAAGCTGGAGAGCCTCCTGAGAATAACAAGAGGGGGCTGGGGCAACACACCAGGCAGGAGAGCCTCCTGAGAATCATGAACAAGAGGGGGCTGGGGCAACACACCAGGCTGGAGAGCCTCCTGAGAATAACAAGAGGGGGCTGGGGCAACACACCAGGCAGGAGAGCCTCCTGAGAATAACAAGAGGGGGCTGGGGCAACACACCAGGCAGGAGAGCCTCCTGAGAATAACAAGAGGGGGCTGGGGCAACACACCAGGCTGGAGAGCCTCCTGAGAATAACAAGAGGGGGCTGGGGCAACACACCAGGCTGGAGACTCGGCCTCCTGAGAATAACAAGAGGGGGCTGGGGCAACACACCAGGCTGGAGAGCCTCCTGAGAATAACAAGAGGGGGCTGGGGCAACACACCAGGCAGGAGAGCCTCCTGAGAATAACAAGAGGGGGCTGGGGCAACACACCAGGCAGGAGAGCCTCCTGAGAATAACAAGAGGGGGCTGGGGCAACACACCAGGCAGGAGAGCCTCCTGAGAATAACAAGAGGGGGCTGGGGCAACACACCAGGCGGGAGAGCCTCCTGAGAATAACAAGAGGGGGCTGGGGCAACACACCAGGCTGGAGAGCCTCCTGAGAATAACAAGAGGGGGCTGGGGCAACACACCAGGCAGGAGAGCCTCCTGAGAATAACAAGAGGGGGCTGGGGCAACACACCAGGCAGGAGAGCCTCCTGAGAAAAACAAGAGGGGGCTGGGGCAACACACCAGGCAGGAGAGCCTCCTGAGAATAACAAGAGGGGGCTGGGGCAACACGCCAGGCTGGAGAGCCTCCTGAGAATAACAAGAGGGGGCTGGGGCAACACACCAGGCAGGAGAGCCTCCTGAGAATAACAAGAGGGGGCTGGGGCAACACACCAGGCAGGAGAGCCTCCTGAGAATAACAAGAGGTGGCTGGGGCAACACACCAGGCAGGAGAGCCTCCTGAGAATAACAAGAGGGGGCTGGGGCAACACACCAGGCAGGAGAGCCTCCTGAGAATAACAAGAGGGGGCTGGGGCAACACACCAGGCAGGAGAGCCTCCTGAGAATAACAAGAGGGGGCTGGGGCAACACACCAGGCTGGAGAGCCTCCTGAGAATCATGAACAAGAGGGGGCTAGGGCAACACACCAGGCTGGAGAGCCTCCTGAGAAAAACAAGAGGGGGGTGAGGCAACACACCAGGCTGGAGAGCCTCCTGAGAATAACAAGAGGGGGCTGGGGCAACACACCAGGCTGGAGAGCCTCCTGAGAATCATGAACAAGAGGGGGCTGGGGCAACACACCAGGCTGGAGAGCCTCCTGAGAATAACAAGAGGGGGCTGGGGCAACACACCAGGCTGGAGAGCCTCCTGAGAATAACAAGAGGGGGGGGGGGGGTGAGGCAACACACCAGGCTGGAGAGCCTCCTGAGAATAACAAGAGGGGGCTGGGGCAACACACCAGGCAGGAGAGCCTCCTGAGAATAACAAGAGGGGGCTGGGGCAACACACCAGGCTGGAGAGCCTCCTGAGAATAACAAGAGGGGGCTGGGGCAACACACCAGGCAGGAGAGCCTCCTGAGAATAACAAGAGGGGGCTGGGGCAACACACCAGGCAGGAGAGCCTCCTGAGAATAACAAGAGGGGGCTGGGGCAACACACCAGGCTGGAGAGCCTCCTGAGAATAACAAGAGGGGGCTGGGGCAACACACCAGGCTGGAGAGCCTCCTGAGAAAAACAAGAGGGGGGTGAGGCAACACACCAGGCTGGAGAGCCTCCTGAGAATAACAAGAGGGGGCTGGGGCAACACACCAGGCTGGAGAGCCTCCTGAGAATCATGAACAAGAGGGGGCTGGGGCAACACACCAGGCTGGAGAGCCTCCTGAGAATAACAAGAGGGGGCTGGGGCAACACACCAGGCTGGAGAGCCTCCTGAGAATAACAAGAGGGGGCTCACCTGTGATCCGAGTAATACACGTCTTGACAGCAACCGTAAAACAGGCCCTCGACACGGGTGGACGGCCGCGACGTGTACAGCACACGATCCTGGAGACGGGAGAGAGAGAGCACAACAGCACAAGGGACAGTGTTAGAGTGCTGTTCCCTAAGCAAGCACTGACACACTATGTAAGCACAACACCCCCCCCCCCCCCCCTCTCCTCCCCGGTTCCTCTATGCAACAGGCTCGAAGTGCAGTGTGCAACGAATGATGCGTAAATTTATCGACGTGCATTCCCAATTTCCCATTCGTCGACATTCCTGCCCAACTAGTCCACACGTCAACAACGCGTGAAATACAGTACAGCACTATACTCCCACTTCTCAACAAGTACACCAGTAATACAGCAGCCAGCAAGAGGTAAAACGAACTTACAAGGGAACATGTCTGTACAACTGCTTTGCTTCTTGCTGCATTATCATCACCACAGCTTTGGGCGATGACAGATTGGGTTTGCAACAATAGAGACGTTAAGCTGCACGTTATTTCTGACGTGACACGCAATTTCACGTCAAATCTGGCGTACAACTCCAAATTTCGACGTGAGGTGCAGGTCACTCGCGTTGTTTTCCAACACGCGAGCCAAATAACGCGAGCTGAACTTTCGCGTCACGTCAAAAATAACTTGCAGCTTAAAACCTCTCCAATGATCTACTTTTCTGTAATCTCTATCATCACACTGACCGTCCATGAAGGAGTTCTTTGCTTTGTCGACGAGTCGTACATATCCGAGTTGACGTCAAACTTGAACGTCGGAGGAAACGTGATCTCCATCTCCTCGAACCCGTCAAACACGTCACCTACAGCCACACGATGCACAAGAAAAATGCCTGGGAAGCTGAGCAGGAACTCTCCAATATACATGTAGTCCAGAATTTTCCGGAGTATAACCTGCACCCAGATTTTTGTCACGAAATACACACATCCACCATGTACATCACCACTCATTCGACCATCGTAGTATAGGCCGCACTGACTTTTTTTAGTTGAATTGCGAGTGCGGCTTGAACTCCGGAAAATCCGGTACTAGTATCTCTTCAATGAAAGAGTATGGGGAGTTCCTGTGAGGACTGGGTGTGCAGTACAACAGATGACTAAATCGGTGAAACTTGATTAGCCCGCTACCGAGTGGGAGTGCAATGCTTGACACGGTTGCGTTTACTTCTCTGGTTGCTTTTTTCAGTGTGTGTGTGTGTGTGTGCGTGTGTGTGTGTGTGTGTGTGTGTGTGTGCGTGCGTGCGTGTAAGATTACTTACAAGTTACGACCCCCTGAGAATCCTTCTGCCATCGATCACTGTCAATCATCAACAACAATTCCTTTGCTATGTTATCGTTATTCCGCCAGTACACAGGCAGTGAGCACAGCTTGCACAGAAACTCTTCTCTTACACGCAGGGGCACCTTGCTGTGCTTGCTGATATCAAGAGGCCACATCCAAGAGTATGCAACAGTACTCTGAGACCAATCTCTGCAAAGTTCCTATGAGCCAGTCACATGCTGGGCTGCCTTCACTACTACTAGTACTAGTGCATCATGCAGCTTCAACCACGCACTGCGATCCGTTGTTTCGGCAGCTTGAAATCCTACAGGGGCACTGCCCCTTACCCCTCGACCCCCGACCGACTCCCTTTAGATCATTCTACCGACAGACAAGTGCCAGCCCTGGAAAAGCCATCAGCTGTGAACGAAGGAAAACAAACCCCGGAAAACAGCCGTAGAACCAGCAGCAGCAGCAGCACCTACCAGTGTTCATGGCATTTGTCAACTGGTCATGCTCAAGGAGCGTCTGAAACGCACACAAGCGCAAAGCAGAGAAAGTCAACAGGCCGCATAACACACTTAAAAACAGCCATGCAGATACACAATCGTGTACGCCGGTCTGTCCAACTAGAATAAGTACCTGTATTACCTTTCGGGGGTTTCAAGTAGCTTTCCACTAAAAAAACACAGATACGCAGAGCTCACTGACTTGTCAGTTTGAGCACTCTGGCAAGGTACGTTCGGGCCTGATTGGAAATTTTTATTTTCATTGCTATCAGGTTCGGCCTCATTTCCTCTGTGCTGCGCTGATGAGTTCACAAAGAACGAAACAGCATGCTGTCCGCAGATTGAGCAGATTTGTATTTGTATTTTAACGGATTCTC
>NC_088650.1:6897127-6962127 GCF_964019385.1 Sycon ciliatum | reverse complement strand
TTGCATGACGACTTGCGAACCTGAATCTGTTTTCAACAAAACGAGGACGAGCCGAATCAAACTTTCGTTTCACATTCGATTCGCAGCAGATGCGAAAGGTCCCTAATATCAACACTTGAACAATTCCATGAACACGGTAAAATCTCCTCACCGGTCACAAACCAGAGCAGCTCCCTTCGAATAAACACGATCAGGTAGAGTACTCCCAGTGACACGGTGCGGAGCAGGATATGACTGGGTCCGAGGGTCTCCTGGATTTTGATTTCCCATGCCTTCCTGTGAGCGAAGGGCAAAAGGAAAGGGGGTAGCTCTCGTGCTTGTGGGAGAGTGGCTGCTATGAGCCCATGATATACTAACTTAGTGCTAAATCGTCCTTGGGTATAGCAAAGTGATATTATTTTGTCCAACTCTATGTACGGCATGTGAGTGCGCGGCTGCAGTGGTTTGGCACGATTTGCACACAGGCACACACTTGTGTGCACACACCTCAGACCTCAGACCTGCCCATCGCAGAAGCGATGATAGCGAACAGCTATGTTAGACATAGCAACTTGTGCTGGGATTACACCATTCAACAGCTTGCAAGGCTGATGAATTGACCGAAAAAGTCACTTCAAACAGCTGTGTGGTGGATACCAGGCTAAAAATAGTGGCGCGCACGCACACACACACACACACACACACACACACACACACACACACGCGTACACATGCACACGCACACACACACACACACACATGTGCTCGTGGAGCCAGAAAAACAAAGCAACGACGGAGTGCGTGAGTTGAGGTGGAGCCGAAGCTGGCTCATAGCACTGGTCGAGATCCCCTGCTCATGTGCTGATATCTGAATTATTTGTGGGTGCTTGAACTTCAGCTCCCCACGCAAACTAGTTTCAAAGCACATGGCAGATACGGCGAGGCGTTTCATTTTCTGCAGTGCACGGATGCTACTGCACAACGTAGTGAAAGCAGCACATCGTGCAGCTGGCCTAGTATAGAGAAGAGATCACACGGGCATACTCCGTCTTTGTTATGGACTCTACATTGTTGTAGGTTCAGGCTATAAACGACGGTGACAAAACAGGCAGCAGTGTTGTTGTTGTTTGTTTATTTAGAGTCGAAGAACAAACAGGCAAATTTGCCTAATTACATGATATCGACTAGTTTGTACAATATAGTTCAGAATTTCTTACGGGCCATTCACATAATGGCATACCGACACCTTGCCTTGCACCGTTGCTGTGTCTGCTTCTTTTCTTTGTTTTCTTTCTTTGTCCTTATACTGTTTCCCGAATAATGAAATTTATCCGAGTAGGAGATCCCCTTGACAGGCCTAGAGCCTCTGGGTAATCCTTGAAATACAAATACAAATACAATACAATACAATACAATACGCCCAAACTGTGACATGGCATACGTGACGTTTTCGTCCGGATGGCCATGACAACATGGAACGTGGCGGGGAAAAAGAACGACTGATACAAAAATGTAGACGACGTATCCAAACCCCTGTACTGTACCAAGATTCGTTCTGTCGTTCCCGGCAGTTTGCATGGTTCGTGTCCAAAAGAAGCTGTACGCACAGCTGTACGAAAAGCGTGTATGTGCTTGTGCGAATGCAGCTGCATGAAAACGACGTCCGCCTAGCGCCTGTACTTTGAATTCCAAAAACGTGATGCGTATTGTAACGTAGTATGAATAGCCTTCGTGACATTGTACAGTACGTGTGGGGGTGAAAAAGATAAAGAGGTTTTATAGGAAATGCCAGCTTTCCTTGTCGTCTTGCGACACATTTTCACGAAAGCACAAAGGGAGCAGGCTGTGCAGAAGTCACTGTCAAAATTTGTACCCGTCTACTTCACGATGTGCTAAAATTATCGATCCAGATGAACACGAATATCTGCTTTTCTAATAATAGTACAAGGTCAAGAAACAGCATTGCAGCTTCGTACCGTGGCAGGCTTGTCCAATGACCAGCCTCATTCGCATTAGTAGCATTACCTCTGTAGTTATCGCTGCGATGTCCATCTTGGACGTCCACAGTCGTGCAACAAACACACGCCCCACAAATTCTTGCCCCGGAATCGAGGCAGGAACAAGACTGAATGGGGACAGGTACATCGTAGCAAAACGTACCAGCTCGAAATGATACGCAGTGACAGCGCCATGGGCGAAAGACAAACACACAGAGTAAAGGATCAGCTCTTCCTGTACCTGGCTGCGGGGCTTTCCTGTGAGCCAAGCACTACCACATCTTGAATCTCTTCCATTCCTGGCGGGAGTAAAAAATCGAGAACCGACGGAGGAACCTGCATGCAAGAAAACGTCACACATAACACATGTGGACTCGTGCACTAAAATGCAGCCGAGCAGCCAAAAGTGACGTGAATGGTCCTATGGTGTAATGGTTAGCACTCTGGACTTTGAATCCAGCGATCCGAGTTCAAATCTCGGTAGGACCTTTTTTTCCATTTTTTTTAATTTTTCCAACAAGTACAATGTAACCCCAGGCTGGGGTTATGATTGTGTACTCTATCATTCTAGTCTTGGTACAATGCTCAACGGACCTTTTTTCTCACCGTGAAGTACAATAGTAAATGGAGCATTTTTCCATTTTTTCTTATTTTCCAAAAAGTACAATACAGTGCTGTCGGGCGCCGAAGAACGGAGCACCAAAGAACGGCTGAGCTAGAATTTCATCAAGCACAGCATCCCAATGTATACACGGTGCCTAAAACTGCGCTTTGACTGCAATACATGGATAAGGACGGTCTAGGCTAGGAGACTAACAGCCCAGTTCCTCAGCGACCGACAGTATTGTAGTCAATAGAGTTTATGCGCGTTCATGGGGGAGAGTCAGTGGAATCACATATGGGCAATAAGTAGTGACTTTACTCCCTCGCACCCAGACGCTGATTTTTTGGAAACAAGTTTCTATACTTCCGATGGGAGAATCCGACATGGCAGTGCATTTCGGCGTGGCCAGGTCAAATTGTAGAATATCGCATCGAGTGAATTGCTTTATCTGAGAGAGGAGATGTTCGTGCCCTTGAGACTCGAAGTCCCGTTTCCATACGACAAAATTTAGGAGCTCTGCGCTCAGCGCCTTTTCAGGGTATGAATTTCGGGTTGTTCTGGTCGGGTCGCAGCGTCGCGGACTATTCCATCGTCTTCAGCGTCGAAAAACTACTGGCCATGTGAAATTACAAGGCGGTGAGACGCTTTCGTCTTCCTCTACGAGCGAATTTGTTCTGCGCCAGCATACCAAAGTATGCAATTTCGTACGCGCAGTTCGAGTGACGAGTCGTGTGCACTGTACACTGTACTGCATGCACTGACCGTGCGGTCGTTCTCGATTCTCCCATCACTCCCATTCATTTCTGTTTCCAGCGAAAGTCCAACTTGGCGCACTTCAAATCACTATAACTCGAGAATGGCTGGGCCGATTTGAATAATACTTGCAGATGTCCTATGTGCTACGCCTGGGAGAATCGAATGAGACCAAAATCGAAGCGATCGGAGCAAGTTTTGGAAATTGGGTGTAGTCACTACAATAAGTATACAGTAGAACCACTTATGGGCACTATCACGGCAACGTGAGTCACTTTATTTCAACTCCGCCGTGGCTTCGAAGACCACGTCTTGAACATCGACAGTGCGGGTCACGAAACCCTGTGATGTGACTCTTGGAATACAGCCGTGGCCAGCGAAATCACGTGCAACATGGAAGGCCATGCACTGTGACCTCGCATCCAGAGACAATACATGGAAAATGTCAGCGTCAATCAGCCAAGTCTTGCCGCTGTTGTGTGGTCCGCCTATCTGCCAGTGCAGTTTACGAATCCCTTGGCTGGACCGGTACTGGTGTGTTGTCGTAGGGATATGGTCAAGGCTTTTGCCGACCCAGAGGCAATGTCAGAATCAGTTTGTGCTACCGGGACTAGCCTACTACATGACACATTACCAGCAGGGGCGTCGCACACGGTACGGTCACTACGGTATTGACCGTACCACTATTTGCCCCAAGTACCCCGTGAATCAAGAAAAATGCACTGATATGGGCTCTAAATTTCCAAATTTTTCGGCTCAGCCACCCCCCCCCCACCCCACAAGTAAATTGTACTTCAGATGGCTGACCGTACCACACTAAATTACCTTCCGACGCCCCTGACCAGTTTTTTTACATAGCAATACAGTGAACCCTGTCTAAGGTGACCGCTCAAGGGACCTGTAAAACGTGGTCTCTGTTACCAGGTGGTCTCCTTAGCCAGGGTCATTTGACTGGAAATAGCATCCATTGGCCCTGGTTTCAGTGGTCTTCTAGCACAGGTGGTCGCCTTATCCGAGTGGTCGCCTTGACAGATTTCTCTGTACATGTACTCGTATCCTCACCTTATCTCCCTTCATGTTCCATGTGCTGACAAATAAGCCGAGCTTGTGGTCGGGCAGGTAGATGTCGAGATCGGAGAGCTCAGCTGCCGCCGCCGTCACGCCAGTAGTCGATGACATCTGTGTAGAGAACGTCATGACCGTGTCCACTTCATTCCTGCCGCCGATGCTGGAGCTGGACGCCGCCTCACGGGCTCGCTGGCTGAGGTTCATTCGGTGCGCTGCCTCCCGTAGGTCGGACACGCGCACCGGTCGGAGTAACCGCACAGCGCTTGCGGCCGGTAACCAAGGAGTGACTCGACTGCCGCGCCTTTCCGCCGACTTGGACTCGGCAGCGCTGGGTTGAAATGCGTCGTCCGACAGCCGACTGTGACTCCTCTCCTGCTGGGATGCAGCCGCGTCTGTGGGATGGGGCATGCCACCTCCCTCACTTCTCGTCCGGGTCACCTGTAAGCGCAGCGTGGCCACCGGCGTTCTGCTGGAGCTGCCCGGATCGGAGAGGTTTCCCTCGTCCGCCACGCCTGCACCTTCCGACGTGACGGGCCGCTTCTGCCTGGACTGCGGTGAGGACGAGGCGGCACGTGACGACGTCAGCTGGGGTATGCGTGCCAGAGTGGCAGAGCGCGGACTCAGTATCGACTGTCCCACGTGTGATAAAGGCTCCGCGCCCGGCTTTCCACTCGTGAAGCTGGCCGGGTGACTCTCAGTTGTTGATGGTATCGGTGGCAGTGGGCTCCGGGTGGTCGACCTCCGCAGATCGCTTGAAGGCTGCGAAATATCGGGCAAGCCTAGTGCTGGAGACGACATGCCCGAACCCTTCCTTCGACTTCCGTCGGCATCCAGGGGCATGAGCTTCTTTCCAGCAGGAAGCCGTATCCCCTGTCGTGGAGTCTGGGCACCAGTGTCGGGAATGGCACCGGGTATGTCCGGGCACGAGGTGAACACGGTAGCCGAGCCCGACCGGGCGGGTGACAAGTCCCGAACTATCGGTAGCGCGCGGGAACGCTCGCCGCTTTTCGCCCTGGGCACTCTTCCGGAGCGTATGCTTGCTCCCAGCATTGCTTGCTGTTGTCTAGCCGGGTTGAAGCTCTGACTTCTGACTGAAGTGGTACTAGGCTGCGCTCCAGCAGCGCCAGCCCTCTCAGGCTGAGCACGATAATTGTACATGAGCTGTCTGGCCTCGTAATCCGCCAGGTCGAGGTCGGCCAGAGACTTCGAAGTTGGCTCTCGTTCGATGCGCCTTGGCTCCGCTGCCTGCCCGGAGGGCTGCAGGGGGCTAGGGGGCTTGGGTTTGTCCTTCTTGTCATCACCACCACTACCACTGGCATTCATGGTTGCTGATTGGTTCAAACCGGCTGTTCACCGCTAGTGCCCGACGCCTCCCTTGCTTAGCGGTCTCCTAGCCCTCTGCCTAGGGCATGCTGAGGCCCTCGAACATGTGCGTGTATTTCCATCAACGACAACGATCCATCGACGGTCGACTGCTGTTGCAACAATTATTTCGTTTTCGCGTTCATGTCCTCTATGATCTGCTTGACAAATAAATGAAATTTTTCTGACTTCAAAGAACCAAGACCACAATCATAACAAGCGTAGATCTACGCGTCGGGACTCAGCCTGACTGTCGACTGTCGAATGCCCGGCATCTCTTGCTGCGACGAATGAGTGATGGCAAATGCATGAATACAAGATGGTAGATGTGCAGGATACGACCGGTATACGCGGTAGGCCAGTCCCTACACTGTCTGTACTGACTGACTGAGTCTGTACTAGTGAGCCTGGCTATGCCGCACGAGACATCATCGTTCCGTAACACCAATACATGTCATGTATACAACAGACTCAGTAACAGTTACCATGGTTACTGTTGTAGTCTTCATTGCCGGGCATACCGGACTCGATTGAAAGCGTCCGCAAACGCCCAGGCCAGGGGACCCGTTGACATGACACCAGGGAACCGTGGCTTTCACCGGCCAGCACTCAGCAGCCACTGCGGAGTGCGGGTTTGTACTTCGGAGTTTTTGGAGATGTACATGTCATTGCATTGCATTTTGCAGTTTACTGACTGTCAGACAGTGGTGGTCAAGGGTGGAAGAGGGATATCATGCCACTGCCTGAACTACACATGTGTGCACTGTGCATGCATGACCTTGACAACAGGTGCAACAATACGGTAGATCTACCCTATGCACTAGCCAATGGTGTCGCCCCCCGCCCCCTCCCCATATTCGGAATTTCCGGGATCAAAACAGCTGGGTGATTATACATGTAGCTGCAAAATATCTACCCAAGGACCACAGGACTGTGACCAGCTAGGGACTCGGGAAGCAGCTTTTCACGACTCCATGGATAAGACCCAGGAGTTGCCGTTGTAGGAGATCCAAGTGCTTGCCTAGCTATGAAATAGATCATCTTCCAAGTCTTGATGCTGGCTTACAGACTTCCAAAACCATCGCATGCATGCCTCCCGTTGCTTAAGGGGTCGTCCACAATTATCGAACTTTTTTCACGAAACGAAATAATTTCGTTATGGGGTGGGAGGGGGTTGACCAATTTCGTTTCAGAAAACATTGATACATGTGCATGCCCATAGGAGCAGTTACATACTTGCAACTTTTGTTGTATTATGCATGCATATGTCAAACTTTTTTTACGTTCTGAGGGGGAGGGAGGGAGGGGTTGGGTCTAAACTAAAATAATTCGTTTGGTGAAAAACGTTCGATATTTGCGGACGGCCCCTAAGCGCAGAAACATTCTATGGCAAAACCAGACTGGTCCAGTAGGCCAATGAGGCTAGTGAGGCTCGGGCAGGAGACCCAACAGACCACGTCGGGTTGATCGGTCAAGTCGCCCTATCATTCAGGTACATGTAGTACAAAAGGTCGAACCACACACACAGACACAAACAAGTTCCGCTAAATTCTTTTAACCCTTTAACCCTTTCAGCCCTGACCGGAAAATCACCTCCCACTGGGCCAAAAAAGGCATTTTTTGAAAATGCATATTCTGGTCCAAAATTGATTGGAGATGTTAGGTATGGACATATGCACTGTGAATCCAAAGAAATTTTGTAGGATTTCATTGTACGAGACTCATAACACCATATTTAGATATGCGACTTTTGGCGATTTTTCCTCAAAATTCATTCAATTTAGGCAATTGACAACAAAGATCAGACAAGCAACGGCAAGCAGTGCTATAACTGGTCAGTGTTGACTTCAGAATGGAGAAATGTCATATAACAAGCTTGATATGATCCTGGTGTTCTACGGCAACCTAGACTAGAGTACAGCAACTCGTTTTATACGGCGCTTGAATCATATGCGACTGCGCGATCCAGAATGGGTCTTTCTTTTTTCTTGGGCGCCTCGTAAAGCTTGAATCCTCCAGCAGCCCTACCTACTTCAAGACAAAACCATGTGATGGACAGTGAGGATGCCGAGTAACTGGAGTAGCAACCACAGCAACTGCATCGGCTATAATAGCAGCCAGTGCAGTGGCAGCGGTTGGCTCACTGTGCTCGGCGCATCCCGGGTTGAATCATCACTGGCCGCACGCGTACGAACGTACGCGGCACAGGTAAAGTCATATTCATAGAGAATGCAATACAGCTCATTCTCTGATTTGGACACTCACTGGCAAGACAATCCAGCTACCAAAATAGTCTGAAGCATTCCCTAAACAGCCGAGTGCATACTGCGTACCGGTGTACGTACGCATGAAAATTCAAGAAACAATCGGCTGTGCAATTTCTGATAGTGGTTCAAAATTGCACAATTGTTGACTATTCGGGATTATTCTGGATTCATATTAGATAGCAATCACCATCCTGTAGGTGCCTGGCTCTGTACTCAACATACAATACTTACATGTATATGTATGCACATCTCTATTGTGATCTGCATGCATGTCTGACCAGTACACTTGATTTCAAATTCAAATATTTTCAAAAATCTGACCTTCAAATTGGATCGCAGTTTTCTTGAGGAACTTCAGCAAACGGGCTCACGACAGATAGCTCCTGCTCAGAACACCATGCCTAGGTGTCAGAGACTTCAGCATCGCTTTCCAAATCTCTTTGGTCTCCAGCATCCCCTGCGTCTGAGCCAGCTGCGATCTTTTGAATAGCAGCAAATTCGTAATCCTCAGAAAACGACTCCGACACAATTTCGCTGTCTCCAGAATCATCCTCAGAGTCATTACCCGCCTCACACTGCTTCACAGGACTCCTTCCATCGACACAGAGTAGTTGAGCTACTTACCTTGCCGAGAAACAGCAGGGCAAGATGACGAAAACGAACTTGGAGCAAAACAATTTATTTGAACGATATGCCAAAATACGCACTTCAAACTCGATGCTCGCGGCGGTTCTGCTGTGCAGACTGGCCACATACGCTGCGTACACGTCGATCAGGTCCTTCAGCCCACTGAGGAACAGTTCCAGGCCCCACTGATGTTGAGGCATCAGTACAAACGCGACGTACACCGCGGACGTATATATACGTCGTCAGTGGGGCAGGTGCACACGTCATGACGTATTATGCATTTTTTCGTGTTCCTTGGACCATAGCTTCAGTTCTACTCACTCAATCCTCACAATCTAGGGCTTCCTGGAAAGGTCTCCGCGAGAGGAAGAGAATGAAGTTGATCATGATAGCCAGCACACCGTCTATCCAGCGCTAGATCGCAGCGACAGTACGAAAAATGCCCCAAATGCGTCCAAATGCGTCCCGCTCCAGATATTTCATTTTACTCGATCGTGGAGTTCCAATTTTTTCGCTGTGTCTTCTTGACAATATCAACAGTGAAACCCGTGCAAATTCGAGTAAACCAGCTTGACGAAAGTCTCAAAATTCTCAATACTAAAGTCGCACTGCGCGCTTTTGAAATAATTAATTGCCGCGATCGCAGCTCAACTTACGAGTGATTTATCTCAGGAACCGTTGCTCGCAGCGCTTCGCGGATTGTTTCTCCCGACAGGTGAGAGTTTTCTCTTTGCCCTGGATATTTCGATCACTGAATTTGAGCAAGATTGGACTGAGTTACGATCTTTTGAAGTTTTGCATTTGAGTGCGTCGTTTACGACGCATTCAAGTATGGGGCGGCTCTTAAAGGGGAAGTTAAAGGGGAAGTATACCCTAAAATCAAATTTTCACCAGTTGTAGTCTTCTGGGTGCTGAGTCGAATGGTCTTGGTCCGAGGAAGCTGCGACGCTCCCTTCCCAATCGAACTCGCGCACTTCCACCGAAACTGGGTGACTGCGCCCTACTAGATGGGGATTTGTATGCAAAATGTCACTAAAAGCGCCATTTCGTTCTTATAAAAGCACGGATGACCGCGATTGGCCCATATGTTGTAGTCTTTTGGACGCTGAGTCGACTGGTTTTGGTCCGAAAAGGCTGCGATGCAGCGTTCCTCCTTTATTCCCAATCGAACATGGTTGAACAAGCGGTCACGTGCTCCTGGGTGCCCAAATCACCTGGTCACCGCGCCAGCAGGTGACAACTTTCACACCAAGGTTCAACTCGAGTTCAACTCGAGTGACAGGACTGCACCCAAAAAAGGTCAAACAGGCTAGTAAGTTGTACCCTGCAGGCACGGTGACCAGGTGACTGGCGTACGCAGGAGCACGTGACCGCTTGTTCAACCATGTTCGATTGGGAATAAAGGAGGAACGCTGCATCACAGCCTTTTCGGACCAAAACCAGTCGACTCAGCGTCCAAAAGACTACAACATATGGGCCAATCGCGGTCATCCGTGCTTTTATAAGAACGAAATGGCGCTTTTAGTGACATTTTGCATACAAATCCCCATCTAGTAGGGCGCAGTCACCCAGTTTCGGTGGAAGTGCGCGAGTTCGATTGGGATTCAAGTAGGAAGGGAGCGTCGCAGCTTCCTCGGACCAAGACCATTCGACTCAGCACCCAGAAGACTACAACTGGTGAAAATTTGATTTTAGGGTATACTTCCCCTTTAAGGCAAAAATTAAAATTTCACCAGTTGTAGTCTTCGGGGTGCTGAGTCGAATGGTCTTGGTCCGAGGAAGCTGAGACGCTCCCTTCCTACTTGAATCCCAATCGAACTCGCGCACTTCCACCGAAACTGGGTGACTGCGCCCTACTAGATGGGGATTTGTATGCAAAATGTCACTAAAAGCGCCATTTCGTTCTTATAAAAGCACGGATGACCGCGATTGGCCCATATGTTGTAGTCTTTTGGACGCTGAGTCGACTGGTTTTGGTCCGAAAAGGCTGCGATACGGCGTTCCTCCTTTATTCCCAATCGAACATGGTTGAAGAAGCGGTCACGTGCTCCTGCGTACACCAGTCACCTGGTCACCGTGCCTGCAGGGTACAACTTACTAGCCTGTTTGACCTTTTTTGGGTGCAGTCCTGTCACTCGAGTTGAACCCGAGTTGAACCTTGGTGTGAAAGTTGTCACCTGCTGGCGTGGTGACCAGGTGATTTGGGCACCCAGGACCACGTGACCGCTTCTTCAACCATGTTCGATTGGGAATAAAGGCCGAACGCTGCATCGCAGCCTTTTCGGACCAAAACCAGTCGACTCAGCGTCCCAAAGACTACAACATATGGGCCAATCGCGGTCATCCGTGCTTTTATAAGAACGAAATGGCGCTTTTAGTGACATTTTGCATACAAATCCCCATCTAGTAGGGCGCAGTCACCCAGTTTCGGTGGAAGTGCGCGAGTTCGATTGGGATTCAAGTAGGAAGGGAGCGTCTCAGCTTCCTCGGACCAAGACCATTCGGCTCAGCACCCCGAAGACTACAACTGGTGAAATTTTAATTTTTGCCTTAACTTCCCCTTTAAAGGGTTAATAGGCTGAGTAAATAATAATCGTGACTCGTATTTTGAAGTCTACGTAGCCTGCGGTTGCCTGGTAAGACTAAGAGTCTCTGCATACTGTACACCAGGTCAGTGGTACCATGGTACAACAGTGGTACATTTCTGTTTCGGTATATTTCATATTTCAAGGCATACCCCGAGGCTATAGGTATTATTGAGTAAAGGACCATTCTGGAACATTCAGCATAATTGTATTTCTCTAGCTAGGCTGTTCATTACGAATCATTAGCCATCCACTGTCTGCTATCTCAACCCTACAGCCTCCCATTATAATGGAACTCCCTTCAATTTAGACTACGTCTTTGGGAAATCCTCAAATATATATAATAATAAATAACACCTTGATGCTCAGTGATGTGTGTTTGCCACTTCCACTGAGGAGCCCGGATCATTCCAAGACGGAGCTGCCAAAGCAGCCGAACACATCGGAATGCTAGCAACCAATGACTGGGATTGCCTCGGGCAGGCTAGCATAACCTGCACAAACAGTGGGCAGCACTAGACACCAAGACAACAATCTGATCATAAAGGAGCATAATGTGTGCCTAACATACAATCGCACTCTCGTAGATTGCAGAATGCAAGTAAAGAGTTTCTATTGTCAACGATCAATGATAAAGTACGCCCTGCGGGAAAGAAAATAGCTGTGTAAAAATCATCAAAATAACAGTGGATACATTCAGAATGGCCATGATCATGGCTACAACTGATGAGTCGATGCGGCAACAAAGGTGAGATAAAAAGCTAATATAAGAACTGAGTAAATGTAATGATGTTGTGCGGCAAGTGTTGCAGGCTAGATACTGGTGTGACTCCACTTAAACTAGCAAAACAAACAGTTCCCGGATGCTCTGCTCTATTGAAAGCTAGGGCCAGTAGGGGAGAGGCGAGCCAGACTATGCTGGGTGGCAGTATAAACAGGGTATCCTGAAAGCGAGTCACTGAAGACAAATAAAGGCGGGCGGGTGAAATCGGAGTAAAAAATAAATATTCCATACGTCATCTACTAGTATTGGCATCGATGTTCATGCACTGATGACAAGTTATAATATTATAACACTGCTGTTGACTTCAAAGCCAGCGGTTTCTAGTCGAATATTCTCCGTACCATGAAGAGTGAATCCTCTTGTTTGAAACCAAACTTTGCGTAGAAAGGAACGTTGTTCTCGACGCATTCCAGACTGATCTTATAGCACTCAAGCTTGATGGCAAGCAGGCTTAGGGTTTCAAGGAGCCTATGAACAAACGGACAACACACGATGGAAAGCAAAATTAATAGATAAGGCGTCCAGGTCAGAGTGTGCTGCTTTCGCGGCTTTGAATGAGCACGTTTCTCCGTGTGTTAGATGAGTCGTCACATGAGGCAACCAGCTAGATGTAAGCAGGAAGATGAAGGCTGAAAAGTAGTGGACCGCATGCTAATAAATAATTCAACACTTACAATTTTCCTAGCTGGCGCCCGCGACAGCTATCCGCCACGATCACATCCTCAATGCGGCCACGCTGGATGATCCAACATAGGCAAGAGAACAAAACAGCTACATCAGAGAAAATAATGTAATAGAAAGAGAGAGAGAGAGAGAGAGAGAGAGAGAGAGAGAGAGAGAGAGAGAGAGAGAGAGAGAGAGAGAGAGAGAGAGAGAGACAGAGAGGGACAGAGAGACAGAGAGACAGACAGAGAGTCGGAGAGAGGAGACACAGAAAGCGCCACACGTGATCAAGATTCGAGCATGGTTTCGTGCACCGAGGTTCAAACATACCATAGCGGCTAAATGAGTAAACTTCCGTTCCACGATCAGCGATGCTGAGGCGACCAATTCACCTCTGGTGGTGTCCTCAATGACAGTAATGTAATGGGTGTTGGGGGAGGCTTGGATCCCGCGGAACTGTTCTGCGAGGAGCACACGCATGCACAACATAGATGTTGATAAATACCATGAGTACACAATTTCCCATAGAAAGGTGTTTCCCCTCAAACGCCTTCCACTATTATTACATGTATTTATATTATGGATTTTGCCCGCGTCTTCCACACATGGTACTTTGGCCTGAGGTGTCCCCCGTTCATGGACTCTGGCCTAGATCACCTGGTTAAAAAGATGCAATTGAAATCTTTAGCACTTTAGCACTTTAAGTACGTCATTTTTCCTCAGCAGTGCCACATCAGGACGATATGGGCAGTATGTATGTTAACACGGTACGAGTACACTATGGAAACCGTACAGACATCAGTCACATGCCACAACTACTGTGATATTGCATATAAAGGCCGGGCTTATTCATGTAGACGCTGATGCCAGGGCTAGGCTTCTACTCAAATAAGGCTTACATTCAAACAATATGTTGTCTGATGAATTTAGGGCTGAAACGATCGTGGATTTTCAAGTATCGATTACTCTTTAGCTTAGGGGTCGTCGCAAAAGTTTTTTGTCGTCCCTGAAACGAACATGATTCATTTGGGGGGCAGGGGGTGTGAGCCAAAATCGCAAGTCGACCGACACTGTACATATGACATGTACATGCATGCGATTTTCGTCGTCCAGCATAGCAAGCTGTGTTCGTTTCAGAGGGAGGGGAGGGGGTCCAAGTACGAAATGAACGATGTTCGTTTCAGGGACGACAGAAAACTTTTGCGACGACCCCTTAACGATCGAGTACTCGATTATAATCGTTAGCAAATAGAGTCATAATTCTGTGCAAACATTACTGTTTCCACAAACTATGCCTTCATAATACCAACAAATCTGCATTAGTGAAAGGGTAGCTCCGAAACATGGCAGTTTTGAAGTCAATTTAACCTCAGAACATGAACCATACCCCTGGCAACTGCATACTCCCAGCGGAAACTGATTCAAACTTCACAAAACGAGGGTTTACAGTACTTTCTTGACACAAATTTATAAAACGCAAAATAATCGTAATCGGTAATCTAAACGATTGCTCGATCGTTAGAGTTATCAAACGAGTACTCGATTATTCGGTATAATCGTTTCAGCCCTACTGATGATTGGTTTTGCCATGAAACTCTGAGCAACAACAAAACAGCCCTATTTTACTTCCTTTTGTGTATCTCTTGCAATCAAATCAGGCCCTTTGCCACCCCTAAAAACAGGCTCATGTGCCTACAGTTCACCTTGAAGTTGACACTTGTATTCAAAGCAGGCAGTTCTATACAAGAGAGTAGGGTATGTACCTTCAAACTTGTCCTGGGTTAGATCACCCACCCTGGTAAGCTGTGCCAGCAATTGTGAATAGCCTACAGCAATCAGCAGAACACATCACAGTGCACATCACAGAACACATCACAGTGCACATCACAGAACACATCACAATACAAATCACAGTACAATACAAAGCAAGATTTATAAAGTCACATTAAAGGACGAAGCACAAGTGCAGAAAGGAGAGAGCGATCGCTTGCACCACTATTACTTCGAATAAAAAAACGGCAACATGATGTCGCAGGTCGCACAAATGCAGTGTGAGGCTGCCAGTCACGCATGTACCGTATTTCCGGAGTATAAGCCACCCCGTGTTTTTGTCCCGAAATACTGTATAGGCATCAACCATGTATTCGGTGTGTACTGTAAAACCGGAAAGTCGAACGAGTCACAAAGTCTAACGCTTTAACGACCATTTTTTTTCCTTATTTGAAGCAACGTTATCCTGAACCCGGTTTGAGATGTCTGTGTAAAGATGCGCATACATCGATGCACGTTCTTTCCATTGTACAAACATCGTTAAACTTTCTGCACGTTTATCATGCCAAAATTACAAAAAACGTTTAACTGTTTGGTCGTTAAACTTTCCGATTTTACAGTAAGCCGCACCCGCAATTTGAATCGATTGCCTACTTCCTCGGCAGCTACAATAACACTCTGCTTGAAGCAAGTATCATAGCTGCTACGTTTCGAAGGTGCCATAATTCAGCTCGGAATAATCAAATGAAGAAGGTAAACACCTTGAGCAAAAGAGAAAGACAAGTGACTCGCATCAAAATTCCCTTGCACGGATATCCGATGTGTGTCGTTCACGCGCATGCACACATACTTACACGTGGTGGCGCGCTGTTGCATTTTTCTAGCCAGTTATGCAGGCTACCGCACTTTACTTCATCCCGTTCATTTTACCACCGGAGTATAAGTCGCACCGGCTTTTTTGGGTGAGTTTTGAAAGTTCAAAGTGCGGCGTATACTCCGGAAAATACGGTAGATCAAAAATGGCACAAACCAGTCTTCCGATGACTGCACTATTGCATGAGCCTTCCGGGTAGAGAGTTAAAAAACTGATGTCTGCAGTTGAGGTTAGTTGTAAAGGATGAACTATAAGTATAGTCAAGTGGTGTGCTTCACTGTCCGAAGAGTGCTCAATACCCATGTAGGGCAGACAGGCGCGTACGCAGGGTCACCTCTAGGGGGGTTTCCAACCGAATCGCAAACAATGACCCTGTCTAAAGAGCCCTAGGAATTTTTCAAATTTATGCATTTTTTCGTGTTCTTTGGATCATAAAACCCGTTCTACTCACTCAATCTTCATTATCTTAGGGTGCGTTCTTATATTCTCTAGCTTCGAGAAGAAGAAGAAAAGAGAAGTCGATGAAACTGGGATTACTCAAGAACGGGTCTCGAAGAATTCGGAGATATTTTGCACATGTCAAGCAAAATGAAGCGCCAAAGGGGCCGCGATCTTGAGTGATGAATGTAGTAATGCACGTGTGCGTATGCGAAAAGGGAAATGCGTACACTAATGATGAACACGTGCCTTTTAGTCGTAGTTCGCATGCGCTGATCCCAAACCGCGGGAATCTCCAAGTTTCAACCACCTCTGAAGCTTGGAGAGCTTGGAGAGCTTTGGAGAGCATGCTAAAAGTCGGAGAGGATATAAGAACAGCTCTCGAACTTTTCGGAGAGTCTCCAACTTTTCCGAGAGGATTTAAGAACGCACCCTAAGGCTTCCTGGAAGTGGAAAGGTAGACCTACCAGGGAGAGAATGAGGTCCACCATGATAGCCAGGACACAGTACAGCCATGTACATATCCAGCGCTATGCTAGCGGTAGAGTGCAGCGACGGTGCGAAAAAATGCCCAAACTGGGCGAAAGGCCAAAAAACGCGTCCTGCTCCAGCGATTTCGTTTTTCTTGATCGCAGAGTTTCGAGTTTTTTGCTGTGTACTCTTTTGAAAATATCACAAGTGAAGCCCCTGCAAATAATTGAGCAAGTCAGCGGGACGAAAAGTCTCAAATTCTCGATACTCGAGTCGCACTGCGAGCTTTTGAAATTGCGAGATCGCGGCTCAACTTACGAACGATTTATCTCAAGAGATGTTGCTCGCAGCGCGTCGCAAATTGTTTCAACCGACGGCTGAGAGTTTTCTATTCGACCTGGATAACTGGATCGTTGGATTTGAGCGAGATTTGACTGAGTTACGAGATGTTGAAGTTTCGCATTCTTGCCAGATCGATCGTGCGCCCTACCAAAATATGCCCAAAAACGTTGCTCGTTCGGAACATTTGGGGGGTTTCCGGGCAACGGGACCCCCCCCCCCCCCCCCCCTGCGTACGCGCCTGGCAGAGGCTTGTACCCAAGAGAGAGATTGGAAGCTTTGTAATACGTGAAACTCAGAGTTGTAACAAAGCTTCCAATCTCTCTCTTGTGAACTATAAGTGTACAATTCCTACGTCCGATATTAAGCTGACCTGCATACCGGTAGTACTATGACCATTTCCGCTCATTATAGGTCGCACCCTTTTTCCAAAGAGACAGAACAGAAGTTCATTGAGCCGTGGGACGAGCTATTGTTCACTGAGGACAAGCAGATGCTGTCGAGAAGCGCGAAGGTGTCCATTGTCACTTCGAAGCTGAACGGTTACATGCAGACAGAGTTCGGTCTCTGCGTACAGTATTCAGAGAAGGAAGTGAACAAGAAGGTGGATTCGACACGGAAGAAGGGCCGGGAGTTGTACATGAAATTTTACAAGTGCAGTACGGGCAGTGCTGTTAACGAAACAGACGGCGATTGGTAGGCAGCATACTCTGCATGGGCCAATTTCAAAACATACCACAGGGTACTTTTCACGCACCCCAATCTGGGCCCTGGTTGCGTAGTGGTAGCAGCGTGGAAAGCTGCTCAGTTCGAACTATGCAGTCTGTGCGTGCCCGAGCACCAACACTATCAGCTTCTTCTGCCCCACCTGTTGATACTGCTTCCAGTACCGCTGTACATGCACCAGCCATGCCACTCATGCCTTCGGCAGCCGTTGCTGACCCGAGCCACTCGACTAGCACGACACCGCCACAATCCTCTATGTGTTCATAGTCATTCGCAAGTGTGCATTGCAGCTCAGCGGCCTCAGCCACCCGTAAGGCAGCAGATCCGTGCGCAGTCCGGCAATGCAGCTCGAGGACGGCAGAACAGACCCGTTTTGTCCCCCGTCGTTGCGGCCATCACCTGGTACACGGGAATCGTCTCCGCTAATTGGCTTGGACGATGATGAAGGTGATGAGGTGTGGACATCACCATCAGCCTCGGCTACTGCACCAGGTGCACGCAAAAAGGGCAGACGCTCCACCGACACACAGAAGACCATCCTCAAAGAGACTGCCAAAATGCATAGCAGGAGTCCTTGATGGAAAGGCAAATGGAACATGATTGGAGAATGATGCTGGAAATGCAGAAGTGGCAAGAAAAACGAGACCAGAAGAAGGCCAAGCTGCAGCAGGGTTGCAAGAAAAAGACAGAGCGTTCCAGGCCAAGCTGCAACAGAACCAAGCTGCGCACGCACAGAAGCTGCAGCAGGACAGCATGGCTTTCATGGCAGCACTCATGGATAAGTATGGCATGTCTTGATTCCTCTCCTTACATTACACGTGTGTACGGTGCTATGGACTGTTGAGGTCCCAATGCGATACTCTATTCTCTTTTGCCAACTGTTGGAGTTCTTCAGCATGAGCCCACAGTTGAAGAAACATCGTCAGGAATTTTTCCCCAGGGATAGTCGTGTGCAAGGGTGTCGTCTGACACTCAAAGGCATCTCTTACCAAATCCTACACGGCTATAACACAGAAATCAGACCGGCCGTTCGCAACTCCGAGTTTCACGCCGAGCGATCATCAGGAACATCTACATGTACTACCGTAAAAGTCCGTAAAATAAGTACCTGCCCGAAATAAATACCCCCTTCGTTCTTTCGACTCTGTCTGTTGAAAGTCAAGTCAAGCCCGATAAACATACTGCCCGAAATAAGTACCGGTACGGTGCGCACATGCAGCGCGTAGCATGTACATCTACATGAACATGACGTCTCTACTACACACACACACATCAGGTCTGAAAGTTAGTTCGTGCCCGGAAGTTAGTACAGGTGTATCTACTAAATTCGAAAGTCAGAGCATACTTATTTACGGACTATTGCGGTTCTGTAAGAGTTGAATCTTAACGAGAAAAAATCCAATGCTGACTCAAGAAACGTTACTGGAGTGCTATTCCTTCTCTCTTCTGTACTAGAGACACAGAATTCGGGTATGTGATGGCAGGGTCGTTAGACTCGTTACCCGCCAACTGGGAAAACTTTGGACTCGTCACACTAGCTTTCAACTCTTACAGTATACACATGTGGCTGGGTGCATGCTACATGTATAATGAACTACTACTAGTAGTAGTAGGCCATAGTAGGTGTAGTGAAATCAGAATGACTGTACTTTTGCGTTGATTTTTTACATTTTCTTTTCTAGTTTTACGTCATGGTCGTGGGTGGATAGGAGAACCAATAACGAAACAACTTTTCAGTCTCTAGACTCACCCTTGGAGAAATCAGTGAACTGCAGAGCTCTCATACAGAGCCCTTCTCCTGGAGTTTTGGGAGACATTCCATCAGGCAGCTTGCACGTACATACATCGTCCGAAAATTCCAAATTGTACAGTAAGTCATCACTAAATAAACTGAGAGATGATACAGGTTCCTCTGCCATGGTATCCCTAACACCTATCGCTGATATTACACTTGTATTATAAACGTTACTAGTAGCAAAAACTCCGGGCCTTTCCTACTTCCCAGATCACAAAAAGTTACACTGCATAAAGACTTCGTTCGTTCGGCCACATCCGCACACGAACAACCATCCATACCCGAAGAACAATATGAACCAGGGTAGGCGCACTAGGCGGAAGCAAAATTCCGGGTAAGTTTTCAAACAAAAGATTTGTCACTGCTACAACAAGTATGTACCAACGCACATGGCCGATTGGTTTGCAGGCCTGCCTGCGAATCATGAGGTCCCGAGTTCGAGACCCGCGCTGGTAGCAGGGAGCGTGTAAAGACTTTTTACGTGAGTAAAGACTTTTTACGCGTGGTGAACTGCGCCGACACCCACGGTCAACTGGGTACTCACAGCTCGGAGTGAGGGTAACAAGGATGCAGTTTACAGGGTTATGGGCCGTTACACGCCCGATTGGTTGAGAGACTCACCTACTCTCCCCTGACTCACTTGTGAGGTCTGCATTCGCCACTCAGGTGTGCAAGGCATAGGCATAGTGGTGGCCTGCGGAAGCGAAGGCTAGTTTGTGTGTTTCTGAACATTCAAGCGATGCCAACGCGAATCCCGCGAATTATTATTATTATTACAACAAGTATGTCATTGGCGCCATGGCATCATCATGATCATTCAATGACACACGTACACCCACCCACGAATCAATGACTCATTCAAAAGCCAAAACTGATAAGATTTTAGTCAAAACTCGATCGGGAAAATACTGCAAAAGCATTCAGAAATCAGATTTTTGATAGATTCTATCAAAATCACGATGAATTACGTGAGAAACTTGCAAGCATTTTGCTTTTTGGTTTTGGTTTTTGAATGCAGACACGTCTCACGAGTCACGATGCACACGTAGATCTACGTCTGGTCTGTCTTGCCAGAGATTTTGTTGAGTCTCATTCATTTGCTCACATCACTCACGACATTAGTGCATGTTTGGCACCAGACGTCTAGACACAGCTAGCCGTTTGCAATAGTCGCTGGATAGGCTTTGAGGACGCTTCAAGATAGTGTCGTTTTACAATTTGTTCATCGAACGTGATACTAGGATGTGGTCTGGATCTAACTCAGCTTCAGCAGGAGGTATGGAGAAAATCAAAATTTTAGATTTCCTTTTCTTTTTCCATTCATTCTCAAAAACCGAGAATGACCAGAACTATATCAGAAACATCACATGGTTATACAACACCATGAGATGAAAACATAGTCATGGTGATACTGGTATTACAGTGTGGTATTATTATTACTAAATTTATTAGTAGTACATTCGTCCATACTTGAAAATTGTATTATCTGATTGACTTGAAAAGTTGATTTTGAAAATAATGTAATGGTGCTAAAGGCTGGATTTATGGGTTTTTCAGTGGCTTCTAGCTATCTTTATCCACTGACGATGTTGTTCAGAACAACGAAACGTCTGGAGAAGTATCGTAAAAATTTCTATCGTTATTAAATGTTATCAAATATACCACTCTTTGGTCTAGAAAGAATACTTTTTGATATCATGTGAGTATTGCTATGGGTACACTGCGGTGCACTGCACTGCATATCCATGTACCGTAGTGTCTTGTATTAAAGCCTATCTCGAATAGAAGCCTGTCTTGCTAGTGAATACCAGCCTGATTTTCAAGATACACTGTCGGCACATAAGCCTGGTCTTAGTGTTGACACACATAGAAATACCTGGTTTGAATAGAGGCCTGATGTGGATAGAAGCCTAGCCCTTACATCAGCTTCTACAGGAATAAGCCCGGTTTTAATACGCGACATTACGGCACATCTTTTACCGTTTTAGCCTGATTGTGAAGCCATTTTGCTTTCTAGGTTCATGGTGTAGCGGAATAGCGCGAGCTCCAGTGTGGGGAGCAAACCCTTTCTTATGGTGTGTTACTACCAGGGAGTCGTACTCAAACTAGGGAGGTGACACGGCACAGAAATCCGTGTCACAGGGGTTGACTCGCACCAGTGACCCCTCGTTGTTATTTTTGGAATAGTTCAGTCCAGTCCGGTCCGAAAGGTCATACTCGGACCGACTCGCCTTCTGTACTTCGCCTCCAAGCGTGCAACGCAAGACCCGCAAAGTATGATTTTTCTGTGGGGAACGATTTTGCCATTGATCAAGTTTTTATTGGAGTGCTCAGGCATACTACGATTGCTGAGACGTCCCGAGCACACTTGTTCAGGTTCTCTATTTTTGACGAGCCGGTCCTACAGCCCCCTACATTGTATCTAACGACATAGGAGCTGACAATGTAAGAGGATTTCCCTGGAAATAATGATGATGGTGGTGTGACTGCTGCAGGAAAAATGCTGGCTGTTTATGACAGTATGACTAGATGTACAATGTAGCTCTCTTGTATGGTACTTAATCCCTGCTAAATTAATGTGTTAGTTAGGAAGACTGGTGTATTGTGCAAGTCATAAAGAAGAAATGGGGCAGATACACGACTTACAATTTTCAAAAACCAGCTTCGTGTTATGTGTAATTTGTGTCAAAATTGTAGTATTTAGACATGACAATATCATTGGCTGTACTTCTCTAATTTGGTACATAACCCCTGCTATAAATGTGTTATTTAGGCAGACTGGACCATTGTGCAAGTCATAAAGAAGAAGTGGGGCAGATACACGACTTACAATTTTCAAAACCTGGCTTCGTGTTATGTGTAATTTGTGTCAAAATTGTAGTATTTCAACATGACAATATCACTGGCTGTACTTCTCTTATATGGTACTTAACCCCTGCTATAAATGTGTTGTTTAGGAAGACTGGTGTATTGTGCAAGTCATAAAGAAGAAATGGGGCAGATACACGACTTACAATTTTCAAAAACCAGCTTCGTGTTATGTGCAATTTGGGTCAATTTTTAGTATTCGGATTAACCTAGGATACGACTCTGAACAGTTCTGAACAGTTACCGCAACACTACACGCCGTTTCGTAACTGCTGCTGTTGCCGGCATGCCATCACTGCTATCAAGTAGTTCGGACATGGCAGGAGCTAAAAAATTGCTGGTAGTCTTTCAAAGAATACTGGCGAGTGATGGGCTGTAAACGAAATGTGCTGCCTCAATAATTTCAAAAACTAGACACCCATGCGGCACGCTTTGAGGTGAAGTACAGAAGGCGAGTCGATCCGAGTATGACCTTTCGGACTGGACTGGACTGAACTATTCCAAAAATAACAACGAGGGGTCACGGGTGCGAGTCAACCCCTGTGACACGGATTTCTGTGCCGTGTCACCTCCCTAGTTTGAGTACGACTCCCTGGTTACTACAATGTAAAAAGTAGTCCGCCTCTAACCTCTCTTGTCTACCGTAAAGTCTCGTATAAAAGCCGCGGCTTAAATGATTTTTGGAGGAAATCTTGCAGGCTTCCATGTGAGGCAGGCTTCTATACAAGACAGATATTTCTATGTATGTCAACACTAAAACCAGGCTGATGTGCCGACAGTGTATCTTGAAAATCAGGCTTGTATTCAAAACAGGCTTCTATATGAGACAAGCTATAAAACAAGACACTACAGTATGTGTTGTTCTGTGTGTGCCGCTGTTGTTTGCATTTAGGACCAAGCCGTGCCCGGATCTTGCAGAGCCTCCAGGAGCGCAAGAGGTCGCGAAACAACTCCCTCAGTAGTTTGGGCGTGGGAGATGTGTCGACATCTGGTGAACCATCCAGGTATATTGCAAGAAATTGAAAGTGTTACACTGTAAAAGCAGAAATTTTCGGTGCTGTTTTATTTTCGGTAACTTCGATGCCGAAAATTTTGCCGAATATAAAACGCAACCAAAAATTTCGGTATAGTACTAGTGCACTTACCTGGAAAGCGGGTTTACCGAAAATTTCCCTCCGCCGAACTGCCGATTTTGGGGAATACCGAAAATATTACACCACCGAAAAATTCTGCTTTTACAGTAGTGTGTTTAACTACGCGCCGTGGAGACAATAATCGCAACACCATGGAGCGATGAATAATAGAAAGTGCGCACTCATATCACAAACATTGCAACCAAAACAGTTTGGGGATCCCAAGGGCATTGTAACTTGAGAGCATATACTTATTTGGTCTGTCTTGGTGCTAACTGTACGTTTGTGCTCCTTCAAGACTGCGTAAAATACAGCGTAACTTGGAGTACTGTGTGTGCGTATGGAATCTAAGAAGCACAATAACTTTCTGCTTGTGTCCCAGGGTTCTTCTAAACAAGTATAACGGCCATTGTGAGTGCTTTGGTATGTAATAGTGTGTGTGTTTGTGTGTGTGTGTGTGTGCGTGCGTGTGTCGGTGTGTGTCTGTATGCCTGTGTGTGTGTGTGTGCCTGTGTGGGTGTGTTTGCGCACAGCTATGGCGGCTCGGTGTCAGGCGGCGGCGGCGGTGGTCCTATGACGAATCCGGTGCGAGGCGCCATGCAGCCCGGCGGCCAACCGCGCTCCGCTCCTTCAGCGGCGGACCCGCGCACGGCAATGGGTGTTCGCGGCCAGCATCAGCATCAGCAGGGTGCCAGTGGGCACGGACCGGTACGATCTGGCAACACTGGTAGCGGTCTGGGAGCGCCCGGAAGTATGCGGCCGCACGGGCCAGGCGTTGACGGACAGCAGAAGCAGCAATCGTTCGCGCCCGGCCCGAGACGGTCGGGCACACTGGTGGCCGATATGGGCCATTTCCCCCCTGCCCAGAGTGAAGTGAGTCTGTACGGGCATCATCATTGGATTAGCGTACAGTCAGACCTCACTTATCCGCACACATCCGTTTTCCACAAAAAATATCTGGATTGACGAGGGAACCGGATAATCAAACGCACATACTGTGTGCATGGCATATGCTATAAATCGGTAACCAACGGTTTTCTTCCGGATGGCGAGGGATCCAGATAAAAGAGGACCGGATAAGCAAAGTCTGACTGTACTACACACTGGCTCATCTGTACCGTCTGGATACGCTGCTCTAGGCTTTGAAATCCCTGGTCTGCCCTTCTGGATACTGTACAATGGAGTACTGTAAATCAATTATATTTCCTTATTAAAAGCGAAAAATATTCGTAAACTGAGAAAGTGAACACTTCGTAGTCGTCTAACTGTCGTAACTGCCATCGACCATGGGCTACTGTGCTACGTGCATACATACAGTACTGTACAGAGGGTGTGACAAACTCTAGTAAGCGTTCTAATTTCGATAGTGGCGAGAGCCTTACGAAAATTATGAAATTAAAACGACTGCGAAATGTAACTGAATGATTGGCTTTGAAATCCCTGGTCTGCCTTTCTGGAAATACACTGTGTTGAGTCATTGAAGTGGCAATGACGTTGTGTAGGCATTATGATGATGTAATGATGTTGGTGTGTGTGTGTGTGTGTGTGTGTGTGTGTGTGTGTGTGTGTGGGTGGGTGGGTGGGTGCGTGCGTGTTTATTCAGTCTCTGCAGCATCCGGACGTGACGCGACTCCAGCCGGCGGCGTACTCCATGCCTCCTCCTCGTACAGCCAGCCCAGTGGCATTGTCCACTGGCCGCCCGCTCCTAGCTGCTCAGCAGCAGGTGGCATTGCAGGTAAGGATGAAAAATTAATACTTACGGGTACAGCCAAGAGTGCATACCCCCCCCCCCCCCCCAGAATGTGCAACTCCCACCCACATACCCCCACATACCCTGTTGTTCCGACAGAATTTCAAGTTGACGTCATTTCCATGATGCAATGCTCCCTGCACATGTGATGTACGGCCTTTGTACAACGCATCCCACTTGTTTCCTGGAACTAGTTGTGTGTGTATGTGTGTTTGTGGGTGTATGCGTGTGTGTGTGTGTGTGTATGTGTGTGTGCATGTGTATGTGTGTGCATGTGTGTGTGTGTGTTGCAGCATGCTCACGCCCAGTCACACGGCTACTACATTGTCCAGGAGTCGTCGTTCGGCAACCTCATTCTTCCCGTCTTGCCGCGCGTCGACTCTGTCAAGTAACAATCGAGTGGTGCTCATTTGTTGTTTTGCTTTTTTAAGTCTTATTTTGCTGTGTGATTTAGTACTGCATAGGTCAGTTGTTTATCTATTTAGAACTTCCGGGACGTGTTAGTCGATGTGCATGTAGCTGTATCTATTGTCGAGTACACACACACACACACACATACACACACACACGCACACACACACACACACACACCTGAACTACGGACTGACATAACTTAGAAGCATTCTAACAGGATTGCCGATGCACGTACGTACGTACGAGATTCAAACATCATACTATGAAAGAAAGAATGGAGGTGCATCTGCATCTCTCTGTGTCCTTTTTTAACTATTGAAAAACAAACTAGAAATGTTCTAGCCAGAAAACATACTAGAAAACATTCTCGAAAAAAAAATCTACTGTGGTGGCACAGTTCGTGACCAAATTGTCCGCTGGCTGAGCCAACTTGCTGCAAAGTGCAGTCAGTGGTATCCTGCTCTGCATGAGCACAGTCAGTATGGATATCTGTAGTGAGGTGCCTTGCCGGCATAACAACACTGTGTGCTCGCAGGAAGCAGTAACGCCCAATCCAAGCCAGGCCTGGCGGTATCAGCACGAGCAGCACTGTGTTTGATGCTGCAGTTGGTCAGTAGGACTTTGGCAGCAGCTTGCTTGCGATTGAGCTGTGATGCGTTGTACGCCTGTCTTGCTGAATGTGCGGTGCCGTCCTTGGGTCAGATTTCAGGCTCACATCTCCTTCAGGCTCGCACCTGGTGCATGAATAGCTTGCCTCTAGCGTCCCCGGCCCTGTGCTGGGCGTCCTGCTGATTATTCGACTCTGCTGCATGTGTCTTGGAGCTCACGCAGGTGGTTAGCTACGGCTCCTGTACCGCAGCCAGGTGTCTGGCCACCGTCTCAGCTATGTTAAAGTATGCCTTGGCCTGTAGGGGAAAAGAATCAGAGATCCATGGCCATGAGACTTACTGTCAGTCAACAAAATTTATTAATATTTGGCGCATATTTAACTTCGGCTATTTTCGGCCTGGGCATATTGGCCGAAAATTTATTGCGGTTGAAATTTTGTTTTGCAAGATTCAGTGTGACAGCAGCAGTACAGGCCGAAAATTTCATGTGGCCGAAATGTGTTTTGGCCCTGGGAGGCTGAAATTTGACTGGGTACTGTATGAAGCTGTACCTGAGGCGAGTCCGGCTTGGTCACAACAATAGGTGTGCCATCATCTGACATCTGTCGAATCTCCATGTGAAGAGGAACATCGCCTGGGATCAGAGTACGACAAGTAACACAAACCATAGCGCCGGTCAGCATTTGTTACCGCTTGGTCTCACAGCACAGCTCACGCGTGTGCGCGCACACACACACACACACACACTTGTACTTGTTGCTCACTGCCAAAACTGGTCACGTGGGTCTCCCCGGGAGAGGGGAGAGAGACTCAAAAGGAATATTGGAAAGATGACTCAATTGGCTATTGAACCGCCCAACGGCCGACACCCCCCTGAAATCCTCAAAACTCTGGGTGGACTTGAAAATGATCCCACTTACGTGCTCACCACACCTCAGTAAGTGGGTGAGGACAAGGTGCAGAAAAAGGATTGACGGCATCAGGGTATCCGTCCCGGGATCCAACTGCAGTTACCCCTGCCCCCAGTGAAGGTAATACTTGCTACTAGTGTGGGTGGCTAAATCAGAGTGGATCTGATACAAGCTTCACTAGCACCATTGATTACACAAGAGTTAATCTAGCCAGAAGTAGTCCATGGTTAACAGGTATGTATACTTCAAATAGAAAGTATATGAACCCTGAAACCAACAAAGGTGGTAGATCAACATTACACCTTCAAGCAGCCGAGCCCGTTGGCAACAGACCCAACACTATCCGG
This sequence comes from Sycon ciliatum, assembly GCF_964019385.1. Taxonomy (NCBI): domain Eukaryota; kingdom Metazoa; phylum Porifera; class Calcarea; order Leucosolenida; family Sycettidae; genus Sycon; species Sycon ciliatum. Next base: position 6,934,994 of record NC_088650.1, on the reverse strand, counting down.
CATAAGTGTACACTGATCGATTCACAGCTGCACACATGGAGAAGGGGATGACACTGTGAAATGGAAATGCTCCTCATCAACATGCTTGTAGAGTGCAGATTGAGCTGCTGTTGAGCTGGTTCATTTTACATGTTAGTTAATAGAGAACATGATGCCGTTTCCACTGTCTTGCACGCTACCTTCGTACTGCGCACACTGTACCAACCAATGCGCATTTTAATGTTGTTTTTCATCTTTTTTTGGCTGCGTACTTGTGTGCGTGGAGGGTGACATAGTGAAGTAGAGAGCATTGAAATGAACGTCTTTCCAGCAAAGTCAACTTCTGTGTGGCGTTGTTGGCGTGCCCCAGTAGCGCTCCTTACCAATCACTTCAGCGCAATTCCCTACCAATCACTTCAGCGCAATTCCTTACCAATCAGCGCAATTCCTTCTTCCTTGGCCAGTCTCTCAGCGCCGGCCTCGCCAAATATGTGCGACCGATGCGAGCACTTTGGGCAGATGAAGGCGCTCATGTTTTGCACTATGCCGACCACCTGCAACAAGAGGATGATTGCAGCTGGTCAGCACAGCTGTGCCGCTGTGAGAGGGAACACGATGTCAAGCACTTTACAGTTTACACATGTACTGGCTGCACCGCACGACCAAGGGCAAGGCTAGCTTGCTGCTATTCTGAGGCATGTGCAGTCTCTGCACCGCACGACCAAGGGCAAGGCTAGCTTGCTGCTATTCTGAGGCATGTGCAGTCTTCCCTCTTTAATCCAGCACTTTATAAACCAGCACCCGCTATAAACCAGCACAATTTTCAGTTACCAAAATGTCCTCTTCATGCACATTGCAGCAGTATATCAGATTTTCGAATCCAGCACCCTACCTGATCCAGCAGAACTTCCTTAGCACAAATGGTGCCGGATTATAGAGGGACCACTGTACTGGCTATGTACCAGCACTGCACACATACTTGCAAGCACCCACCAGCATGGGTGAGTGACTGTCCATCAAAGCCAAAATGTCTACTGAACGCTTCGAAGTACCGATGTCTCCCCTTCAATAACAGTTACAGCATCAGTGTGTGTCAAGACAGACTCTGCAGACTCCATTGCTCACGCGTACCAGTACAATGAGATTTCACAAGTACCTGACTGTACATGTATGTACAGATAGTGCAGCATATATTCCAATACATGTACGGTGATGTACCCCATGGGGAATATTCGTGTACACTGGGGGTTTTACGGTACATAGATACTTCAGAACTTCAAAAAAAAAGTAGTTTTAGACTTCTCCCGTGCCCAGAATGGTGGCTTTATATTCCCAAACAAGCGTCTCAGAGAAAGTCCTTGCTACTGACTTTACGTCTTTACTACTTTAGCTGGCCTAATCTTCGGGGTGCATCTACTGCTTACACAGCTGCATAATGCCGTTTATTGTTTTTATTTTTTACTTTACTACTATTATTATTTTTTCGGCAACGCAGATGGTGATGAATCTTCATGCATGATACGTACAGGAGCGTTGACCTTCGTGAACATTGTATTCGCTCGCCGAACGTCAAGTAGGGCTATGTCCTGTGGCGTTGTAACCAGCACGACTCCTGTCAAGAAAGGAAGACGGGCAGGCAGGCAGTGCACGGTGCAAGTATGAGTTGCCACGTGCCGCAGGCAAGCACGAGGCGTACTGTAAAACCGGGAATTTTCGGAGTTGTAATATTTTCGGTAATTCTCAAAATCAACGGTTCGGTAGCGCGAAAATTTCGGTAAGCCAGTTTTCCAGACCCTAAAATGCGTTTTGCATACTGTGTGGCATGGTATTGTTGAATTTTAGGTCGCGTTTTATTTTTAGGTAAAAATCACCAGTACCGAAGTTACCGAAAATAAATCTCCACCGAAAATTTCCTGTTTTTGCAGTACGTTTTACGGGACACCGTTGACAAGTATGATAACACGATGCACTGTCGTGTACTTGCAATCACAAGCATGCATCTTTGACTTAAAAATGGCTAAAATCATATCCACCCCAAAGTGGTGTGCTGTACAATCCTTGCCATGCAAGCTACTTCGAAGTAAGTCTATGGAAACTGTAGTGTTATCCCTTATCCAATGTCACATGAAATGTGATGTGCTACATCATGAACAGAACTCGACCGAGTAGATCTACTCGCATTCACTAGCACTAGAGGTTCGAGTCTACCACACAGTTCCACTTGTGGGGGCTTAGGAAGTCTGGCTATTGACGGACTGATGTCTTGGCTGTGTCAACTAGGACAATCCTGACAGGCGCACGATACAGATTCACAACACTAGCGGTACAATCATGTTTTCGACTTCAACGGCATGTTACAAGGCGAGGACGCACAGTGCCCCTGACTACTGTAAAAGCCATTATTCTAACGAGGCGCATATATAACGATTTACCAAAATTGACTCGTTTACGTGTACCAAAGGTAACGATTCTCACTCATTCTCAACGCTCAATAGGACAGTACTATATATGTATCGATTTCTGTATAACGATTTCTATTTTAACGACAGATTTCTCCTCGTTAATTCATTAGAATTAGCACACAATATATATAATAGGCTTTTACAGTACAACCATAACTCGGTCGGCAGAGTCCCGGTCTTGCGACCGTTCGAACTGTATGGGAAAAAATACAATGCAATCGTGGACTACTGCATCACGCCCGGTTAGAAAGGGAGTGTTGTTCGTGCACTTCACCCGTACCGGATATGGGCAGCATCTGTGATATGGACAGCTGTGCATCACCAGTTCCCGGCGGCATGTCCACCACTAGCACGTCTAGCGGCGACCAGGCAACTTGACGCACCAGCCGCTGTATTCCCTGCATCACCTGCGCACACGTTGACGAGATCGCAGGTTAAAACACTGAACACATTCTCAGAATACAATGCGGCGAGTGGTGAAGTCTGATCAGAATAGATCAGCAATTTACAAACACATTCTGTACGATAGTTGCGGACGCCGAAGAACTGGGGGGGGGGGGCAGCCTCCTAGCCTAGACCGTTCTTATTTGTCATGTAGTACAGTCTATGCACGGTTGCGTAGCCGTGTATACATCGGTATGCTGTGCTTGGTGAAATTCTAGCCTGGTCGTTCTTTGGCGCTACGTCTTCGGCGCCCGGCAGTACTGTAGTGGTTGAAGTGCCACAACCAGTCCGCTACAGACAAATACCCGCAGGTGATAGCACGTCTCGCGTCTGGTGCATGTGCTCAACCTACCATCAGCCCTCTCCAGACAACAGCCGCACTCTCCTCCACGAGGAAGCCCATTGACATGCTGCCGCAGTAAAGAAAGAGACACATCGCCATCTCTTAGTTTCTAGGTTTACTGGCACCTGGCTGTACTATATGGATTAACAGTATCAAACGGGTTTCAGAGGGAAAGAGCAACATTGAGGCCAATTGAATAGCGGCGGATAGAAATGGATGGCGTCGACGAATCTGAGCCACAGAAACCCGGACGGGCTTACGATCATGATGAATGAGTAATGGCTGGACTGGTTCACAACTGGGTTCTCCTTTTCTTGTTGTTTCTCAGCGCATGAAATGAGGACAAGTGTGCCAAGCCAACCTTTCTCTGAATGCATGCAACTCATCAACATTATAATTATTACAATGCAGGACTGCAACGATAGAATGTTCACTGGTGGGGTTTCTTCAATACCCTTACCATTTTATCCCATAGTTCACCAGTGGAATCATGTGATTATCTGCAGAAAACACACAGCAAATGACAAATTATTGGTCTTCGCACAGACATCGAGTGAAGGAAGACATGCTGACACGATTGCACACACACGATGTCTGTACTGTACACGGCACTGCTAGCGTAGAAATTTATCCCACCAACACGAAGAGAAATGCTGAGATTACTCCACAAACGAGCCACTGGTCTATTCCTATTCTGAATTGGATTACTGGCCATAGTACCGGTACGTACTGTTGTCAAGTTCCGGGTTGCCGCTCAGGGACATCAGACGTGGTATCGACGGTCCATACACATCTGCGTCTAGCAGCCCTACCGACAAGGACTGTACGCCGGCAGAACGTTAGAGCGATAGGGCACAGGAATGAACAAGTACACACGCATAAATACAAATGCACACACACGCACACAAACACACATACATACACATGCGTGTGCACGTATGCACGTACACACACAAGCAAACACACACGCACACATGCACAGAGATACACAGTGCCGCATGACATGATCCCGTTGTGCAGCACCACCACACCGGCAACATGACTCCAAGTCACTCCAGTCCGGGTTAGTTATACGGAGTAGATACTGCCGGTGGTGACTCGTGACGTACCTTTTCGGACCGGGAAAGAGCGACAGCTAGATTCACTGCAAGCGGGACACAAGCACAGATTGGAATACAGTAAAACCTCTCAATGCGACCACTCGGATACGGCTACCACCTGTCCTAGAAGACCACTATAACCAGGACCAAGGGACACTATTTCCAGTTAATTGACCCTTGATAAGGCGACCACCTGGTAACAGAGACCACGTTTTGAAGGTCCCTTGAGCGGTCGTCTTAGACTGGTTGGATTATGAAGTGCTCATGGACTGTTTTTAAACTTTAATACAGGCAGTTTGTGAAAAGGGAGTGCTGGTTCTCCCCATGCAGTCTGTAATATTAGGCAGTTTGTGGAAAGGGAGTGCTGGTTCTCCCCATGCAGTCTGTAATATTAGGCATTTACCTGCACTACATGCACGCCACATACATGTGTACACACACACACACACACACACACACACACACACACACACACACACACACACACACACACACACACACACACACATACACACACACACCTAATGCAGTGCAAATAAATAGACAAATGGAGTATGTGTACGGCTATAGCAACACTGGCGCTGGGTTGGCTGCAAAATCTAATACGCTCTCGTACCTGCAGTGGTGGATTTGCCGACTCCCCCTTTGCCGGACGCAACCAGCACCACATGCCGGACACCATCAATAGCATCTTGCTTCGGCAGTCCACGTGCCATGTGTGCTGCCCGCAGTTCCTGTAACCGCTTCTCGGTATCCGGATTAGCAGCTGCATTGACACCCCCAGTAGAGCACAGATGACGCCGAGAAGTTGCCAAGGTTGTTACACAGCTCCTTGGGTTAGTCTGACCGCCTGTTGTGGAGCGTGTGCGTCCCATGGCATGACGTATTGAGTTCTGACAAGATTGCGTACCGGACACTAGCGATCTCACTGACCTCAGCATGCATACAGCGGGCATGCCAGCCACTGTCAATCGATGACCAAACGTTGCCATGCTCACTGTGCACGTGCGGAAAGCAATACGGGCAGCCTAGGACTGTGGAAAAGCAAATACACACACGCACACACACACACACACACACACGCCCTACGCACACCCACAAATATACACCGAACAAGATACTGTGATATATTGTGAGACCCAGCAATTCATTCGGCCCACATTCTGCTGCCACAACTCGGGGCCAAGCTACAGCTGCTCTTGTCTTGCCTGCCTGCCACTCCCGGTATGGTTTCCATTCCATTGCGTATCTTGGTGCCGACAGGTGGAATGCGCTGCCTCCATCTTGTCGCCTGGCCGAGTCGCCTGCTTTGTTTCGCGCTCACACAAAGTCTCATTTAGGGTTCCCAGTAAAAAGGCAACATTGCCTGTTGGGAAATCCCTAACAAAATAAGAAAAAATAATAATAATAATAATAATAATAATTCGGCCCGCATCATTACAGGCAGTACACTTACTACATTTTTCCCATGTAGTGTCACTTGCAGGGGTGGTAACTGTGGGGGTACTATAGGCTAATATAGGTCTGTGCCTATGCCATAGCCATAGGCTATGCGCAACGACAACCCAACTGGAACAAAACAAATTCAAGCACAACAAAACTACACCAGCGAACTGCATCACTAGTGGCTACCTAGTACCCAGTACCTGCGCTGCCGCGTATTCAGCTACTGAACACTCAGTGTTTATAATGTGTAGCTGGGTGAGTGCATAGTATAGCGTCTTACTTGAAGGTGTGCGAGTTAATTTTCAGTTCAAGTAAGATTGACTGTACGTTGAGAATGTGTTCCATGCTCCCAAGGGTGCCTCCGCCTATTACAGATGTTTTCAGCTTGACTAGTAGGCACCCACCTTGTACCTTGCTAAGTCGAGGACCACGCTTCCCGTATCAAGTTCACTACGAGTAAATTAATTATTTACGTCACAGGGCAAGCAAATCCCAAACCTGGGTCTAGACGTCTCCGTCTTACCCGTCGTGGCCTATTCAGATATTCACAGAAGACGATCGTGACTTGTAGAAACCAGAAGCTAGCAGCAGTAGCAGCTATTCCAAGTTCAAACCTGCTGCTGGAAAAAGTACCAATTCTGGCTTTTTTCTTCTATTCACAGTGTGGTATGTCATTGCATAGATCTACTTAGTACGTCATGATGTCATGATGGTTGGACTACGATTTTTCCAGGGTGGAAGGGAAACAGAAGAACAGTGAAGCCAAAGTGAGGAAACGCTCGGGATTTCCCCCACAAGAACAACACTCATGTCCGACTAATTCAGTAATTGGTGTCTTTTTGAGGACACTTGGACAAGGCCAAGTAAAGCTAGAGTTCACAAAACGATGCAAAGGCATGTGAACACTGACTGAGGTACATACACCACGCACATGACTTCTTCTATACATCATGTGCTTAGAGCTGACCAAAATAATGCTTCAAGTTCTTATTCACTACTTCACTAAAGAGAATAGACCTCATCGAAATAGTTCAAAAGAAATAATTGTCTCCAAGAAAACTTTATTAGTCTTGGGTGTTGTAACTACATTCTGACTAAATTTCAGTCGGTATGACAATGCAAAATGGGATGATGTTCCAGTATAGATCAGCTTGTTCAGGGCCAATGACTCAGCACCAACGAGTACCACTTCCACTCTTTCAAGAGTGACGATCATGACATGTCACTGTTCACTCTACACAAATAAAAGTTTAAAAAAATACTTGTACACATGTCAAACACTTTTTTTTTTTTAAACAGAAAGAGGCCAGCCCCTTCCTCCTAATCCTAAACCGCACGATATGTAGTAGACAGACCGTTCCACCAACAGAGCCAACATTGACATGCAGTATGCACTAGTTAGTGAGACAGAACCCAGTGTCGCCTTGTCACTCAGTTCCATTCTGCACCTTACCTGTAACATTCAATCGAGACTAATAAAGGACAACATGTTGTGGCTGTCTCTTTGATCATACGAGACTGACCTCGTTCTACGCTTCCTAGTGAGAGCCACACAACAAACAACAACATCTGGCCCCCACCTACCTAAAAGTAAAAGCCAACAAAACAACACACTGAAGTCACATCTTGCATGCTACTGGTACTAAGGGCACACACTGCCAAGGCAGAATGTTACTAAGGAAACACTCCACCTTGGGAGCACTCTAGTACCAAGGCTCGGAGTACTCTACCTAGGGAGCCCTCTACCTAGGGAGCATGCTACCAAGGAAGCACTCTGCCGGTGTAGTCAATCAGCGTGCCGCTCTTCTCCTTATTCAGCTCTGCCATACGCTCAAACATGCTGGCCACGGACGCACTTGGCGTGAGCGGTGCATCCTCAGTGCCCATATCCGTCTTCACCCATCCTGGGTGCAGCAGCAGCGACACGATGCCAGCCTGCAGCAGCTCAAAGCCCACCTGCCGCCCGAGCATGTTCAGGGCAGCTTTACTGGCCCTATACTCGTCCATGCGCATCTCCACGCAAGCATTGGTCAGCGAGCCCAGCGTGCTAGCAATGTGCACGACCGCGGCACGCTGTATTCCATACTCTGACTTGCTGCTCGCCGCCACTGCTGCCTTTTCCAGGAGAGGCTTCAGAGCTTTGAGCACCATGATGGGCCCTACGGCATTAACGTGGAAGTGAGCGAGGAGTGAGTCGCTCGTGACTTGTCCAAGGCAGGTTGTGCGCTGTGCGTACCCACTGTTATTTATAAGCAGGTTCAGGCCCGTGTCTCCGAGGAGGCCCGTAACCACTTCGGCAGCACTCTGTATTGACCGATCACTGACTACGTCCAGCTGTACTAAGTGCAGGTTGCTGTGGCGCGATTTCAACTCCTCAAGGCTGACGACAGATCCAGAGCCCGGGCCGCTGCGATGTGTTGCTATAAGGCATGCCGGGGCAGCCGAGCTGGCCAGCATTTGCCTGACCATTTCCAGTCCAATGCCACGGTTAGCACCAGTGATGAGAACAGATCGTGGAAACATCCTACTACAGTGCTCCTAGGTCCAACCAGGGTGTGTCTGATCACTGTGTACTTCGGACACTGATACAAAAATTATACTGCACATGTATTCAAAAAAATGCGGAACGAAACACGGAAAGTGCTCTAGCTTGTTCGAGGGTTCGCAGCAGAAAATAAGAATACAACGGGTACGAGAAGGTACTGGTAGATAAACATGGCTTTGTTTTATCTCCGCTCTTCTTCTCCCCACTTCACGGCAAACATGTGAAATACGACATAACAATTAACATCATTTAAATAAAACTCGAATCGTTTTTCATTCTTTACGAGCTACTACTAGCTACTGTAGATCTCGAAGACTGAAGTCAGCTCAGTGCAAGTGAAGAGTCGAAGTCGAAGTCACTCGACGACGTCGCCGACGGCGACGAAGCTTCGAAGGACGAAAAAGAGAAACAAAACATTACGTCATGCCATATCGATGTCACGTCAGTGACGTCACCATTGTTACGTCACGCAGATCATGAATCATTAATTTTGTACAAAAAAAGCTTCGTCACGCGTCATTCGTCAAGCTTCGGCATTTTCATTTTGCTCTTGAAAAAATTATGAAAACAACATAATAATGCATATTGAAGTAAAGTAGTTCAGTAAAATGATCTGAAAACTGATTCCACCTACCTAGCTGTGGTTACCAATCTCTCTCTCTCAGTGTGTATGCAGTAGGAGACAGCGGAAGAGGAGGACAATGGCCCTCAGCCGGTTGTCACTCGGAGGAAGCCGTTCGCTGGGCCAGGTGTGTGCGCGTGCGCTCGCAACAGGACCACAGCCTCCAGATCCAAAAAGTGTATACTATGGAAGGTGGAGTGTGTCAGAAAGAGTAATTCAGCTACCTCACATCAAATTTCTGAAAACTGGCTGGGCCAGAAGGCCGAAGCGTGCACTCGAGCAAGAAAAGTTCAACATGCGTACTGTACCAAGAAATCGTTTTCTTGTGAACCAGCGCTTGATGGAAATGGACCAAGCTGGGGAGAAGATCAGTGATATCACTCAATCCGATGCTGATGAAGCCGAAAGTAGCGTAGCTGAGGATCACGAGGGAGAGAACGAGTCAGCCGGATTGCCTGGGTGAGCGCTTTGCAGTGCACTTCTTGCTGTGTATTTTTTGTGTGCGTTTGTAAGTGCATGCGGACTCGCTCACACACATGCACACGCACCTACTATGCACGCACGCCCGTAGCAAGAGAAGCATTCAAATCTGCAAGTGCACTGGGTGCACGCCCGCAGAATTTCTCAGTCCATGTTCAATACTAGCAACGATATTAGATGAGATCTGAAAGAAACAGATCAAGACTCGCACCAAATAAGCGTCCGATCCACACAACTGGTGACCACGTAGACATACATACACATACATACACACACACACACACACCACACACACACACAAACACACACGAGGGGCGTAGCACCCGCTACGACTGGTACGACCATGGCCGCACCACTTTTCGAAAAGTGTGGTCCGTCCGGAACGTGCAAAACCGTAATAAAAAAAATCAGGATCCATCGATGCATACCGGTATGCGCATCAGACTTTGACCTTTTTCTAGACTCGTACTCGTAGATCTGTTATGCATCTGCAGTCGTACTGAGTCTACTGTACTTGACTGCACACTGCACCAGAAGTGTGCCAGAAGTTCCCAGAACGCAGGATTTTGTGTCTTTTTTACAAAATTTTCCCGCGGGACGTCCCCCAGACCGCCTCCAACATGGCCTTCGGCCGCACCGACCTTTGGTCGTACCACTTCCCAAACCCCTCCTACGCCCCTGCACACACACACACACACACACACACACACACACACACACACACACACACACACACACACACACGTAGAGTAGTACAGCACAGCACAAACAAGGGTTTTGCAGTCTCGCTACTCTCAGTTTCCTGCTATTTCCGACCTCCATCAGACGACTCATGACCCGCTGGCTCTTGCCTTTCCCACTAATATGCTTGCATGCCGGTTTCATTTCGATTATTACTTCTCAGTCCCTGATGGCTTGCTCTAATAATTATGGGCTCGGTCAGTGTCGTGCAGTGTTATCGCATGAGCTAATTGTTTAGAAACTGGTGATGTTAGTGGACATTATAGCGTAACTTGTAGTTCCTTGGTCCTTTTAATAATTTTTTTTAAATCTAATAATTATACATGTACATGGTCTGTGGGCCATCATGACACCAGCCAGCCATGATGGGATATCGTCACGATGGGCAGAATGTCAGACGTGACCCTACCTGTATCAAGAGTACTGTAATTTCACAAATAATTTAATTTTCGGTGTACTTTTATTTTCAGCACTTTCGGTACGTCTGTTTCATACCTAAAATTTCAATACACTGAACAAACACCAACACACATAATCCAATAGGGAATTGCTCCTCTGTACCTAAAATTTCAGTTCATCTAACTGGCCTTTTGCCCCCATACCGAAAATATTGAGCACCTAAAATCTCTGAATTTAGAGTACTTCATTGACAGGGCCAGGGGTGGGTGGGGGGAATTGTATGACGATTGACTATAATCGCTGCAACCTCTTTTTTGTTCGTGCACTGCATGGGCTGGACATCTTAATTAATCAGGTTTTCCTGAAGATGGGCCTTGCCCGAAAATTCGAATAATTTCACACCTCTTTTTCTTTTAGTGATTGGTGTAGCCCAGAGACCGTTTGGAGAGTGAAGATGTATGAATATAGTGGATGGCTGCAGTGGAGTCTTCGCGTTTTGAGAATTGTGCTGGTTTGTTCCAAGAAAATTAGCGATAATGCCGGACGGCCCCTGGTGTGTTCAGCAGGTTGAGATCATATGTGCCTGGAAGCTACCATTCTTCACAGGGGTGACGTGGATTCTGAAGATGGGCCTTGCCCGAAAATTCGAATAATTTCACACCTCTTTTTCTTTTAGTGATTGGTGTAGCCCAGAGACCGTTTGGAGAGTGAAGATGTATGAATATAGTGGATGGCTGCAGTGGAGTCTTCGCGTTTTGAGAATTGTGCTGGTTTGTTCCAAGAAAATTAGCGATAATGCCGGACGGCCCCTGGTGTGTTCAGCAGGTTGAGATCATATGTGCCTGGAAGCTACCATTCTTCACAGAGGTGACGTGCATTCTGTTCAACTCTGTCTCTCTCTCTGTCTCTCTGTCTCTCTCTCTCTCTGTCTCTCTCTCTCTGTCTCTCTCCGTGTGTGCATTCACAGACTGAGCCTGTTCAATCGAAACCACCGTACCGTGGCACCGCATGAGGTTGACAAGAAGATGCATGCCATGGTCAAGCAGTACTACACTGCAGAAGATGGTGACGTCGACGGGGACTGGACCAGCATTGAACTAACCGACTTGTTGAAGAAATTCCATGTGAGTGATGCTGCCTGCATGCAGTTTCTCCTGTTTGTTACGCCGTATAGCATTTAGGGCTGCTTCACATAAGCACACTTATTTCGTGTCTGACTACCTGTCTGTGTACGTGTGTGTGTGTGTGTGTGTGTGTGTCTCTCTCTCTCTCTCTCTCTCTCTCTCTCTCTCTCTCTCTCTCTCTCTCTCTCTCTTTCCGTGCACTGGTGTGTATGTGTGTGTGCGTGTGTGTTGATATTATCAGTTGTTGGCACACTGTGGCAAGGAGTTTGACGCCATCATGTCCAACTCGCGCCTGACCGAAATGAAAACTGTGGGCGATGTTCTGGCACACTATCAGCGTGAGCCCGAGAAGATGGTGTATTACAAGAATTTGAACTTGGAGGAACTCCCGGAGAATGTCAAATTCCAGATCAAGCGCGAGTATGTGCTGCGCAAGGGTGATCTTGCCAACCAGGTACGGTGTAGTGTGAGGGGCGTGGTAGGGCAGTGTGGAGTGGTACGACCAGGGTGGGGGTGTCCCCCAGGGGAAAAAATCCGTTTTCTCGGCCAACATGGCATGTTTAGCGCTAAAAATCCGTTTTCTCGGCCAACATGGCATGTTTAGCGCTCTTTTATTGTGTGTGTTTTCTTTGGATGAATTGGGACCATCCTCGACTAAAAGTGGTACAACCATCGTCGTACTGGTCGTACCGTGTTTGACGCGCTTGAATGTGATGTGTTGCATTGATCAGGCTTGAATTCCGAAACCCATGATGACATTGTGTTGGCAAATTGAAGTTGTGTACCTTGTGCGCGACGCTCTTCAGTGGGTATGCTTCACTACATGATATACGGCAGTGACGCATCCTCAGAGGCACACCTGATTTATTGCAGTAAGACAACACGTCCTAATCAGATGTCTGTTAGGTACATAGTTGTACTACAGTTTGTGCGGGGGGGGGGGGGGGGGGGCTCTCTTTGATGGTATACCTTGACTTGTCTTTGTCCTGTGTGCTTTTTGGGCTCTGCCGTGCGCATTTTCCTTCTGCAGGATGAATATCGCAAGCGGAAAGCATCGTGGGCCACTGTCAAGCTAGCTGAAGGAGCCCATGCGTAACGTTGCCACGGCCACTGCTGCTCATTGGGCAGGCTGTATTGAAGCTTTCCGCAAAGACTTTAGAGCTGCTTTGCTCCTGATTTTATTATTGTCTACATCAAAGACGGGCCAGGCCATTTGGAAGATATGGTCAGGCCGCCGGTGCACAGCCACCCACCCCAACACACCAGAACAGAACAAGCCAAGAACTATGGACTGTTGCATTTCAACAGGTTAGCCTGCATAGGCAAGCACTTTTTGTACAGGAATTTTCTTGGAATCAAGTGTACATTTCTCAAGGATGACCCTAGGCAAGACGAAAACTGGTCGCGCTGAATATATTTCTTTGCTGTATCAAACGTGGCTAAAGGTTCAACGGTCGGCCAGGCTTTAATTCCAGCTATTATCTGGAAAAAGTCTTCATATTATAAGAACATGCGACTGACCGCTGAAATTATTTCTTAGCCACGTATTATCCAAAAAGAGGACCAAAAGTTTACAAGTTATCCGTTTTGTCCAACACTAACGGTTATAAGCAGAATACTGTTGAGTCAAAAATGTGCAACAATTAGCACAAAACTGACTGGTGAGATCATGACATTCAACGACCTGATGCTTCTGCTTATTACCGTTTAAATAGTGTTGGACAAAACGGATAACTTGTAAACTTTTGGTCCTCTTTTTGGATTTTTTAAAATCCTTGGCTCTCCATCCGAGTTTAATCCACGTATTATCAAGTGTACTTGTACTTAGTTGAACATCATGCAACACTGGGACATCTCCATCCAAAGTATTCTACTCTGGAGAAATCACACGCTCAATATTGATGTCAATAAATGTTCGTGTGCTTGCCATGGGCAAAATTAGACATAAACATGCTGCCCAGATTGCAAAAGTGTGCAAACAACAGCACGTTGCTGCATGTCATCTCTTTGCTGTGGGCCAGATGCGTGGCTCACTGCCTTCCCTCACATCGTACCGCAACATCAGCGCAGTCCAGAAGTCAAACACCACAGTCTCCCTGTACTGCCGTTTGTACGCAACTGGGGTTTCTGCACCCAAAGCTTGGAGATCGCGGTGGTACTTGGCGTTTTGGAATGAAACTGGGAAAATGTCTGTGCAAATTTGAGATATTGCAGGTTAACGAAAAGATATGTTAACGATCTTGCAGTCTTCAGGCATATCCGCATATAACACATATCAGGCATTACAGCCTCAACAGAACTTATTATGACGAAGAAATGTAAAATGAAGAAAGTGTCTGCTCCGAACGTCGGAGCTCGCGCTTCCTGCCGACTGGTTCACGATTGCGTCTGGAGCAGACACTTTCTTCACTAATCAGTAATCACCGCCGATGTCACAACATCTGTCATTTTGAAGAAATGTAATGTGTTAAAACGTTAGATTTACTTCCTCATTATATTCATATGTCTTTCAGTATGCATGAACACTGCACGTGCACCCAGAGTAGAAAACTGTACTGCCTTCAGATCATCTACATGCGTTTCATGTCGCAAAAGTTGAACTTTGGTCAACTTCTGCGACGGTGGCCTTGCGACCGCTGGACACAGGCATCTCCTTGTCGCAAATGTCGCACAGTGAAACCTGTCTAAGACGACCACTCAAGGGACCTTCAAAACATGGTCTCCTTATCCAGGGTCATTGGACTGAAAATAGCCTCCGTTGGTCCTGGTTTCGGTGGTCTTCTAGGACAGGTGGTCGCCTTATCAAGGTGGTCACCTTATCAAGGTGGTCACCTTGACAGGTTTTACTGTATGTCAAGACCTGGCAACTTCAAGTTGTCTCTGGTAGGGAGATCACCCTCCAGGTTGGGCTGCCAGTAGGGAGACAGGGACGTCGGAACTGGTGCGGCTTTCATCTTGTGATTTTTGAAAGCAATGAAATACAGTAAAACCTGGCAAGGCAACCACTCGGATAAGGCGACCACCTGTCCCAGAAGACCACTGCAACCAGGACCCAAGGATGCTATTTCCAGCCAAATGACCCTGGATAAGGAGAGCACCTGGTAACAGAGACCGTGTTTTGAAGGTCCCTTGAGCGGTCGTCTTAGACAGGTTTCACTGTATGGACCCGATTTCCGTAAAAAAAAATCCCCGGGGAGGACCCCGCGCCCTCCGCCCATTCATGACCGCAACAATGTCGAATACCTTGCGACGCCCCTGGGAGGTCTTGCCCTATAGCCTAAACATGTAGGGGTAAAACTGGTGCCTGCTATGTAAGCACATTGACCATGCATAGGCAGGGGCGTAGCAGCCGGTCCGGCCGGACCACTTTCTCGCCCAGAATGCAGGATTTTGCACCCTAATTTCAAAATTTTCCAGGGGGGACACCCCAGACCCCCCCCCCCTCCAACAGAGGTGCTACGCGCCTGATAGGGAAAGAATGCCACCTGCACTGACGAGTGGACCACTGTACAGGCATGGTTAGGGTGCGTTCAGACTACCGTGAATAGGGATAAAACGTGAAGGGCATTCCCACTACCGATAAACTAACGTTTAATACCGTTACTTACTAGGCATATGCGCATTCTGCCGGCAGAAAAATTGGCAGAATTCGGTACCTTTTCTGGTAAGTTTCATGCATGTTTGGTACGTGGATAAAGAAATGGAGCAGAATTCGAAGAATTGCCCGCCATAAGGTTTATATGGTTCTGCCAATTTCACTGCTTTTCGAGCAGAATCTGCCACCTCTTCGAGCATTATCCGCACACCCCTAACCGTTACGTAACTACTGTAAATATACAAATTTTCGGCAGCCATTTAATTTCGGCTATATTCGGCACCGACCCAAAACGCCGGTGAAATTTTTCACAGCATCTGTCGCACTATACCATGCCCTCTATACCCCACGCTGAAAATAAATCACCGCCGAAATGTCAAAAATCGTGAAGTGCCGAAATTTTGCAGCGCCGAAATTTTGTATATTTACAGTAAGTTGCAGCAAGAGTACATAACCCCCCCCCCCCCCCCCCCCAGATTGTGCAACGCCGATACAGCTCTGCATAGGGTCTTGGTCGAGCGGAATCGGATCTTCTGATGTCATGCGTACACTCCACACCAGCACAAGGCCGGTATCGAGGCAGAGCGCCGTTGTTTTTGATTCGAGAGTACCCGCGACTCCCCGGGTTCCCCTCAGATGTGTACGGTATTATGACGCAAAGATCCGATTACGCTCGACCAAGACCCTATGCAGAGCTGGATCAGGCGTTGCACACTCTGGGGGTTATGTACTCTCGGTTGCAGCTCTCACCACGGCACTGCGAAGGGATTTTCCCTTTTTCCCCCAGCCTAGGCTGGGGGAAAAAAAGTGCTCAGGCTAGCCTGAGCACTTTTTTACTGCCGCAGCACGTCACGTGATCAAATAACCTTGGAAACTTTCCCAATCGGTCACTTTTTATCAGTAGTCTGAACGCGCCTTTTGGCTTTAGCACACTTGCCGCAAAATCCGTGTCGAGCATGCTAGCACTGTAGCAGGGAGGTTTTCTGGTCGGGGGGAAAAAGGGAGATATTTCAAGAACATCAACAAAATCGGGCAATTTCCCGGCTGATAGTATTAGTAGAATTTGGCACCTCAGGCTCAGCACGTCGCACTTGGCGTTGCAGAAAGTGAATGGGCCGTCTTCTCGTACATGTACTCGTATGCTCTCTTGCCATCTACACACAACCTAACGTTACTGGTAATCATAAATCATAAAACATTCTCATATTATTATAACCTATAATTAAAGGGGAAGTCCGGTGAAAAATTTAAATTTCACAGTCCGTAGAGTTCGGGTCGCTGAGTCGAATGGTCTTTGTCCGAGGAGGCTGCGGCCTATGGTTCGTCAGATACGCCCAATCGAACAAGCGCGAATTTGAGCGCACATCACCCAGATCCAGGTGATGACGTCACAGCGTGCAGCCAGGTAGCCACACCATCTAGTTGTGTACAAAATGGCCATATTCGGAGCGCGTTCGATTGGGGAACCGTTTGTCGCAGCTTCTTCGGACCAAGACCATTCGATTCAGTGTTACAAACACTACTTTCCTTGTGATTTTCAGCTCGGTAAACCTCGAGGTTATACCGTATTTTAGCCGTTTCCGAGTTGGACTTTTTCCGTCAGCAAGGCCTCTACGGCTCTAGCAATGCGCTGCGTGCATGCTAGCTGTAGTGCAGTCAACAAACTCACACACGGAACTACTCGCGCACTGCCGTGCAGGGGTAGCTACAACAAGACTCGAGTCACAAGACTCAGAAAACTAGTCAACACACGTACACAGACTTGTCATGTACTACACTCGTATCAGTTCATGTGGTCAGAGAACGACGCTACGTGCGTTTCTCCTTGCCGGTGCCGGTGGTTGTGCTTTGAGAAAGAAAATTTTAGTTTTCCGCTCCAGTCCCGCCTCATTATTTTTTGCTACAGCGATGAGTGCACAACCGTGACAAGTGACAAAACAGCGAACAGCTCCCGGACCTAGAACTTTCAGATTCCATAGCGTTGCGAGCGGAGAGCCGTGCCCGTGGTTCAAAGAGCCTGCACTGTTCTCCAATTGAGTAGTCCGAAATATGCCAAGTTCGCACCAAAACATCACCATGTGCCAGGCTACTGGAGTCTAAGCGAATCGGTATGGAACAACATTTAGAGTACTCGCATCACTCTTCTCCATTTTGGCGACCCTGCTCTCCAGCGATCTGATAATTATATCAGCCTCGTCTGCAATAGCTGCTGCTTCTTCATCAGTCGGAAACTCAGTAGCGCTCACTCTTGACCGGCCCGCGCGGCCATTTCTTCAGCTGAATACCGAGGTTCTCAGCGCCAGACCAAACTCATGAAGGTCAGCCATGGCTGCATCCTCACTCTCACAAGGAGTTAGGTCTTCGGGGTCGCTTGCACCACCTAATATCAGTCGCCAAATCATTTGAAATAGCACTGACACTATTGCTTTCACGCACTCCTTTTGACCTAGCTGCACGCTATGACGTTGCGGAGGGTGTGGCGCGGCCGCATGACGTCATGGCGCAGCCCCCGAAACTCAGTTTTTCAAACGGAAATATCTCGAGAACGCTTTGGCAGAGACACGTGGGACCAACACCATTCGACTCAGCGCCCAAAACTCTACCGACCCTGAAATTTAAATTTTTCACCGGACTTCCCCTTTAAGTAAGAGACAACCAGCTCCAGTGGTTGTCACCTTTCACCACTGCTGTCATTCGCACTTTTCGATTTGCCCCATGATGCAGTCATTTATGCTTTGCACTGCCGCCATTCACAACTTTTAGATTTGCGCCCTGATGCAGTCATTTACACTTTGCAAGTTTGTGGGTATCTAAACCAATACTGATCCAGATTTACTCATTGCTGTTGTCTGATGATCGCTTAGTGCGTGAAACTCAGAGTTAAAGCACTTTAAAAGAAGTTTCTCTGTCCTCTTGTTTGAACCAGCTCAGCCTACACTCTTGGACAGCCTGGAACCTCTCTGTTTTATAATCTAAAATTGCCATAACGGCCCATAATACCCCAGAGACCGCGGACGCGCAATTTTCCGCGTTATTTTTGGCTTTCATCCGCGTTGCTGAGAATTTTTGCATAAAACCCGCGTTATCCACGGGAATGTACAAGAAAACAGCTCTAGTACATTATGTCGAATATGTACTACAACGCCGTACCCACCCACAAGTTTGTATGACAAAGTTGTACTCTTGCTTGCATGAAACTGTACACTAAACGTGTACAAATGACAGACAACTCGTGCACTATATTAAGCTGTGTTTACATGAGAAGTTTCAACCCGGGTCGAGTTCAGCCCGGGTTGAAAGTCTGTACGACAGACAAAAGAGGTGAGCGTTTACATGAAGACAGTTGACCCGGGTCAAATACTGATATGCCGCCAAAAGTCCACTTCTACAGTCCTGCATGGTCACGTGAATCCGTTCGCGCGAAATTTGCATCTGCAGTGCTGTTCAAACCTGGCGCGAGATACGCACAGAAGTACGTTTGTACGATTTTCTTGACCCGGGTTGGTTTCAACCCTCCCCTTGGGGGGAGGGTTGAAAATGACTTGAAATCAACCCGGGGCGAAATTTCAACCCGGGTCAAGCGCAATGCGTCATGTAAACGCGCCATTCACTTTGTGCATATGGCGGGTTGAAATCTGACCCGGGTCGAACTCAACCCGGGTTGAAACGCCTCATGTAAACACAGCCATATATGGCCCGTTTTCATAATTTTAGGAGGGTATGTCTGTACGTATGCGCGCACGCGTGCGTACAGACACTCTTTTAGGACGAACACCAAGCGCCTAGGGACCGGTGGCATTTGCTTGCAATAACGGGAGTTCTTCTTATCCATATTTTATACCCAGCGAATACACAGTGTTCTATCTAGTAGAGTTATGAACACGTGTCCTTATAGCGAAAGTCTGTCTGTCTGAGGAGCACAGCGCAAAAGCATCTAGTACATGCACAGTACTACATTGTAAAAATTAGAAAGAAAATAGCTCTCCTCACATTCTATGACTGGGTAGTAAAAAGTAATTTTATAGCTAGGAAGGTAGATTTACCTATCATTTTTATGTAATAGATATGCTCCTTTGATATGAAGTCCATGAATTTCGACAACAAATCTGAAGAAGAGCAGTGCACCATGGCATTGGAAAAGAAGCGCATAAGCATGGCAAAACCAGCATTCCACCACTACAGACGCTGCCAAGTAGGAGAATGCTGGACGGGAAAAGTGAGAGAAAAGCAATACGTCTAGGTTTGAGGATCGAGTATGATCTTGCACGCAGCGCCAGAGAACAGGGCAGCAAAAGCGTCTTCAAACTTGGTCAGTGGGAAGCGATGGGTGATGACGGGCGAGATGTCGATCCTGAAAAAGAGGAAGAAAAATACTAAGTGATGCAAGAGGTGAAAAGACGGACTGTTACGGTTTCAGAAGCGAAGCAGGTACATGTTAAGAAGTTGACAGTGAAGAAGATCTGATATATTATACGAATAGGCGGCACGGAGACAACAGGGACCTTTCGCAACACACGTACCGACACGAAACGAATGTCGATTCGTCGCCTGGGTTCGAGGATTCATCAGAGTCCCTTAGAGGCGCTCGTTTTCACGAATGGAAGGTTCTTCATTCGTGGACCGGTCCGAATCCGTCAGGTACACATTTGTGTACATGACTGTACAGTCTCGCTCAGTGAAATCCGATCCAAAGCGCAAAGCTGGCGCCCGGGACCAGTTCCGATTACATCAATGTGTTTGTGTACAGATGTACGTCCAGCCGCGTCCGTGCCACTTCCAGGGAGTCAAGGGCATGCAAGTCGAGGACGCTAAATGTGCACTCTGGGTCGGTTTTCACCGAGAGCAACTGTACAAGGAAAGTACTGCTATACATTCTCAGACATACAGAATGAACACAGGAGCAGTAACACCCCAGATGAAGTCAAACTAATATCTTACTTTCCACTGGCTAAAATCTCCTCGGACTTCTCCCAGGTGCTGAAAATCTTGCGGCCGTGGACGGTGCGCAGTGTCAACGACTTGAACATGACATCGGGTAAAGGATTCTCGACATGCAGAGGAGCCTATATTACAAAACAACATATACACAAAAAAGGAAGAAAAAAAGTTAGTTGTAGAACGTCAGTACCGTCGGTCAGTGCCGTGCAATGTTATCGCAGGAGCTGATTGTTTAGTAACTGGTGGTGTTAGTGGACAATAGGGAGGTTTTGCTCTACGGAATTACGTATGAAAACAACGTAGGAACTGCACGGAATTTTCATACGTAAAAATCAGAGCTGTTGGGTTTCGTTCTACGTGATTTCTCCACGACTGCTTAACATGCGTTGTTGCTTTGGAGACGCGTTGGCTGCATGCGAACACCGCATGCACCACGAACAGAAACAGCGTTTTCCATTTTATTTTGCACGTGGTGTACGGTGTGTGTACCTTGTGTTTCGCGCAGCTTGGACGTTGCCATGGACAAATGCGGAGAATGCGAAAAAATATTTCAAAACGTCCTATGGAGGACACAACGTAGGAAAGAGCTTTGTTAGGAAATCCATAGAGAGATTTAGGCATGAAAGTTGCCCTCGCTCCCCGGCGCGTACGACATACGGATTTTCATACGTAACTACATAGAGCGAAACCTCTCTATTATAGCTTGTAGTTCCTTGGTCCTTTTTCTTTTGTATAAAAAAAACAGTTTCTTGTTCTCTTACATACCGGTACATGTACATGAACCACACACAGGATGTTTAAAATGCTCATGAAAGCGGGAACGGGGCATCAGAACAGCTGAAAACTGGATACAATCCAAATTGGATACAACCCAGAAGAAGAAGGTGGCCGTAAGCCTTCTTTCCCTGTAAAGCCAGGTTGTACGGCAGCACTGCATAGCTCGGCTACCCTGGCACAAACAAGTATATGCACCAACTCTTCTACAGCATCTTTCATAGATGGAGGCCGAACCAGGATCAACCGTCTAAGTGCACCATAGTCAACTAAGCTCACCTTTGGTAGTCCTACAGCCAACACCGTGCCTCCCTTCCTGATGCACCATAAACACACACACACCACACACACAGAAAAGCAGATGTTAGTAGGGTTATCCTGGTGCACAAGAGCTAGCAAACAGTCAGTGGCAATGCCGGCAGGTGCATAGCAATCATGTCCTAGCTATACAACAAACCACATGTATGATAATTATAAGCACAATCAGACAGCAAAGCAGGATACCATTTCCTGTATTTGTGCACATTACATGCGACGAGGGGAAAGCAGTAAACAGATTAAGACTAAGGACATCACTCCAGCCAGAAAGAGCCATGCACAGGATGGGGGTGGGGTGGCCACAACAAGCGGCATGTGCCTTGCCAAACTTCCCAGTCCCAGCACAGAAACAGATCTGAGGTGGGTATCGAACGAGGTCATTGCTTTACTCCCAAGCACAAGACTGACATCTCCACTGCACCATCAAGAGATGCGGAGATGACACGCCAGCTGCCAATAAAGGCCGGAGGCAACTCAGGAGAGAGATGGATAGATAGAAAGAGAGAGAACACACTACACCTCCATGCAGCAGCAGCAGCTCAAACAAGATGTGTGCGTCTGCTTGCATGGCAGCCAACTAAAGCACTCACCTGAGCAAAGTAAAGCAGTTATTCAACATGGGAGCCACACCGGATGCCTCCACTAGCCGACCAACACCGTCACCACCAGTTTCTCGCATCACTGTCCAGGAACACACACACACGCATGAACAAGTGCAGGATTATCAAGTGAACTGTACCAATGTATCAGCATTCACCAAAACATCAATGGATATAGAGAGTCTGTTGCTGGCCAAACTTCCCAGACCCAGCACGGAGCTATCTGAGGTGGGTATCGAACGAGCAGGTTAATGTCTCCTCAAGCTATCCTGGCAAACCACACATGCCCATAGAGGACTGAGAGTGCCAGTATGAAGATGGAATCTTCAATGCAGGAGGATAAGAGATGCACTGCAGGTAGACCCCCTTTAATTCGAACCTCAAATCGACAGGCCCCAACTTCGAATTATCCGGAAAAAAAGCTATCCAAATGCAGCCCAATGCACTGATATGTATGTCAAAATACTGTAAATCTCATGCTGATTAGTTCTGAACATTTTATTAGCATGAACGAAACGTAGATGGTCATGCACAATGGACCAAGCCAGACAATATCTTTATCTTCTAGTGAAGAAGTCGTTAGTCACTGCAGCTGTCCTGAAACAATTTCAACGTAATGGAACAGCGCTGCTTAATCCGCGCCATGAAAGGCCGTCGGACAGCAGCACGTCGTTGTGAAGAACGGAAGTGGAGCAGATGCACAGACAGTTCTTACGACTTCCAGTCACTAGTGTTGTTGTTCGCAAACATCTCCGCGCACGAGCTGGCCACTGAGATCCGCGAAAGGAGTCAACCACCTGGAAGAAGTAGTCTTCAATCAAATCTTTGCACTTTGCCTCGCACGGGCTTCAAATTTCGAGACAAGGTGGGTTTCTTAAACGCTATTGTTGATCCTGGAGCAGACCAGGGATCGATTTTTGAACAGAATGAACTTTGAAGCAACCCCATCTCACTGCGAATTACGCGTTCGAAGGACACACTGTACTGTAAACTGCCCTTCTGTACGAATAATTCAGTCGGTGCATTTTTTGTACTTTGAATTACGCATTCGATTTTGAAGCGACTTGCAGAAGATGAGTACGACGAAAAAGTTCGAAATACACGGAATGTTCGAATTATACCGTATTAGCATTAGAGAGAGTCTATCTGTACTAATAAAGTTGCTGTACATATCGATCACAAGGCCATACGAGAGAGAGAGAGAGAGAGAGCCATGCTGGCTTCTACTCCACCCAACTACTGAATATCAGGGTCACACTATGCTGGCAATGTGTGACTAAAAATGTAGCCACGTGATAAAAGACGGGAAACCACTCCATACCAACTAATAAGCAGGGCATGATGCAACCAGACAGGAACTCACCAGCTTCTTTCAGGTTTTCCTTCAGGCCATTGACGAGTACGGTGGCACCAAATGTCCGCGCCAGCTCTAGTTTATCATCCACGATGTCTGTGACAATGCTGCAGAATACAGGAAATGCAACCGATACGGAAATAACAATGTAGGTATGGCGCATGCATCGGCACAGTCCACGCCAGTCTAAAAAAAGAAAGTAGCGAGCTGTATTGGTTTTCCACACTTGCAGTATTGTGTATTTCCCAGAATTCTTTACCCAGCGTCATTGCTGTTCTAGTTGTTTTAGTCTAAAGAACGGGAAAACAGAAAATAATGCTTACATCTTGGAGGCACCCATGAGGTTGCACAGCGCAACGCAGAAGATCCCGATAGGGCCACAGCCTGAAAGGAAAAGAAACAGAAAACAAAATATAGCATGAAGGACTGCAATGTGGAGCAACAATAAAAGAAAGCCAAATTTCGCACATCACTGCCCAGGAACACACATGTATGAACAAGTGCAGGATTATCAAGTGAACTGTACCAATGTATCAGCATTCACCAAAACATCAATGAGTATAGAGAGTCTGTTGCTGGCCAAACTTCCCAGACCCAGCACGGAGCTATCTGAGGTGGGTATCGAACGAGCAGGTTAATGTCTCCTCAAGCTATCCTGGCAAACCACACACGCCCATAGAGGACTGAGAGTGCCAGTATGAAGATGGAATCTTCAATGCAGGAGGATAAGAGCTGCACTACATGTACTAGTCAAGCTGCTGCACATCTATAACAAGACCACACAAGAGAGAGCTATGCTGGCTTCTACTCCACACAACTACAGTACTGCATATCAGGGTCACAGAATAAAAGCATACATCAAAGCCTAATACTGCTTCCACCTGTGGCAGCTGCATGGCTGTACGGTGTACCATAACAAAACTCATTGACTAACATATTTCGTGAAAATATTATCCTGTAAAAGAATAAAAATGTAAACAACATACCTGTGAAAACACAACCTTTAATGCTTCTAACACAACCTGTGACTACAATAATCATGAAATCAACCCCAAAACATTTCTTGCAGTTTACTTTCGTAGAGTTTGCGACTTTGTGTTCCTCAACACAACTTGCAGCTTCCTTCAAAATACCCTCAACCTTGGTTCTGTCCTAGATCGTATATACATGCACTCATTGTTTCGTCTCATCATCATGGAGCAGCTTATGCGAAGGCTAGCCAAGCTTGCTTGGCGATGCCAACGCGGAAAAGCCTATAATAATAATAATATCAGGGTCACACCATGTCGGCAATGTGTGACAAAAGACGTGAAACCACTCCATACCAACTAAATAAAGCAGGGCATGATGCAACCAGCCAGGAACTCACCAGCACGAGGGGGGGGGGGGGGGGGGGCACGCAGATTCTTTGCCTTTTCCCCACCAAGGTAACCCAGCAGGGTCTTACAAATAACATAATATGCAACTAGAACATGGTCATAGACTGAAAAGTCAGGTAGAATGAGCATGATCCATGGTGTAACACACTAATAATCGAAACCAGCAGTCCAGTAAAGTTGGTCCAATCCTATACCGTAGAATCCCGCGGATAAGCCCATGGGCTTATCTGTTTCACAAGGACATTTCGGTGGGCTTATACGAGAACATGGGCTTATACGCCGACACCAAGTTGTGCTATTGAAAAGTATCAAGGAAGTGAGAAATACATGCTAAAATCCACTGTGCAAACAAAAACAACCGATGATTGTGCTGAAATGTACTAAAAAAATTATTAATGTGCCTGTACTACGTACATGGTATGGCCAAGAGTCCATAATTTATGGACTCTCGGTGTGACCTAGGCCCATGGGCTTGTACGATGAAGCTGTGTGATGTTCGAACAAACCCTGGGCTTATGCGCGGGCATGGGCTTATCCGCGGGATTCTACGGTACTGAAGTTGACAGCACTAAGAGAAGCTTGAGTGAACTCACCCTGAACGAGAACTGTATCACCACTGGGTTCCAAAGCTTCGCAGGCTTGATGTGCCACTCCAAAAGCTGAAAAGAGGAAAAAGACAAAAAGCATGAGTGTTGCAAGGCACTCAACCCAGCGAGAAAGTTCTGCTCAAGCACACTACGCGTAGACTCCATTCCAGATAAGCTGCAGGCCTCTCTGCAATACAGGACACAGTACCACTTACGCTCTAGCAGACATGCAATGTCGTTGTCCAGGCTGGTTTTCAGTAAGTACGCATAGCGAGCCGGAATGATACTATATTGAGAGCAACCTTCCAACACAAAACAAAAACAAAAAAAGCTTACTTAGATACTAACAAAGAAATCCAGCAGTTCATTCATAAGATGGTGATCTTCACGCACTGACACAGAAATACGAGATGAAGACTACAGGGACAAAGAGTGCAGGCTCTGCACACACACAAGCT
Organism: Sycon ciliatum; assembly: GCF_964019385.1. NCBI lineage: Eukaryota > Metazoa > Porifera > Calcarea > Leucosolenida > Sycettidae > Sycon > Sycon ciliatum. The sequence continues at coordinate 6,909,307 of NC_088650.1, read as the reverse complement.
GTCCAGTGGCAGTAGAGCTACTGGCATGCAGTCTGTGTGCCACCCGCGTGGACAATGGTGTGTATTTTTCCTGTGCAATGTGAACAGAAGCCCTTGCCTTGGTGGCTGACAGCTGCTTTGATTGTTAACACCCAAAGCAGCTCCTTGCAAGTCAATGGCACAAGGAAGAAAGATCTACAGCATAACACCATGAGTATGCACAAGGGTTTGGTTGTAACCCAGCACCTTGTGTGTAACACAAATCCCACAGCATTAGGAGGTGCAGGATTGACCAACTTGATATACTGATCTAGTGTGTACGAATGGGACATTCTACTTGAAGAAATATTTCTCGTTTACCGGGGTTGCTGGCTTATTACAATACTGGATGGGGGAGGGAGGAGGAGACGCCATTTTGATACACAAGCTACCCGAAAGGTAACTTCCCAATGCTGCAAAACACCAGCAAACTAATATAATTACTTCTCGGATGGATGGGGTGTGTGATCACTTACCTCCATGGACGGTGCCTTTGCCATGTCCATACTGGCTGAGGTTCTGGCAAATGTGACGCTGGTCTGGAGGACAAACAAGAAATGCCACGAGTAAGACAGCTGTCGACTATTCACAAGGAAACTAGGCTCATCGTGAGCACCAACAGGGCATATATAGAGGTGCAATCAGTGCCAACAGTGGATTAACAAACAGGTATCAAATAATCCATGTTACTGTGATGCAGACTAGTTGCTCTTGTTGTCATTGTTAACTAGGGGATCTGGGTGCCCAACAAGATAGAAATAAAACTAATGGCCGGCAGCTTTAGGGTCCATCCGCAAATACCGATACCTAAGAAACGAAAACCAGTCACTTTCTCTTCTCTTCTTCGTTTCTAAATAAATATCTATATTTACGACTGTCCCTTACCGTGTGTGCACTGATAACAGTGTCCACAATAGTAATGATTCTCGCAGCATACGCGCTTGCCGACTTCAAACTCCGCTCCCACGTCCGACCCGACTGAAACAATCTGCACGCGGACAGTGTGCAAGCAAACAGCAGCAGCAATACGAATTCGTGGTGAAATCACGCTCAGACGCCATACTGAAATTCTCGAAAGACAGTTGCACGAAAACGGGACACTAAAAAAAAGAAGCACACAAATCCGTTCTAGACGACCACACAGGTATTTTCCAGTTACACCAAGAGTAGATAAGCCAGAGTGTGCAGCTCCGGGTGAAGTTTCTTGTTTTTAACTCGCACCAGTTCATGTGGTCATGCTACCGTACGACCTAGGTTATTTCTGCTGCGCATTGCTGCTAGTCGTGCAAACGATGAACATTGCTCTATTATCACTGGCCCGTACACAGAAGTGAAAATTCTCGTATGTGCCCCCGTTAGTCTTCATTGGCAAGAGGCGAGCTACTTTCCTACATGGAGATTCACGGGAAAATACTGCTGGACGCAATAGCGATCTCCATGTTTTGGAAAAAAAAGGTGCTGTGTCCTCCTACAAACTTCAGCCAGCACCACCTAAAGTAGCGGCACAGTGCCGGGCGCTGCTGTTTCCACGGATTGGGATTTTATAGTCTTCGTACACAAGTGCGACGTTGATTGCACGTGATTTTCATGGTGCTGAGTCAACCAAATCGCGGTCTTTCTTCAGAACGGAGACTCACCTCTGCAACACATTCGTGACCAGGAGTGAACGGAAGTGAAGCAATGACGCGTGCACCTGCAAAAAGGTACGCAGCACATGCAAGGCAACATTATGTTAGTGTTGCACCAAAACATTTCCTGACCACAATACTAATAATAACCAGTCTTCCATTTCGCTTTCATAATAATAATTACGCAATCAAGTAGTGATTCAGTGTATCATAATAAGAAAAGGATACTGCGTAACAATCAAGAGGGGAATGCATAGATCGCACATGCTGCAAGCGATTTTGAAGTCCCTTTTGAAGAAAAATTGCAGACTGGAGATAGTGATACAATGCATCAAAAAAATTATAATAATTATTGCCACGTGTGGAAACATGAGAAAACTACGCGCACGCACGCAGGGTTGACTGCACTTACCCTCCGTCCAATTATACAGCATAATGTCGGATCCGCAAATAGAGGCACGGAGCACCTTGACCAGCAACTCTCCGGACTCCGGTTTGGGAACAGGCAGCGTGGTCAGATCGTAGGACTTTGTGGGGTTGCTTTTCAGCAGACCGGTCATGGAGTCGGGCACGGCAGCCATTGTTGTTCGGTTTAATACTAGTATATTATTCACAAGAGCAGACAGCGAATGTGAAGATGAAAATACAACTAACTACCCAGGGTCGAAGGGTAGAAAGCTGGGCTTGACAGCTGCAGAAAGGATCGACGCCTTTTGCAAAAAGCACTCCATCGTCAGGACTGACCGGCCGAGGCACCAAACCAACCACGCACGGCACTGCAAAAGCAAAGACTGGGAATGGCATCCCTCTGCAAATCGAAGGTCTTTTATACAGGTTTCATGGCCATTCGCTGGATTCAACCAACTGCTTTGAAAAGATCGTGTTTTACTAGATTTTGAGAAGGAAATCCTACTTCAGCAGTCTAAAATCGCACACATCCAACTCGTATGACGTCACATTTCGGGAAGCTTTCATCTAAAAAGCGTTTCACAAAACTGCACAGCTTGCATGATGTAGTGCCCGTACATCTGGTACATGGCCCGTATGCACTGACTGTCTGAACTCTGCAGCCTATAAATAGTTGTACTTGTAGGCTGCAGCCTGCAGGACGTCGACGATGTTGTTTGAGCTGTGAAGTCAAGAGTGAAGTGAAGAAGAGGCCTTTCCAACACATACTGTAGGCTGCAGAATTTATCTCTCACTGGCTTCTTAGTCATTGAAAGGCAGCTACCATTGCACTTTAGTGTTAACATTCTTCTCATCATAGCAACGATTGGCTAAATTTGCTTCGCTTTTGGAGCTGGACTCCGAGCCTCCTCCAACATGTCTTTGAAAAATCTCGTTGCTCAGCGTAAGCGAATCCTGATTTCTCATGTTTGTCACCGATGTGGAGAGCTGTGAAGGTTTGTAACGGCATGTATAATATGTGCCCTGCTTGCAGGCATCCAGACTGATGTGATTGACGCTGTGACTAAGAAAGGGCAATGGGCGGTAGGTTTGGCGTTGCACCTCTGTGCCTTGTGGTTGCTGATGTGATGTTGTTGCTGAGTATTTCAATGACCAAAAATGTCCCGTTTTCTCTTTGTAACCTAACACAGTAACAGTACGATCCGAAGCGGCTTGACGTACATGTACATGCATATTCATGACCCCATTGTGACTCCAACGTAGTTTGTTCCTTGTGGCCTCACTCGACTGCCAACAAAATTTAATTGTGAACACTAATTCCCATTGGACTTCAGAAGTTGACATGTGAACATGTTCAACAACAGGCTGTAATTATATACAAAATAGTGATGCAATGTCACATGCAATGTCACATTGATGTGCTGACCAGGATTGCGTTTTTGAGTAATGTAAGCTGCGTGCTTGACATGTGTACCATACAAGGCACGTCCAGCTAATGCAAGCAGGAGAGTGTACAGTCATACACTTTCTATCTTTTTTTTTCCTTTTTTCGTCCTTGTTGAGTAATTGAGCATTGAAGTGGTGTGATTGAAAACCCGAATTCCTCCGGTACACATTGCAAAGCTGCTGTCCGCCGCCATTGCCATAAGTGTACACACTCATCACCATTCGCCCGTCAGAATGTACCGTTGTGTTAACAAAATTTAATATCTGACGTCCCAAGCCCAAGAACGTCCAGCCTGAAAAGCTAAGAATGCCACAGCCTATAAATTTAAGGTCCGGCAATGCTGGTTTTCTGGCAGAATTCGGGATACAGTCAACTTTGCGTATAACGACGCTCGGCGGGGCGGCAGAAATGTGTCCTTTTTCGTGAAGTGTCGTTATACCCGAAGTCTATATATTACAGTACATGGGACTTTGCTCTGGGCATGGGAATTCTGTTGTTATTCGCGAATTGTCGTCATATCCGCAGTCGTTATTAGCGAAGTTAACTACATATGGTCCAGTACGAATTGTTTCTAAGAATGCGATAAGAACGCACCAGATTGCTGAAAAATAAGAACGTCCCACTCGAAACAACGTTCTTGGGCGCGCAGCTCTACTGCACCTGACAGTATTGGCTTATGATTCATTAGGTGAGATCCTTGGTCATGACCTTGACCTTGCATATGAGATATGACTGTGTGCTTTCCTTGTTATGTCTCTCTCTCTCTCTCTCTCTCTCTCTCTCTCTCTCTCTCTCTCTCTCTCTCTCTCTCTCTCTCTCTCTCTCTCTCTCTCTCTCTCTCTCTCTCTCTCTCTCTCTCTCGTGTGGCTGCTAGGTGTTGGTTGTGGACCACCTCAGTATGCGTGTGATCTCAGCATGCTGCAAGATGCACGAGATCTTGTCGCGTGGCATAACACGTGAGTGCATCCACGGTGCTGTCTGTGTCTTTATGTCTCTGTGTGTATGCACTTTGATCAGCTGTGCGGTGTAGACCTGGCTAGCATTAGTGGTGGTCAATTCATCAGCACTGCAAGCTGTTGCCTGGTGTAATCCCAGCACAAGTTGCTATGTCTAACATGGCTTGTTCGCTATCATCGCTTCAACGATGGGCATGTGGAAGTGGAAGTGTATGCATGTGTGCCACGTTTTCCCCTTTATTGCTGAAAATAGGTTTTGGTGAAAGTCTGCTTGTGTGCTAAACCAAACTAGTGAAATGCGCATGTGTGCTAAAAAAAAACCCCTCTAATAATCGTAATACACTGTATGCAAATATCTACTGGAAGCCTCTTGTACGGGCAAAGCAAAATGTGCTTACATCATATTATGGCACAAATATGCAAATATCTTGCTGTAGCTGTAGCTGTAGCAACCTCATTTGCTACTCAGATTCACTATTAATAATCATAATACACTGTATTCAGTACTCTGTCAGTGTTGTGCCTAGTGGTTGCACTTTCTGACTGTATATAGTATCTAGCTACAGTGGTGGAGAGTTACTCTTAACTCGTTTCCATATGTCCTTTTTCTTTTTACACTGTATTATGTAGCTGTAGCAACCTCATTTGCTACTCAGATTCACTCTTCAAGACTCACTGAGCCTAGTCTCTTCATTGTTCTCTTCTTTATTCTACTCTCTATAAGCTTCTCTTTCTGATCAGTCAATCAGTGGCGTATCATATTGGGAAGAAAAGTAGTGTGTGTGTGTGGGGGGGGGGGGGGGGGGGGGATGCAGACAGACAGACACACATACAGAGAGAGAGAGAGAGAGACAGACAGACAGATAATTATAATGACAGAGACAGACAGAGAGAGAGAGAGAGATGCAGCTTACCAGAGACTCCACAGTTGGAGGGATGCAGTGCGTGTGTGTGGTGGTAGGTGGGGGGTAGTAATGGTATTGTTACCATTTTCTTGCTCATGTACATGCCTGGCACACAGTGATTGGCGCTTCCTTTATTCTGCCCAGCATCAATCCTAGGGCCTTGGTGCATGTGTCATATGGGTTGGTATGTGATTTGAGTTTGTCTTTTTTGTGCTCGCAGTGGTGGAGTCTATTGAAAAATCACGCGAGCCGCTTCCTCACCTCGATGCCATCTATTTCATCTCGCCAACAGAAGCTGTAGGTTGAATGGCATTGTGTGAAACTCCTAGTCGTACCAAGTGTTGGCTTGCAGGCTTTTTAGTTTGTGGAAATCCACGAGCCCTTCATTCATTCTCTCTCTCTCTCTCTCTCTCTCTCTCTCTCTCTCTCTCTTTGTATCTATCCCTATCTCTATCCTTATTTCTATCCCTATCTCTTGATTCCTCTCTCCATGCAACACACACATGTCATTGCTAATATTCATTATCGTGTGTATTCTATTCTGTACAGTCTGTTACATCGATTGTCCGGGACTTTGTGAACGACCGATCAGAGCCACTATATCGCTCCGCTCACATCTTCTTCACAGAACGTAAGCTTTGTCTCATTGCATGCCGTATCACATGTTTACTATTCCATCCTGTGTGGATCTAGTGGTTGTATAATTGTCACTGCCAAGATAAGTCTCTGTCCTGCTATCAGGTGGGGATTTCCCCTTTCCTTCACTACCGCTTGTCGCACTGTGTGATCAGTCGTGCTAATTTGGTGTTGACGATTTGTTGTGTGTGTTATGTGTGTGGGTGGGTGTGCGTGCGTGTGTGGGTGTGGGTGTGTGCGCGTGTGTACACGCTTGTGTACATGTTCATTTGTGTATACATGTGTACGTGCTTGTATGTATGCAGCATGCTCAGACGCCCTGTTCCAGAAGCTCGCCGTACCAAGCATTGCCCGAGGTCAGTAGAACATGTTGTGGCAGCCATGGGCACACACATCTCAGTCATTGTTTTTCTGCCATGTCTGTCCGGAGTTAGTTCCCTGGCATAATTACCGACCTGTGTGTCAAATGGGGAATCCATGCGGTCATCAACCAGAAATTATTAGTTTAGTTTCTTAGCTTCTCTTCATCTTGATCATCTTGATTTGCTATTTTCAGTTTGCGCATGTGCCGTTAGAATGGTAAATGAGTAAAATTGAAATTTTCATTCTCCTTTTGCACTTCTGTGACTACAGTCATTCGTACGATGAAGGAAGTGAATATCGCCTTCATGCCGGCGGAAAGCAGGGTAAGTGAGAGAGAGGTAGCTTTGCCACCGCTTGCTGTATCTCACTGTGCCACAATTCTGCGTAGCCGCCTCCTTGCAACTACCTGCTGGTGCCTCTATTTCTTGCAGCTGTCGGTGTCAAATTTGTTACAATGTCACTTTTTTTGATGCACTATTCGCGTTCCTTGTAAAATCATTGCACCATTTTGGCGCATATTCTTGCACGTACATTAACCTTGCTCTCCCTCATCTCACAGCATTTTCTCGAGAAGACATGGATTTATTGCAACGTCGATTATATCAGTATCCGTGAGAGTCAAGTCTCGCTTCTGGTATTTGGCTAGGCTATACTAAACTAGTACATGTATTCCGTTGCATTATTAGACACGGACAGAGGCAGCAGTCGGTCAGCCCTGTTTTTGCAACCTCGTGTGCTATGATGTGTTTTTGGTTTTCCGTTCCTTTGGTCCAACAGGTGTTCAGTCTGGACGCACCCGATGCGTTCCAGCACTTCTTCAGTCCTTCGTCATCACGTGCCCGTTCAGTCAGCTTAGATGTAAGTGGTACAGGTACATACGCCCGAATTACTTTTGAACATTTACTGCACCTAAATTTAGTACTACAGTCGAACCTCGTTAGGACGAACTTCAAGGGACTGAACACGTTTGTTTGCCTTATCCAGATCTGGCCAAAACATTGATTTACATATCATATGGGTTGTTTTTCTGTGAAATTGCATGCTGTGGCACATGTAAAGCATTTCTTCATAGCATAAGCTAGCAACAGGTACTAATTCAAGTACTTGAAGTACAATGTGCAATGAATTCATGACGGCATGACCTCCGATCCGCCTTGTAACATGCTGTCAATTCGTTTTTCCCGTACAAGAGGCCTTGACAATCGGAAAAAAATATACAGCCAGCACACACAAGGGGACCGAAAGTTCGTGCTGCGCGTTGATTTTGTTGAAATCACGCTTGAGAATAATTCGTCTTCGCGAAAGTTCACCGTACAGGAGTTCGTCGTAAACGAATAATTTTGACTTGATTTAATTCCTGACCAACCATAGGATTGGCCCTAGTTCGTACTAATGGAAAGTTCGCCTTATCAGTGTTCGTCCTAAAGAGATTTGACTGTATGTTGACTTTTTGGGTGCAATAAAAGGTCAGCAGCTCTCAATAAAAGGGTTTGAGTAAGTCACAGTGCCTGTTTTGATGTTCTCTGTACTTCTTCTTTGCCGTTCTCCTGCTGTATGTGCGTGTGTGTGTGTGTGTGTTTGTCATTGTGTTTGTCTCTCTGCAGCGTTTAGCTGAACAAATTTCAACAGTCTGCTTCACCCTGAATGAGTTCCCTGCCGTGCGCTATCGATCGTGAGTTGTCTTGCTCTCTTGTTCTTGTCCTCTGCATTTCAGAATCTTGTGGTGAATGCCATTGTTGAAATAGTTGCGATGTTCAGCCAGCAATGCGCACTCCTGTCTACAACTGTGCTTTCAGTCATCCGGGTCGCTGGCATTTTGGTGACACTAAACTGAGTAAACTCGTATGGTTCTAACTTCTAAGGGAAGGCTCTGTGTGTGTGTGTGTGCATGCGCGCCTTTTTTTGTCGGTGCAGTGAGTCAGATCGCACCAAGGAGCTAGCAGACAAAGTACAGGAGTCGCTGGACAAGTATAAGCGCGATGTCGACTCAAACCTCGGCCAGGTGAGCAGCTTAACATTGGATGGTATTCTACATGTGATTGGTCAAAATTCTTTGTCTTTATATTTTTAGTATTAAGAATAAGAATGGACTCGGGTGGGGAGCCAAGGATATTATTCTTTTCTATAAATTAAAATACTTCGAAGTAAGAATAGGAAGAACAGTTCGCATGTAGCCCATGAGTGAGATCACCCATGGGGCTAACGCACCTGTCGGTAGTAGAGAAATAAACACGAGAAATATATGTACACATTCTCTCTATTTTTACATTGCAGGGAAAAGCTACCTATTGTTTATTGTTTTGTCTTAGTCATTCTCGATGTTGTTGATCCGTCTGGTTACGGGTCGTCCTCTGGGCTTCTTGATGTTTTTGGTGTCGATAGAAAGTCTGAGAGCTTGTGTAGAATGTTGAGTCAATGCCTTCTCTGATCACAGGGCCAAACCATAACCAGCACCTTTCCCCCCTACATGTTGTGGTGATCGGTACTTGGTTGGACAGTTTGTACACGTTTTTTATTCGATATTTTTTGGGGGATACACTACGCCAAGAATGGATTGTAGTTGCGGCGATGTCACGTGGCAAGCCTGTTGCCGAGTGCCGCTGTCAACGTCCACAGACCACAGTCGTATAATAGAACCGGAAGGATAAGTCTTCTTTATAGCCGTATACAAAGACTTTTACTGCTACTTCAGTATTCTATGTGTATAGTGCGGATGGATGGCAGGGATGAATTTACTGTCATATTTTTGCATAGCAGTTTCTGCTATACGAAATCACAATTGTGTAGCAGTCTTTGATTTTTATTAGCATTTTTTCTTTGAAGGTAGGGTATTTACCACATTGTCCTTCTTGAGAGTGATGCCGAAAGCCCATTTGCAAAAAACCGACTGAAGAATACATATGCACGCAGATTGAGAGTGTCTGCACCCCATACACCGCACTGTATGCATGTTACATGACAGCACAGGCTAGGCATGGATAGTGTGTATGCATCGCAATTTTCTGCGAGTCATGGTGACTTTTGAGTAGCAGTAGATCGATTTTGCATCGCAAACTGCGATGCGATACAGGATAAATTCATCCCTGGATGTACATAGCTTTGCCAAGTTGCAGACAATGACTAGTTGAGACGTAGCTGAGCTACGAGAAAACCGATCCATACCCTTTGCATGTGGCGACATTCATGGATGGCCCGTCACTGATCTTCAAATGTGACCTTGTTTGTTTGTTTGCTTTCTGTTTGTTCAATGACAATGTGTTTGTGTCTCTGTCTCACCACAACCCATACATTGCAGGCACCCGGAAAATCAAAATCTCAGCTTCTTATCTTGGACAGGTGAGAGTAAATCGAGTGTGGGTGCTTCTTCTCGACAGAATACGTTACTGCAGATCTGATAGGTTATTTGTAGGTACTCCTGAGCTTCAGAAGACTGCAGGGTGAAGTGCTTCCTTCTTCTGAGCTTCATGCGCTTCATATCTACTCGTAAATGCCAAAGAATTATCATTTGTGGTGCATTCTTCAACTCCTGATGCAGGTGATGCATCGGTTACTTTTGTATATTCTTCGTCTGGCAAAAATCATCATCATACATGAACAGGTTGTGTTGGGATGCGCACATGTATGTGTGACTGTGTGTGTGTGTGTGTGTGTGTGTGCGTGTGTGTGTGTATGTTCTTGCAGAGGGTTTGACCCAGTATCCCCGGTGTTACACGAGCTGACGTTCCAGGTAATTTGCCTGTCAATATGGGGAATGAGCGTTTGTTGCTGCCAGGTGTTCACGCGTGTGCTGGATGAACTGTCTGTTATGCATGGCGGTACTTCAGTACTGTTGTCCCTATTCACATGTGGGTGGTGAGAGCAACATTGCTACAACAAACATTCACAGCTTCGCATGCATTGAGTGATGTGAGATTAGTATATGAGAAAGAACTTTTCGGAAAAGTAAGACAAATAACTAGCTCATGTAGCGAGGAGGTCACTAACTGGAAAGGCTGATAAAACCTTTTGCAGTTTAGCTGACATCACTTTGGCTCTAGTTGGTGTTGCTTTGTCACTGCAGGTTCACATGCACCCCCTAAAAATCTCCACCTAGATTCAGCATGCACATAATGACCCTGAATGACATGCACCGGCCATCATACACATATGCGGTCGTGTATTGCCCACCCCAAACGGGGACCAGCTACATGTACGCCCCTGACTAACTAGTGTTCTTCTTCTGTGCCTTGTGCATGTGTTATCTTAGGCAATGACGTATGACCTTCTCAAGATCGAGAATGATGTTTTCCGGTGAGTTAGCTGATTGCGCTGCGTTGAGGCTGTTGGGTGCAGCCTGTGAGCAGGCATTGCCTCGCAAGCTGCTGGGCATGCAGCCAGATGTTCAGTTGTGTAGCTGAGCCAGTGGGACCAAGATAAATTGCAAAAACAAGCTGTGTTATATAAAGAGAAAAGGACCTATAAGTTGCTAGTTATGACTAACAGTCCACCAAGGTAACGAGATATTATACAGTCAGGTATTGTCCGTTTCTCTTTACATATTACTATTGGCTCAATTTTTATCATAGCCTAGGAGCCGTGGCATCATTCATAATCCACAGCAAGAAGGCAGCAATGCCTGTGCCTATGGTGAAGTACACTAAAAATACCATACCATAACATCCGAGTTTTTACAAACTGTATTTTCCGGCATTGGCTCCGGTCTTTTATTAATGCCTGCATGAAGTATGCACCACCTCATTTCGGGGCTTTTGTGTAGATTTTTCAAATAAATTGGGTTGAGTTTAGGGCTCGCAAACTACTACACCCCTTGGCCAGTAAAGTAACGTCGCAAATTCGGTAGTAAGCGTCATTTGGAGTACATTGCCTATCAACATACTTTGCAGTTGGCTACAGTCCATTTCAAAACTATAGACGCGTACCTAGGCAAAAACCGTTATGCCAGCATCTATACCACATAAAATCTGTGATCACTTTGTGCATAAATTTTTCAAAATTGGGCGTCTGTTATCCAATCGTTTAGAAACTATATGAGAGTAATTGTGGAGCGATCCTGAGCAATATTCCGAAAACTATTCTCAAAAAGTTCCAGCCAAATTTGAAATATTTCAAAAACCCTACGCGTCTATAGTTTTGAAATGGACTGTAACTCATTGCTCGACATAGTCAAGGTAAGATACAGCTAGTTTTACCAGTGATCTTGTTTGTGTGTGTGTGTGTGCTTGTGTGTTTGTCTGGTCAGGTATGCGTTCACTGGTGGTAGTGGACAGACGGGAGAGCGAGAGTGTTTGCTGGACGGTAAGCTCTTTATCCAATAGTGTTCACTGTCCTTCAACCTTATTGTAAGGTCAAGTTGTATTGGGAACCGGAATTCACCATCCCCACCCGCTAGCCTTTTTTTAAATATCAGAAGCGTCGTCACCCTGTGCGTGTGTACATGCGTAAGAACATGCGTACGTATGGGTAGACACGCGTGCGTTGAATGCTGTTGCACACGGCTTCCGTACTTGACTCTCTTGCACTACGCTCCTGTCGATCTGTCTGCTGAGTGCAGTCTGCCTGTTGCCGGTGACTGATGTGGTGTTTCATGACTGGAACATGGGATGTGTGACTTTTCCGTCAAATAGTTATCCATAAGTGCTACAGACATCCATGGACTTAGGGGTCATCGCAATAGTTGTCGTCCCTGAAATGAACGTCGTTCATACTGGACGACCGAAACCGCATGCACGTACATGTACAGTGTCGGTCTACTTGTGATTTTGCCCCCCCCCCCCCCCCCCCCCAACGAACAATGTTCGTTTCAGAGACGACAAATAACT
>NC_088650.1:6812127-6892127 GCF_964019385.1 Sycon ciliatum | reverse complement strand
TCTGCAGGTTTCGGTATGAAACTACAGTATGCTAACTCTGACTTGTTCTTCGTGCCCTTTTTGTACTGTATTTATTTTTACGCCTTTTCCTTTGACAGTGCCCGTTGGAAGTTCAAGCCAGATTCTCATGTAAGAAGTTTTATGTGCATGGAGAAGCAGCGCCGGGTTGGAGAGATTGGTTGTGTCGTTTCGCCTATTTCGCCCTTTTGTTGCTGGTCATGAAATCTATCTACAATTATACGGCTGCCATGGAGTTTGTGTTACCCTCTGGCGCAGTTCAGTTCTCTAATACACACACTCGTGGGCATCGGAGTCCATGTAGAATAAAATCAATCAGCCCCCTCTCTCTCACACACTCAGACTCAGACATACCCATCGCGGAAGCGATGACAGCGAACAGCTATGTTAGACATAGCAACTTGTGCTGGGATTACACCATTCAACAGCTTTCAAGGCTGATGAATTGACCGCCACTACTTTTAGCCTGGTATCCTCCACACAGCTGATTGAAGTGGCTTTTTCTGGCCAGTGAATCCCTCACAAGCGCGCGCGCACACACACACACACACACACACACACACACACACACACACACACACACACACACTAGTTTGCACCTCCGCTATCGCTTTGGTTTTTTTGCGCTATCCGCTTTCTTTTTGCACACCTTTGTCCACAGCAAGATTGCTTGCAATTCCAACGTTGTGCTTATTCAATATTGCAACGTCTTTTCCTTCCTGTTTGTTTCTTCACGGTCTGCTTTGTATCTCTGTGGATTTAGGTGGCAGCTGAAGCCAAGTCTGGTCCTAGGTTGATTATTGTTGTGGTTGGTGGTGCTACGTATTCCGAGCTGCGGGCAGCTTACGAGGTGAGAGTGCGTGTACTACCCATGCACGCGTACAGGAGACGAGAGGCTACCGCTATAGACCTCGGGTGCATTCTAGCCAGCTGCCCAGACTGGGCCTGATTGTGCACTACCTTTACATGTACAGTCAACTTTGCGTCTAACGACACTCGGCGGGGCATCAGAAAAGTGTCGTTATACCTGAAGTCTCATTATATGTATTACAGCTGGATTGGACTTTGCTCTGGGCATGGAAATTCTGTCGTTATTCGCGAATTGTCATTATATCCGCAGTCGTTGTTAGCGAAGTTGACTGTACTCGGGTTCTATATGTTGGGTTGGATGCCTTACAGGCTGTATTGCAGACCCTGTTAGAATGAGCATGCTTTGGTGCTGTTAAAATCCTAGTTGGGTTTTCATGCTAAAAGACAGTGTAATGCATTATTTGGGCCGTAGTGAAAACCCTATTTGACCTGAATTTACGCTAAGGAGACCGTGTACTTTCATCATGCGGTCTATGGACGTACGACTTTGTGATTGAACCACACTGCGACGATTTTGGTGATTTATGTGGACGTTTGTTCCGCTTTTTCCTCTTTTCTGGTCAGTGCGGGATGGTATTTGATGGCATTGCTGTGTCTGTTTGTTTCTTCACCTGTCAGGTTTCAAAGGCCAACAGCACCTGGGAAGTGATCATTGGTAAGTTGATATACTGTAGTGTCTGGTATAAAAGCCTGTCTCATATAGAAGCCTGTTTTGAATACAAGCCTAGGTATCATCATTGTTGTCTGAGGATTGCTGGATCACCATGAAACTCTGAGTAACACAACCCTTCAGCCTAGTGCCACTGCTAACTGGTGTGTTTGGGCTCTGCCCTCGTGGGATTGAGCACTTTTTGCAAGGGTTTAGCGATATCCTGTGGTGCTTTCTACAGAAGTTTGACTGCTTTTTACAAATCTCTTGTTTTTCATCTGTACAGGTGGAACTGAGTTGCTGACACCAGGTGCCTTCTTGAATAACTTGCAGCAGTTGTCAGACCCCAGCACAACTACTCAGGCAGTGTAACTTAGTTAGTCCGTTGTAGGCAACATGTTGTGCTAACTGTGTCATCCGTCCTTTTGTCTCTCTCTCGTCTCTCTCTCTCTCTCTCTCTCTCTCTCTCTCTCTCTCTCTCTCTCTCTCTCTCTCTCTCTCTCTCTCTCTCTCTCTCTCTCTCTCTCTCTCTCTCTCTCGTCTCACTCACTCTTTCTCCCTCTCCCTGCCTTCCTCTGTTGTCTATCTACCTCAGTCTTGACTCTGTGCATTTCCCTCTCCCACTGTATTTTCTATACTGTCTCTAATACAACTATATACCGGCCTGTACAAAATCCACAGTTTTACTTTCTTGCTCTAAATCGCCTCATTAATTTGACCTGCCACGATATTGCTGATTTTTGTTGTTGTATGCGAAAGCACTATTCCAGTCAACGGCTGCCCTGCGCGAGCTGTATCTAGCATCTCTGCTACGTTCTTGCCTGTTGATTTCCTTGTTCGTGACAGAGTCATGCTGCAGCGTAACGCTTGTTTCCTAGTGCGTACACAAATTTAATTTCTTTTTTTCTTTTTTAGACCTTCAGAAATACTGCTAGACCAAATACCGACCCCTACATGTTTGTTCTATTCATTTGTGACCATACTTTGAATTATTACTCCCATGCTCATAACGTTAGATTTGCCGACTGCGCCGCAAGCATAGTATACGGCGCTCTCCGCTTTTCTGCACTTATTTGCCGTTCTGTTCGTCTTTGTTCGCACGCAAAAAAAACCAACGGCATGCAATGTAGTTCGACGCTTGTTTTCATCTGCAATGCTTCATGTGTCTCCTGCTCCTTCTCGATCGCCATGTCATCATGTTCTGCCGTTGGTGTTCTACAAGTGGATGTGTTTTGGGGGAAGTCCCTTTCCTCTATCCTGTGATGTTGCTGTTAGAGAGTCAATGCCACTTTACCCCTTTGCCTTTGCCTTCCGCATTTCATCTCCGTGTTCGCTTCTTGTATTTTGCTGCCGCTCTCATGAATACCATCACTGATCAGTGTTGTGCGCTGTCTGCTGATGCTACACGCGTTGATGGACGAATTTTGCCCGATATGCTACTCGGCAATGTTTTTCTCGTTTGTGTATGGGCTCACCAACGTCTGCAAGTCACCGCATTGCCCGATCAAGCTTATCAAACTGTAGAGCATGCCTGCGCTGTCAGTTGAATACTATCAAGAGTACACAACCTGGTTATGTACTCTTGATACTATGTACAAGTAGTAACGTTTATGGTGGTTGTGTGCGCCGTCTCAGCACGCTCAAAATTGCACATTACTACGAAAGTATTTTTGAAGTAGTAAAGATAGTGAAGTACTGGCAGTGGTATGCTCGTATATTTTTAAAAGCGATCAACCCTAGATAGCACACACAATCATGTGCATGTAGCCACATGCATGACGAAGCGTGTACTGTAAAAGCCGTGTATACAATACATGTGTAACGAATTGCTAAATCTAACGAGCTATCGACAAGAAATCTGTCGTTAATAGTATACAGAAATAGATACTTCACTGGTATACTGTTCCTCATGAGTGAGAATCGGTAGATCTACCATTTTTTCTTCAGACTTTCCCGTTTGTGCCTTTCCCTCAAACTATAAAATAAATAATAGTCAACATTTTTTATTTATTTTTATTTTATCCCAAGCAATACATGGCTGGGGTAGACAATGACCACTTTGCGTGACGATTGCAGGGTTTTTATAGCCAACCACGGATAAATAAGGAAAAGAGTAAGAAGTCAAAAAGAAAAGGAAAAGAAAAAAGCCTGAAGCAAATATGGACTAAAATTGTGGTCTAAAGCAGGGAGTATTGTACTACTGAGTACTAGTATACTACTCCCTGGTGTAAAGCTAGCAAGGCGTTCCTGAACGCTGTTAAAGTAGTAAGGCACTTTGTATTCTGGTGCAGCAAAAGCCACTGCAAATAGCCATTCAAAGGGGGGGGGGGGGAGTGTAGCAATGCAGAAGAGCGGGCTAGAGGAAGGGAGAGTTGGTTCGTATGGGGTTTTCCCGTCGGAACCAGTCACCATGGTTGCATTTAGCACACGTACGTAAACCGGTCGATTTTTCACAGTACATATGGCACTTGCCAAATCTGCTGTATTTCACTACTGTAAATATACAAATTTTCGGCAGCTATTTAATTTCGGCTATATTCGGCACCGACCCAAAACGCCGAAATTAAAACGCCGATGAAATTTTTCACAGTATCTGTCGCACTAGTCTATACCATGCCCTCTACCCCACGCCGAAAATAAATCGCCGCCGAAATGTCAAAAATCGTGGAGTGCCGAAATTTTGCAGCGCCGAAATTTTGTATATTTACAGTATTTGTAAGGGGCCATCCGTAAATATAGATATTTATTTAGAAACGAAAACTAGTCGTTTAGGGGGAGGGGGTTGAGCGCCTGTTCGTTTCTCCAAAAATATCGATGTACATTTTGCATGCGTGAGCATGTGTAGAAAAAAGACCAAAAATATCTCGATACTATGTACCATTTGTATGTGTTCGTTTCTCAGGGAGGGGGAGGGGGTTGAAGAGAAACGACTAGTTTTCGTTTCTAAATAAATATCGGTATTTGCGGAAGGCCCCTAAGTAACTCTTGCTTTCTTTGGAAAGGACTCAGGGACCTGCTGCACTTGCACGAGACTTGTGGACGACAAAATGTAGTAGAACTCAATCTGTCGTTTTACGCAAGGTCACAAATGAATGCATACCCGGCACCCCACCCCTTGAACGAAAAATGTATCGACTTTACAGCTTGAAAACGAAACCCTCCTCGGCCCACCCATGGGTCGGGAGGGTTTCGTTTGGAAAATAGTCCATTTCACTGATCTGTTTCGCCACAGCATTGGACCAAGTTGGCAAAGCACTTCGCAGTCAAGTTGGCTATCATATGAATAAAAATGCACCGCAACAAGACACGGCCTGTTGAAGCAGCAATATACATGTAATCTTGCAAGACTATGTACACATAGAATACAGCAAAGGCGACAGCATCGCATTGGCAGCAGCTATCTGGGCGGACACGCAAGCTTGGGTAGCAACTCTTTCGTCCTGCAAGACAGCAAAAGATGGGACTATACTACAAGGACCCGTGTTCAGTACACGACACAGACAAACAAAGCACACGACCAAACAAAGCGACTGACTGCAGACACAGAAACACAGCATATGTGTTCTGTGGTACGGGAGAGTTGTGAAATATGGGCATGACTTTTTAGTGCGAACATGCAGGCCATGCATGGGATTGACGAATATGATCATGAAGCTAATACGTAAACGAAGTAAGCAGCTAAACTATGGCGGTAGAGGAGTATTATTGCACTATAATATGATCACACCTATTTTGGAATGCTGGTAGCTATGATAGGATTTCGGGGAGGCTATGGTACATTTTGGCCGCATGGAGAAAAGAAATTAACTTCAAGTTTCAGTGACGAAGTGGGTCAAGTTATGGCCCAAAGCACAACGGAGAAAGAAAGAGAGAGAGAGAGAGAGAGAGAGAGAAAGACGAAGAGAGAGAGAGAGAGATAGATAGAGAGACAGAACTTTGGGGGAGCCATACCACACATTTATACCTGCGGAGGTGGTGGCATTAACTGCTGCTGTTCAAGCTGTTGTTGTGTGGGCGGTTGCCTCTGCACGGTTGGCGGACGGTGTGGTGCGGAGTGAGATTGCTGAGGTGGCAGCTTGAAGCGTCGCTTTGCAATAAAGTCTATGAGCATGGCCTTCGTCACCGGAGCCGTTAAACTCTTACAGACACTCTCGTACGTTGTGTAGCTGTTCGGCTTGTCCTTATCCTCGCGAGTACGCATGAACGACCACTGCCCGTTGTCGATGCAGCACTCAATGATGGCATTGTGCAGCACTTTCAGCTCCTTCGTCAGCTTGATCGTGCTGACACGCATATCGTGACCGAGGACATGAAGCTCACCAACCCTCGTTGGCAGCTCGCCAAGTCGATTCTCCTTGACAATCTTCAGCTGAAAGTCGATGCTGTTGAGCTCCGGGGGCTTCCACTTGAGCACATCGTGATTCGTGTAGAGTTTGTAGGGGTCCATAGCTGGTGAGAAGATCAGGCCATCGTTGGGGTGGTTCAGCAATGGTATGATTTTTTCAAACACGGTACTCTCGGTGCGCTCGATGTCCCAGAACTCCTTGATGCGCGTGCGGAACGGCTCCTTGGATTTGTTCAGACGGCCGGCTCGCTCCGCTTCGTCCCTCGGTTTCAGCAGCTCGTGTCGGATGGCGTTCTGTCGGTCCGGGTGAGATAGCTTGCCGATGTCATGGCCCTGGAACGTCACGAAGTCGTACATCAGGAAGCGTGGAACCTTGCGACCGCCCTCGTTGTCGAACACCAGTTCGCCGTCGACCACGGTGTCCTTGACATGTGGCGATGCTCGGCCGGGAAACGCAACCTGCGGGACATGGTAGATCATCATCTTGCGGTCAAATAGGTAGACCTGGGTCGGGCCGAGGATCATCATGAGGTAGCGAGTACCGTCCGCTTTCCAACTCACACGGTACGGTTTCTTCTCAAAGTATTTTATCGTGTCGCGATCCAACGATACCGGTTGAGCACCCGGGAAGATCAGATTCGGAGAAGTTGCGCGACACAGCTCGCAAAGGCGTGCCTGGAGCTCCTCGACGTTTTCGGTCACCGACATTACGCTTTCCAGGCCCTCCATCGGCACGCTAACATAACTACTGGACGAGCTGTGCTTGCGTTTCCGAGGGAACGCGGCTGCCTTGCCGTTGGCACCGACAACAGGCTGTCGATTTCCTCCAGCGCCGTCACTGGGCGATGTGAGGGCATCCTCCGTCGTTTGATTCGGCGTCTCGTTGTCCTCGTAAAACCAGTCGGGTAGTTCCGGCGCGACACACATCGACGTGTCGCCGTCGTACCGCTGGCACAAATCCTGTAGATAGTGCTCCTTCAGTATGCCCGGTGGACGCGCCTTTGCGAACTGCTGCACTGCAGCCTCTATTGCACTGCCATCCTCCAAGTACATGTAGCTGGCTATCATGAATCCCGTTCGGTTGAAACCATGTGTGCAGTGCACACCTATCACGGAGTCTGGGTTCAAGGAGAAAAATTGGCGACATACATGATGAAACGCTTCCACTTGCTCTGGAGTCGGAGATTGCTCGTGACCGGCGCAGGCCAACTTGTGGTGGACGATACCATACTGCTCCAGCTCCTTGCTGTCATAAAATCTGCCACTCTTCGTCAAATCAATAATCATACCCAGTTTGATAGTTCTCGCTTTCAGGTACGCAATGAGCAGTGGCAACTGCCAGCGGTCCTCCATGTTGACCCGCTCATCGTAACGGGAATCCAAAGGAGTTTTGAAAGGCAGAAACTTTCCTGCGACTAGGGCCCCCTTACGGGGGCAGCCTATCCAACGTGGAGGAACCTGCATCCTTCCTCTACGACACCGCCATTGGTGTGTTGTTTGCTTGGGCGCGCATGCCCCACTTGAAAACGATCCGCCATTTTCGTCATGTTTCCCGAAATCATGGAAATAGCGAAAAATTTGCTGCACGTCAACCTTGAAGTAAGTATGTTTTGTACTCTCACTTGATCAGACAGTTGATGACTCCATGGATCCACTGTCGTCAACATGTCTCCAAGGTTACTAAATGACGCGTGCATGACGCGAACTTCGCGAAGTGTAGGTTGTTCAGTTGTTTGAAGGGCGGACGTCTTCTGTCTGAATTTTCTGAAAGGAAGGAAAAGGCCAAGGGCTGATAAACTACTTGGCAGAAGCCAGGCAATTAGTATCAATAATATTAGGACAGCCTGAATGTTTCGACGCTCACTCACCTGCAAGTACATTACATGTGCATCATGTATGATTGCGGCAACGACTGCGGCTGGCTGTGCTGCCAAATCACTGAGAAATACTTCTGAATACTGTAGATCAGCTGTCATCAGGCAGGGCTGCATAGCAGAGCGAATCATGCCATTGCAGTTGTGAGAACAGCACCATCATGGCGGCGGCGAAAGGCAAGCAGAGTCGCGGAGCTTGGCGCGGCCGTTCCGTAGCACACCATTATGGGCAGCCGGAGGAGATCGTGCCGAAAGATTTCATTCGTATTCAGCCAGTTCCTACTTCGTCACACGACACTGAGACACCCCAAGAGAAGTCAAAGGTGAGAAGTCACAGGCGCTTCGTAGAACATTCACCATAGTCTTTTTGACACTAGCAATTATTTGAAATCCTATACTGTACTATAGTAGCATACTGTATCTGGTAGTGCACTATTACGGCTATGTGTATACATTAGGCCTAGTATGCATTAGGCCTAGTATGCATTAGGCCTAGTATGCATGAACACCATGTCATGTACATGACTATTGTTAGATTGACAGCATGACGTAACGAGGTTAGGAGACCACTATGTCCGGAAACAGTGACCTTTCTACAACCTCAGTGGTACTGGTAGGTAGAGCCCAGGTGTTCACGACCACCTGAACCGTATGGGTGTTGGACCCGGTTCTACCACGGAGGTTGAAGTAAGATCGCTGTTTCCGAACACGGTGTCCTCCACTTTGTTACATGCTGTCAATCAACAACATGTTTGAACAAAACAATGTTTACCTAACACCAGGTACATGGCTGTACAGTACACTACAGTGAAAATTCAGTTCCATATGAAGATAGAAGTGCCCTGGATATAACGTACATGACTGTACTAACATGTTTTTCGATTTTGACAGCATGTTACAAGGCGAGGACGCGTAGTGCTCCTGACTACAACCATAACCCGGTTGGCAGAGTCCCGGTCTTGCGACCATTTGAACCGTAACATGCTGTCAAAATCGAAAAACATGTTAAACTACCAAGCCAGGCTTCTGTATACCATGTGTTCAGAAGGATACTTTGAATAGTGTCATGTTTCAATCTTTATGCATTGAGTGCCATAGGCCGTGTCTCATTGTACGCTGTGTTGTGGTCAGATGAGACCACAGGACTCTGTCATATCGGTGGTGATTCATCCTTTTATTTCATGTAGTTCGTGTACCACTGCATTGTACTGTAGACTACCGCTATACCGTGCTAGTATTGCTTGCAGCTGCCTGCTAGTGCTGCTACGTATGCCTGATTACGAGCTTGCCCGGCGAGGGTATTATTCTTGTGTATGTTCAAGCATAATTCAGACTTCTGGGTGAACAGAAAGAGAACAGTCATTACCTTTAGTGTCCAAGCATTGCCATTGGGCGGAAGAAGTGCGTCTCTCACAAACGGAGAGCATTGTGTACCAGAGCGGGTCTCTCACTATCGGAGAACTCGGGGTCTCAGTTCTTCATCGGAACATTTATTGGTAGCAGAGGATGGTTTCTATGTAGAGCCATGAGCAGCAACGAACCAGTTCAGATAGAGCCGGCGGTACCGGGCAACTCGGATGAAGGCGATTCGAGCACACAAGGCGTTCCTACGCAAGCGGCGTCGGACGCTGAAGGAACCGGAACCGCAGTACCAGTGGAAGGAGACAGTGATGCGCCACTCGAGAGTGGGTCCCTGTCAACACGAACTTCCGACAACGCAGTTTCAGACGTGTCAACCTTGCGGGCCTGGAAGACGCAGGCAAAAGGGGATTTCACAAAAGTTCGCAGACGTGTGCTGGTGACCATGACGGACGGTGAGTGCAGTACCGAAGAAGTTGTAGCCGGTTTCACAGAATTAGAGGAGGCATACGAGAGGGCCACCGCAGTGATGGCGGATTTGATGGGTTGTTATGCTGTGCAGGGCGACATCGCTGGGAAAACAAAGGTTTTGTCAGAAATAGAGACAATGGAAAGTCAGCTCAGCGCAGCTGGAGATGCACTAGCTTCATTTCTTTCGCAGTCAACCAACACGGGCTACAGTTTTGCATCACATGGCCAACAGCAACACTTTGATTCAGAGCCAGTTTCAGAGTTCTCACGCACCACTGCCAGTACTGCGTCTCGGTTAGGTGCGCCTGCACGTACGCGCTCCAGAAGTGGTATCAGTTACAGCTCACCGCACAGCCAAGCACGCGATTACCTGTCATCGATTGATACTGTGGTTGACCACGAGAGGCCAACAATCGATCAAGCATACGATCACAGAGACCGGTCTTCAGAAGGAGTGAGGATGAACCTCATGAGTCATGTGGACAGGGAAGCAGAAGATCAGTCCGCTGAGTCAGCGTCCGCTACAGTTCGTAGAACCAGCGCTAGCGTCACCGCTACGAGTGCGAGTAGCACGGTGAATTCCGTTTCCAGCGCTAGCCCTCCTTCGTCTTCGAACTTGACAGCGTCCCAGGACGGGACAACGACGAGCACCACGAGGCCTGTGCAGCAACTCGGGGCGAGCAGTCAGACTGGTACTCGGACGCCGGCACCAGGGACGTCACCCAACAGACCAGCGCCACCGGCTGCACCGCACGGTCCGCAGCCTGCTAGATCTACGAGTGGTAGTGCGAGTAGCAGTGCGACGGCATCACAAAGTGCGGCAGTGACAGCGTCAGCAAGCGGGACTGTGTCTGTTAGAACGGCGTCCAGGGGCAATGCATACCCGAACCCTGCAGCGCCGGTGTTTCAGTCTCAGAACAGTCAGTCAGCAGCCGGCCTGAATGCTGGTAGACGACCGCCAGTGCCATCACAAGCGAACCCAGTTTCCTACTCAGGACATGGGGGATACGGATATCAGCCAGTCGGCCTGCAGCCCCAAGACTGCCAAGTGCTTCAGGGTCAACCACCAGCGGTTGGCGCTAGGGCGAATGCAGCTGGACCGTGGATGCAACTGCAGAAGATCAGCATTCCGGTGTTCGACGGAGTCAAACGCAGATTTGAAGGGTGGCATGCAGCATTCATGGCATGCATCGACGCTGCGCCCATGACACCAGAGACGAAGATGTTGCAGCTTCGACAGTACCTGGCAGGCGAACCTCTTCGGGCTGTCGAGAGCCTGGGATACTCGGCCGGGGGATATAATGCAGCGAAGCAGCTGCTTGAAAGGAAGTACGGCGGCGAGCGGCGGCGAATCGCAATCCATACAGAGGAGCTGGAGAACATCAAGCCTGTCCGGGTCAACAAGCCAAAAGACTTGGAGCGATTCGTAGACCTGCTAACAGTGGCAGTGTCCAACCTGAGGGATGCTGGACGGGCAATGGAGCTGCAGCCTGGTACCTTCTATGGCAAGCTGCTGAAAAAGCTTGACCGGCAGATGTTGGCACAGTACCATCGCTGGCGCCATGACAAGAGGATGGCAGAATCGGTTGAAGTTTTCCTGGAATGGTGTAGTCTGGAGGCGGAGTTTCTAACGACTGCCATGGAAACCGTCGACGGGCTGATAGAGAGCCAACCCAGCAGTAGCAATACTGGCCGGCAATCGCAGTCTGTGCGACCGGTGACACTCGTGACTGTGAAGGAGGAAAAACCGGCGCCTGGGTGCGCTCACTGCAAAGGGAACCATCCGGTCTGGAAGTGCTTAACCTTCAAGGCCTCGGCACCAACGCAACGCTGGCAGGTGGCACAGAGTTCTGGCCTATGCTTCCGATGTCTCGGGCGAGGGCACTCTGGCAGAGAATGTCAGATGTCAAGGACATGTGGAATCGACGGATGTCAGAAGTCCCATCACCGATTGCTGCATGATCCCCGCCGTGAATCAGCATCCGACAACGGGGCAGGCAGGCCTAAGCCTCAAGCAGCCAAATCGACGGCGGAGCCTAAGCCAGCCACCACCAAGTCTAGTGGCCCAGTGACTCACAATGTTCCGTGCAACTGCTCTGCGGCATCCGAGACAGCGCCTAGCACGGAAGGGGAGCACGTCGGTCTCACCACTGCAATGCTGCAGCGAGAGCCTGTGTCCTTACGCACGATACCCGTGGTCTTGATCGCCGGCAACCGACGAATGACTGTCAATGCCATCTTGGATGACGGAAGCACTCGCTCTTACGTTAACAGCGATGTAGCAGCCGAACTGGGAGTTCAGGGACAGCAACCGGAAAGGATGTCTGTTCACACCCTCAACGGCCACAAAGAGGTGTTCCTCACCACCCCAGTGGCTCTGGAGCTGCAAAGTCTGGACGGGCGTCTGAGAACCGATGTCGAGCTCTACACCACCAAGAAAGTCGTGGGGGATTTCAGCGTTATCGACTGGCAGCAGCAAGGGAGAAAGTGGGAGCACCTCCAAGGCGTCCAGTTCCCACCACTATCCTTATGTCGTTCCAGCACCATAGACGTCCTGTTGGGGCTGGACCACGCTGACCTCCACGTTTCCCTGCGAGACATTCCCGGAAAGCCGGGCGAGCCTGTAGCCAGACTAACGCCGCTAGGATGGACATGTGTAGCACCATCAGCAGTTGCTCGACACACTGGCGTTGGGATCACTCTTCACGGCGTGCAGATGCATGAACCACTCGATAGGCTTCAGGGCCTGCTCTAGACATTCAACTCAGCCCGGTCAGAGCGTACCTGGCGCATGCAGGCCAGCCGGGTCAAGCCGGGTCAGATCATCCTGCAGAAAAACAACCAAAAAGCCTGCTCAAAATGCAGGAAAACAGAAAGGCGAATTTATTACCGGAAATCGGAAATTTTAGAGAACAAGGCGAACTATCAAAGTCCGCAAACGTAGAAGGTAAACAACATTATTGTGAAGAATGCCAAGCAGTAACATAATAGAGCACTGGGGGGGGGGGGGGGGCTGCAGCACCTTGTGGAGTGGCTGCTTGCTGCGACTGAATCACCTGCATGGCCAAGCCGACTGGCATCTGCTTCACCATCATTATACATTCTGCTGAAAGGCTTCAGCAGACTGGAGAACTGGTGGAGATGCAACTGCTGCTGCTGCTGCTTGCGCTGGCGCTAAGTGACTGGCGCTGCTGCTGCTGCAGCTGCTGCTGGCGCTGCTGTTGCTGGTGGCGCTGTTGCTGCTGCTGGTGCTGCTGCTGCCGCTGCAGCTCTGGGTGTGCGGGCCAGGTCCCTCCGTTCAGACGAGGTTGACGTTGCAGTCGTAGTGCGCTGAGTCACCTCAGAATGCCATGCAGCCATAGTCTTGTCGTAGTTGAAGCAGTGAGTTCTTACCTTTCAACCACGCATCGCAACCAAATCCACCGCCGCTCGTCTTCCTTTGGAAATGCGTCTTGCACAAAGCGCATGACATGGATAGACTGCCTTGGTCGTAGTCCAGCCAGGGTTGACCTTTCTTCCAAGAGTCTTGGAAAGCGTGAGTTTTTTTCTCTTCGCTGCGGGCTCCATCGTCCAAATCACCAGTCGGCTGAAAACTTGCAACTGTGTCAAAAGCTATAGCCAAAGTTACGCTTTTGACTACCTGCCCCATCGACTTCCTGCGTGATGTCCTGACTTCCTGCTCACCGCTGGCCAGATCGCGCTCGAACCAGTTGACCACAGTTGACCCTACTCCCTAGTCGAGTTTCTGTCGCTTGTAGACTGTGGTCTGTAGCAGGGAGTAGTAAAATACACTGGTCTGTAGTGTGTACGGTTGCACTAGATTTGCAACAGATGGGGTCCGCGAGTCGTAAAATACGGGTATTTTAGGAAGTTAGTTTGAGACATTTTTCAGCCGGGTCAGACTGGACCCGGTGTTATCTGTTCAGCCAGGTCGTGCAGTTCCCCAGCCGGGCGCGTGACCCGGCTGACCCGGCTCTCCAGCAGGCCCTGGGCTTCTGCGGAAGTTCTGGGAGTTGGAGGATGTGCCGGCAGAAACTGAGACGGTGATCAGCGCAGATGATCAGCAGGTGGTCAGCACGACGAAGGCGACCATGTCGAGGATCGACCAGCGCTATGAAGTCGGCGTTCCATGGCGAAAGAAGCCCCCGGACCTGGCAGAGAATTACGACATGGCTCTCCGGCGCCTAGAGTCAACAGAACGGCGGCTCGCAAAGCAGCCGGAAGTGTCCACAGCTTACAGAACCACCATCAAGCAGTATGAAGCCAAGGGCTACGTGCGCCGTGTGCCAGTGGGTGAGAACAGCGTCCCCAGGTGGTTATTGGCACATTTTCCAGTTGTGAGGATGGGCAAAAGCACAACCAAGGTACGCATCGTGTTCGATGCATCTGCCAAGCAGCAAGGAACGTCGCTCAATGATGTGATTCACCAAGGGCCTAAGCTCCAACAAGATTTGAGCCAGGTGCTACTGAGGTTCCGGAAATACCCGGTGGCACTGGCTTGCGACATCAGCGAGATGTATTTACAAATCCAGCTGAGAGAGGAGGACAGGCCATTCCATCGATTTCTGTGGCGAGAGGATCCCAGTGAGAAGCCGGAAGTGTACGAATTTCAGCGAGTCGTCTTCGGCGTCAACTGTTCGCCTTTCCTCGCGCAATTGGTCACGCAAGAGCACGCCCGAACGTCGACATCGAAGTACCCGAACGCCGCTGAAACCGTCCTCGAGTCGACGTACATGGACGACAGCCTGGACTCCGCACCGTCGGTGAGCGCTGGCATCGACAACTACCACCAACTGACCAGCCTCTGGGGCGAAGCAGGCATGCACGCCAGAAAATGGCTTTCGAACTCGCAGGAGATCATGGACAAGATCCCTGAAGTGGACCGGGCTGCCAACGTCGCCTTCGGAGAAGCGCTGCCCACCATCAGGACGCTGGGTGTGCAGTATGATGCGAGCACAGACAACTTTGGCTTTACCTTCTCACCACCGCCAACAGAAGTTAAGCTCACGAAGCGAGCTGTACTGAAGAAAGCAGCAACAATCTTCGATCCGCTCGGCTTCATGGCGCCAGTCACAGTCTGCGCGAAGATGCTACTGCAACGAATGTGGTCTGCCGGTCTGCAGTGGGACGATCCGCTAGAGCCTACCCTGGAAGCGGAAACGAGGCAGTGGTTCAATGAGCTGCCAGAGCTTGCCAAGATTCGGATACCGAGATGTCTACACTTCGACCTGACGACCGGCATCGCAGCGACGGAGTCGAAGCTACAGTGCCATGTATTTGCTGATGCCTCTGAGCAAGCCTATGGAGCCGTCGCATACGCTCGTGTGAAGAGCAGTGGTGGCGTTCAAACTCGCCTTGTCGCAGCCAAGACAAGGGTGGCGCCTCTACATTCAGTGAGCATTCCAAGGTTGGAGCTCATGGCGGCCGTCATGGCAATTCGGTTGGCAAGCGTCGTGACTCGTGCGCTAGGCTTAGCTATGTCAGACGTGGTACTCTGGACAGATAGTCAGAATGTTCTTTACTGGATCAGAGGCAGGAGCCGAAGTTACAAGGCATTTGTGGCGAACCGAGTCAGCGAGATCCACAACCAGAGTCAACCGTCACAGTGGCACCATGTTCCCACAGACCAGAATCCAGCTGATGTGGTCTCTAGGGGTACAACGGTCCCCAATCTCGACACGACCGTCTGGTTGAATGGCCCTGCTTTCCTCCAACAAGAGCCGGAAAAATGGCCCATGGGAACAGTGCCAGCCTATCCGCAGTCCGAGGCACGGAAAGAGGAGAAGAAAGTGAGCGCCGTATCATCTGGAACCACGGTCAGCTTGCTGCAAGTGACCGCTAACGTTGACGATTCCAGCCGACTCCATGCCAACAGGTTCATCAACTGGGCACGGGGAGTACGACTGTGGGCGCGGGTGCTGCGGTTCGGTGAGAACTGCCGTCGACAAAAGGAGGATCGTCAGGGAGGGGAGCTGATGCCCGACGAATTGGCAGCCGCAGAGACGGAGATCATAAAGCTTGCGCAAGGAGAAGCGTTTCATGCGGAGATGCCAGCGCTCCGGAACAAGCAATCCATTCCAGAACGTAGTCCCTTGAGGTCCTTGTGTCCGTACATCGATGAGGAGGGTGTCATACGCTGCCGTGGTCGACTTGAATTCGCAGACTTTCTGCCACGAGATGCCGTCAACCCGATCATCCTGCCAAGACACCATACCGTAACCAGGTTAATCGTCCAGCAATATCACGACCAAGCTCAGCATGTCGGAGGCGTCAACCAGGTGTACGCATCTCTTTGCAGCCGCTTTTGGATAGTAGCTGGGAGGGAAGCCGTCCGAGACGTCGAGAGGAAATGTCCGCGATGCAAGCTACTCAAGGCCAGACCCACACAGCAAGTGATGGCACCATTGCCGCGGAGCCGCATCACACCATCCTTCAGGGCGTTCGCTCGAGCTGGAGTTGACTTTGCTGGGCCGTTTGAGACAGTACACGGCCGCGGGCGAAAGCGGACAAAGCGCTACTTGTGTCTATTCACTTGCTTGGCCACGAGGGCAGTACATCTGGAGATCGCATACAGCATGGACACGAACTCCTTCCTCAATGCCTTCTACCGCTTTGTTGGACGACGGGGACTGCCAGAACGGGTCATCTCGGACAACGGCACCAACTTTGTCGGCGCACAAGGAGAATTGAAGGATCTTGTTGCGCAAATGGATGAAGAGCAGATCATTCGGACAGTGGCGGATCAGAGGGTGACATGGCAGTTCAACCCGGCGGCCGCCCCTCACTTCGGTGGAGTATTCGAAGTAATGATACGTGCGGCTAAGCGAGCCGTGTCAGCGATTTTGAAGTCTGCCGACATCACAGACGAAGAGCTGACCACAGCTTTCGTCGCAGCTGAGAGTCTCATCAACTCAAGACCATTGACGTACACATCCAGCTCGCCGTCAGATGAACCGCCTCTTACGCCGAACCACTTCCTATTCGGGCAGTGTGGAGGAACATTTGCACCATCATCGGTCGACACAACCGACTTCAACCCGCGGAAGCGCTGGAGGAGAGTCCAACAACTAGTCCACCACTTCTGGCAGCGATGGATACGGGAGTGGCTTCCGTTACTTACCCAGCGCAAGAAATGGCGGAAGCCTCATAATGACGTCAAGATCGGAGACGTTATGCTGTTGCTGAGTCCCAACACCCCTCGCGGTAACTGGCCTCTGGCAAGAGTGTTGGAGACATTTCCTGGACGAGACGGACATGTGCGTGTCGTGAAAGTGCAAGTTGGAAAGTCTACGCTAATCCGTCCTATCAGCAAGCTGTGCCCAATTGAGTCACCTGCTGAGTGAACATCTTAAGACGGGTCAGACCATCACATGGTTTTAGACTTTGTTATGTCAACTATTTCATGCTGTAGATTAGGCAAGCCGTTTGCTGCAGTGTTATTTTCTTTGCTTCTCCTTTCTAGCTGTCGATACTATACTAGGCGTTGCTCAGCTAGGTGTTTAGTTTCGATAGTGCTCCACACATCGAGGAAGGGGAGAATGTTCAGAAGGATACTTTGAATAGTGTCATGTTTCAATCTTTATGCATTGAGTGCCATAGGCCGTGTCTCATTGTACGCTGTGTTGTGGTCAGATGAGACCACAGGACTCTGTCATATCGGTGGTGATTCATCCTTTTATTTCATGTAGTTCGTGTACCACTGCATTGTACTGTAGACTACCGCTATACCGTGCTAGTATTGCTTGCAGCTGCCTGCTAGTGCTGCTACGTATGCCTGATTACGAGCTTGCCCGGCGAGGGTATTATTCTTGTGTATGTTCAAGCATAATTCAGACTTCTGGGTGAACAGAAAGAGAACAGTCATTACCTTTAGTGTCCAAGCATTGCCATTGGGCGGAAGAAGTGCGTCTCTCACAAACGGAGAGCATTGTGTACCAGAGCGGGTCTCTCACTATCGGAGAACTCGGGGTCTCAGTTCTTCATCGGAACACCATGACTGTACGAGGTGAATTGCTATTTCTGGACATTGTACATTTCTGGACATTTCGAGTAAAATAATTTTTCGTCGCGTGTAGAGTCAAGTCAGTCAGGTTGATGAAGTTTTTTCTTGTTGTAGTTGACAGCTGGGCTGTTGTAGTTTCTCCTCGTGTCGGTGCCTTGTTGATAGCCTTTTCTTGGGAGGCATTTCAACGAGGTTTGTGGTACTATGTCGCATGAGAATTTTGAATTTTGAGTAAAATAAGAAGTAATGGACGAATTGTTGGCTTCCCCATGTGCGCTTCACTTCAGACGCTGTATAGTCTTGGACCTGTTAGCTGGAAGTGTGAAGAGGCCAACTGCAGTCCACCAATAGAAAATATAACAAAAATGGTGCAGTATAGGATGCCTATTGACGCTATTTTACTTTCATGTCCAGAATTCGATACACTGAAATTTAGGCCAAAAAATTGGCCTGTCGAAAACATCCTGCTATAAAGTCTCTGGGATCACAGCATGAGCAGTTGTCACATATTTGGAAAGATGAAGGATTAGGCCATACAATAGATACAAAAAGATATGAAAAATGTAAAACACACAGCCAGTGGGCCTCTATTTTATTTTCATGTCCAGAAATTGCTATTCACCTCGTACTACTACTGCAGTCAGTGCTGCTCAATGAAATCCCATCGCGTGAATCAAGTTTGCGGCCTGCACTACAAACATGTAGTCCACATTATTATTTTTTTTATTTATTTTTTTACTCAGGCCACAGCTTCCAATCATGACATGCAAACATCCCAGTGTTCGTAGTTCTAGGGCTGCACAGCGCTGCCCGGCGGTGCATTCACTCGCTTGATTGGATTTCAGTGAGCAGTACTGTAGTATGGTACAGTGAAACCTGTCTAAGCTCAAGGGACCTTCAAAAAATGTGGTCTCTGTTACCAGGTGGTCTCCTTATCCAGGGTCATTTGACTGGAAATAGCATCCCTCGGTCCTGGTTTCTGTGGTCTTCTAGGACAGGTGGTCGCCTTATCCGAGTGGTCCCCTTGACAGGTTTACTCTACATGTAGTTGCTTACAGTAGAACGGCTAATTTTAGCGGGTAAAAGTTTTAGCGTTTTCTGAATCTGGACCAATTCGTGATGAAATATTTTAGCGATCCGAGTTTCAGACTTAAAAAAAAAAGGATGACTAGTACTGTACTGTACATACAAAATGTCGATTGGTGCTGCAAAACTTTAGCGAAAACACTCCTTTCGCTAAAGTCGCTAAAATATCACCGTCGCTAAAATTAGCCGTTTTACAGCAGTGCAAGTAAGTACTGGACTTTTTAGGACATTACATTACACACATGTAGCAACCCGACGTGGTGAAGACTAATGGGGTCGGAAATACCATGGACGACATTGTTTTAACGTGCTCAGCATATTCACTCTTCTTGCGGCGTTCACGCTGCTGAAGCAGGTCTTTGATGGGCTTGTCCTAGCTCGTATGAAGCCGCATCCGGGTGGAAGGCCCGGACGTCAAAGAAAGTATTCTGAGCGCTGGTCCGGAATCCGTGTGCCCAGCTATCGTCACCGGCATGATTCGCTATGTTAGTTGTGGCCGCTACGAATACTTTGCCTGTGATGGAAGCAAGCGACGGGAGCTGATATTGTGTTGATTGTTGTGTTCGGCCTGCAAGCCACGCAGAAGTCCATCGCGCGACAAGACAAGGACTGGATTTATTTACAACAAGCATGCACATATAATGCAGATGAGAGAGAGAGAGAGACAGTACGGAGAGAGACAATACGGCGACAAACACTATACGCTATATTGATCATCGCAATTATCATAGCAAGCCTATGCCCAGAAGCCCATAGCTGCAAGGCTGTTGGTCTGAATGCCTAAGTGTGTTTGTCTCAACACTGCATGTGATATGACGTAGCAACTTGGGCAGTGGTCATGGACGAAGTTGGTTGCTCCTCACCAACTCTGACACAACCTGCATCACGGAATTCATGCCGTTCTCGAGCATCAGCAGCCCCCACTTGATTTCGTCTCCACTCACTGTTTCCTCCACGATGGTGACCAGTAGCCCACGGCAAACATTGGTGAACTCTGTCTTCGTCTTTATAGATGGTAGTTGCGAGTTCTTCTTTTCACTACTGCTCAATTTCTGATGACAGGAAAGGTCTATCAGATGTATGCCATCATCGCACGGAATAAGTTTGTTGCTCCCGCTTCCTGCTGAAATATTTGACAAGTAATTCAGCAGGAAGCGGGAGCAACCAACTTATTCCGTGCGATGATGGCGTACATCTGATAGACCTTTCCTTTCATCAGAAATTGAGCGATAGTGAAAAGAAGATGTACTTCAGATGAGTGTCCGATGTAGTTAAATTGAAAGCAAGGAGCAGAGAGAATGCGACTTGAAGCTTAGATGCTGGATTGCTGTGTGTATGCGCGTGTGTGTATGTTTGTGTGCGTGTTTGCGTGTGTGTTTGTGTGTGTTTGTGTGTGTGTGTGTGTGTGTGTGTGTGTGTGTGTGTGTGTGTGTGTGTGCGCGTGCGTGCGTGCACACACGTGTATGGTGCATGTGTGTGCATGTGCACGTGAACGTGTATTATCGCACATTCGTGTCAATTGGGGCATATCTTGTAGATACTGGCACGCACATCGACGGTGCGTATGAGCCAGCATCCAACCCGCGATGACTTCTCGCACGCAAATCACTCGCGACGTACCCAGCAGATGAGAGACAAGGGCCTTAAGTCAAGACCCGCAGCACCGTACGGTGAGCTTGGAACGGTTGAGATGGACACGAAGGCATTGATTGCCAGGACGCTTGGCCAGCTACACAACCTTGAGAAAGTAAGTAAGTGTGTGTGTGTGTGTGTGTGTGTGTGTGTGTGTGTGTGTGTGTGTGTGTGTATGTGCGCGTGCGCATGTGTGAATGTTTCTGCCAGGAAACAAGTAGATGAACTGGCGAATTCACCGCAACGCTCAATCAGCCAGTTCAAGTCGCGGCCACACTGACATGCCAAAGTGGCCTGCCATGTCTTCGTCACAGAATATCAAATGTTCTACCTGCTAGGCTATGGGTAGGGTGATGCTATTGCTTCTGAAGAATTTGCGTGAAATTCACCCTGCGGCATATACCCTGGGTAAATAATTTGAAAATGCGACTACAGTCAACTTCGCCAATAACGACTGCGGATATAACGACAATTTGCGAATAACGACCGAATTTCCATGCCCGGAGCAAAGTCCCATCTAACTGTATACATTCAACTTCGGATATAACGACTATCTGAATAACGACAATTCGCGAATAGCGACATGCTTTTAGTGCCCCGAGGTCATATTCACTGCTTGAATAACGACTTTCTGGGCTTTTGACAGCTATTTCAAGTACCTGTCAGTCAAGTACCGGTACATGTAAAGGTACATGTATCTGTCATGCAGAAGTACCAGAAGTCCAGAACCTGTATACTATGGTGATGGATAAAGAAAAGAAAATGCAGCCAAGGGGGGGGGGGGGGGGGGGGGCTTTTTCTTCCTTTTTTATTTTGCTTCAAAAGTGTTGAATTTACCAGCACACCTACATGTACATGTACATGCATGTACATTGTTAGATTGACAGCATGAAACAAGGTGGATGACACTGTGTTCGAAAACAGTGACCTTACTACAACCTTCCGCGGTTGGCACTTGGCAGAGCCCCGGTCCCTGCGGACCATTTGAACCATATGGGTACCGCAGGGACTGGGGCTCTGCCAACCGCGCCGGGAGGTTGTAGTAAGGTCACTGTTTTCGAACACAGAGTGTCCTCCACCTTGTTTCATGCTGTCAATCTAACAATTGCGTGAACTACAACAAGGTTTATCTAATGCTGGTTTACCAGTGTTGGATTCTATCATGCATTTACATGTAGTTGTACTAGTACATGATTGTACAGTAATCATCATACATGTACATGTACATGTACATCATTGTCCCTAGGCCCTGGCCCTGTAGATCATGGTAGATGGCTCAAAAAGGCATATTTTTCAATTTATTTCCCTTGCATATTGAATTTTTAGTTCCTTTCAACTGCAATATGAAAATAAAGTACACATTGACATAGAGCAAGAAAAGAGCTTGATTTTGATATGCGTGTCATACTATACAAAATATGGGTTCACATACATTCAAATGGGACTTCGGTTATAAGGACACTTCGCGAATAAGGACACTTTTCTGATGCCCCGCCGAATGTCGTTATTGGCGAAGTTGACTGTATACCCTGAGTGTATAATTTTTATTCGAAAAAAGACTTAAAATACATGTAGTTCCCTTCTCTCCAGGGATTGCATGATTAAAATCATGATGCTGACGCAGCTGTTGGGAGGACAGTGTGATGACGATCAGCTGGTGTTTAACTGAACTGATGCTCCTGTGTTTGCTGTGCGTATTCTGTAGGAGAGCTCGTCGGAGAGTTCTGATGACGACTGTGATTCTCTCTCCAGCTATTCATCATCCAGCAGTGTTGGACTGAGGGTAGGCACACATTTTTGTCCACTTTCACCTTTCACAAGGCCATCGTTGAAGCGATGATAGCGAACAAGCTACTTCAAGTATGTTAGGGACCATCGCAAAAGTTCGCAGAAGCCCCTGAAACGAAGAGCATACGTTTGGGGGGGGGGGGGGGGGGGGGGGGGAGGGAGTCGGTGTCGAAAATCGCAAACCGGGCTTCAATTCAAAAAAGTATTGACGACATGTAGGAGCTGATATAGATTAGCATGCTCAAAGGATACAACTGCATAGCTCTAGCTGTTCTCGTTCTTAGATCACCCACTGCAAGGTGATATCATCGTTGTATTTATAAAGTGCTGTACATTGTTACACACTGATACAACAATGCTTGTGTAGTATATTATAATAATTATTATGTGTGAGCATCCAAGTGAAATAATGAAGCCCATATTGTGACTGTCGTTTCGTTTGAGGGGGGAGGGAGGGGGGTCAGGCCCGAAATTAACGGTCTTCGTTTCGGGGGCTTCTGCGAACTTTTGCGATGGTCCCTTAGACATAGCAACGAAAAAGCCACTTCAATCAGCTGTGTGGGTAGGCACACACAGACACACACACAGACACACACACAGACACACACTCACGCTCACACACACACACACACACACACACACACACACACACACACACACACACACACACACACACACACACACACACCACCACCACACACACACACACACACACACACACACACACACACACACACACACACACACACACACACGCACGTACACGCATATACACACACAAACACGCACTCAGTGGAGTTCGGTTCAGTGAAGGTCGTATCTGCTACACTCCAGCAGCACCCATCTGGTGCAGCCCTCACAACGGATCTTGTCTTGTGTGTGCTGTGCGTGCTGTGTGTGCTCTGTTCTCCCTAGGTGCCAGCGGAGGCATCGGACATGTCCAGGCTAGGGCTGGATGAGCAGCTGAAGCATGCCCAGTCAGTACTACCGTGCTATGCTTGCAACTTGTATCCGTGTACGCATGCGGAGAACTCAGTCTCACCGAGTCTTACGCAAACCATGAATTGTTTTGCAACAAACTGGCACGCAATCCTCTGACCTTATTTACTATTTACTAGTACCTTGCACCCGGTCGTGTCTTTAACAAGTCACTCCATGCCTGGATAATGGAACAGAATATGCTACATCATGTCGAGCTGTCCACTTTTTGATTATGGGCCAGCCGCTCTCATTACACAGATCCTGGGCATATGGTTGGTGGATAGCATCACAGCCAGTCTCTCACTTAGGGCATGAATTTCCCCGGTGAATGGGCAAAGACATGTGGTAGAAAGTCCCCTAATGGAATTACTGATCGGGAAGGTGAGATTGCAAGTACATGTATGCAATGTACAGTGTCGTTTGCTGCTGCTGCGTTAGTGAGCGTGCTTGATCCTTGAGCGTGGCGGCGTTCCTACGGATGCGGAAAACTCAGCCGCTAGCCGAGTCTCACGTGAGCCATGAACTGTTTTTGTGAGCGTTCGGTAAAACGGTACTACAGTGCTACTCAGCGAATCCAACCAGGCCAGTCTATGGCACGTCGGGCGATGCAATGCAGCTCTAGACCTGCGAGCACTGGTTTTGTCCACTGATGCAGCGCGCAACGTTGACTCACACGCGATTGGATTTCATTGAGCAGCACCGTATTTGCGGACATCGTATGAGTTTAGCATGACTTGAAGGACTGTATGTAGAAAGACAAAAAAGGATGCATCGGGCCTGTGGATAGGAAAGTGTGGAAAGCGGCCATTTGGTGTTGCGTTCGAGAGAGAGAGAGAGAGAGAGAGAGAGAGAGAGAGAGAGAGAGAGAGAGAGAGAGAGAGAGGGAGAGAGAGAGAGAAATGCAATGACCGACTCTTTAGTCTCCACACTAACTTAGGCCATGAATGATTTCTCCAAACTGGTATGGAACATGTCAGTTTGTGCTGGATTGTCACACGGTACGATTAGCCCCTTGTCAGGTTGAAAGTTTCAAAAGTTCAGTTTCTAATTTGCTCCCAAATCCCTCTTTTCTGGACAAGGGAATTTTATTGACTCAATGATTGCATTTCAATTTGATTTCTGACTGTGGTTTTATTGTCGTATTACAGAAAGCGTCTTGACAGCGTGAGCCTGGGTCGCTGCCTCTTCACTATAGTGCGCAACGAGGAGCAAGAGAGAGTGAGTGACAGTACCCTGTAATGGCTGGCGCCTTGCCTTCACCAGCAGAATTTCTGTCATGTGAACAGTTCCTGGTACGAAGGGTACCAGGGTAATGGTGTAGAGGCCGAATTTAACCTCAGTGAACTGAAGCTTAGCCTACCTGATACCAATGTAGACATCTAGACAATGTAGCCATCTAGACAATGTAGAAATCTAGACAATGTAGAAATCTAGACAATGTAGAAATCTAGACAATGTAGAAATCGACATCTTCATATTTTCATGTGCATGTTCTTGCAGCTGAAGCAAAGACAGGAAGCGGCACTGGAGGAGTCCAAACGCCTGCGCTCCTCCTGGAACCCAAACCGAGATGCCGGCCCAGCCGTCGTCGGTGCCGCTAGTATTGGTGCTCCTCTCAACACCACCAGCTTTGTCAGCACTGGGTAAGTTATTTTTTTATTTCACCGTCCAATGGCAAAAAATCAATACGTTCGCCAGCCATGGCAAGAGAAGGAAAAAAGAAAGAAGAAAATAACGCATCAATGGGGTGAAATTGATCAAGTTGCTCACTATGTCTCAATGTCTGTGCTCTGCGGCCAGTTGAGCCGCTCGATGTGCGCACAGTGGTGCTTGTGTATGCTAGCCTAGTCAATAGAGATGATGCGAATTATGGCTCGGTGGTGTGTCAGCGGAACTGCTTACTGCTTATGTGCGCTATGTTCACAGTGCGAGTCAGCGGAACTGCTTATGTATACAGTGTGTGTCTTGTGCATCGCCGTGCACTACTTTCCAAAGCATGTCAACTGATGATGCGATCACATGACCATGATGAATGCATACCTGCTCACCTACTGTCTAATCTTGTCTGTGAGTGCTGCTGGTGCATTGTGTTGTTCTGTATCCCAGTATCTCTCAGTGTTTCTCTTTAGTCGATTAATCGCTTACTCCTATCGCTCGCTCACTCACTCACTAGCTCACTCACTCGCTCGCTTGCTCACTCACTCACTCACTCACTCACACTCACTCAATCTCGTGCTCTCTCTCTCACTCATGCACTCACTTAGTCCTCGCTCACTCGCTCACTCACTCACTTGCATATTCACTCAATCTCTCTCTCTCTCTCTCTCACTCTCTCTCTCTCTCTCTCTCTCTCACTCACCCTCATACTCTCTCACTCACTCACTCACTCACGCAGACACAAACTGTATCACTCATTCTCATGTTCTGGAGTTGGGGTCTAGTATTCCAAGTGATGTTCTGCTACGAATCAACCGGCATAAGGCCTGATGGAACTTGTTGCATATTTTGGCTGCAGTGGACTTCGAAGTGCGTCTCTTGTCTCCCGTGGGACAACACCGAACCATAGAGCGGCAGATACGAGCAATTCAGTCACATTTGTGCACCCTGAGGAGAGGCAGCCACTGCCAGGAGAGATCGCAAAGTTTGACAAGTAAGACATGTCCATGCGTGTGTGTGTGTGTGTGTGTGTGTGTGCGTGTGTGCGCGTGTGCGCGTGTGTGAGTGCGTGTGTTCGTGTGTCTGTATGCGTGTGTGTATGTGAGGGTCATTCGCGGCCACAGCAGGTTTCCTATGCCTACTTTGACGTCGTTTCCGGAGAGGGCATTGACAGGGATTGTGCCCTGATGGCAGCACAAGCACAGCAGTGTAGTAGGGGGTTCAGACTGCCTGGGGCGATTGTCTGCACTGTAGCAATGCTGTAGATCTGGTGATGATCGTACACCCACTACTGGCAGTGGCTATTACATACGTCTTAGTCAACTTTTTATGACCTAAAACCGAATTAAACTTAATAAAAGGGGTGGCCGACTTACAACCAAGATTTGACCGTCATGTATCATATTGATATTGCACTGGTAAATCGATGGCCCGTGTGTCAGGGGCCGATTTTCAACCAGAGTAGACTGATAGCCAGTAAAATACGGTATATTCAAACGTCCGTGTTTGTAGTCAATCGTGACGCTTTGTTCAAAGGATTTTGCCACTGTTTGGATTGCTTCCGCTGTTGTCATTTTGCTGTTCAGGAACCCCGAGGAGCTGAACATCGACGGCAAAACAGACGTTCCTCGGATTATTCGCCCAACCAGGTGAGCTGGACGTAATGCCACGCAATCGTACTTCGAAGCATTAGGTAGAGTGGTTACCTACTTGTAACACAGCATTGCGATTTGTCTCCACAGTTGCTGGAAGAGAGATTAGTATCATCGGCTGCAAAAGAAGGATCCACGAGTGGGATTCGAACTCCGCGCCCCAATCTTTCCGGGACAGTGCCCCACCGATTAGGCTACCTGGGATCACACACGCGCGCGCGCACCCACACACACGCTCGCACACACACACACACACACACACACACACGCACACACACACACACACACACGCACGCATGGGTCCTTCTTGCTACACATCCAGCGCTATGCGGTCTCCAGGTGCGGGCTGAGGGCTGAGTTGGAAACCAATCCACCATCAACCCCTTGCCATGTTCCTGGTGCACAGTGTATGTAGAATAATAGTGAATCTTATCTAACGTTAGTCTTATCTAACGTTGGTCTTATCCGCTTTAGGAGCTGCTACATCTGCGCCTTAGATCTTTGCCGGGTGGTGGTGTTCCTATGGATGCTGACAACTCAGTCTAACTGAGTCTCAAGCGAACCGTGAATTTTTTTATTTTTTATCTACATTTTGTGTGTTGGTACAGTCGTGTGGCACCCCGCCCTGAGGCGAGTGAGGCCGCCACTGCACCTGCTAGAACTGCGTCGTCTACCAAGGTGCGTGACACACACACACACACACACACACACACACACACACCAAACAAGCGGCCGTTGAACACCGTACTGTTGCAGTGCACAATCGAACGTTTCTAATCAGTATTCCATGTGTGTTCCATGTGAACAGCGCGTGCCCTTGCTTCCGGAATGTGAGACAACCCATTTCAGGCACAATGCGTATTAAAACTGAAAGCGCACAGAGCGAGACACACAAGTTGCACACACTTCAATTTATAAAGAGAAAAAGACCTATAAGTTACAAGTTATGACTAACAGTCCACCAAGGTAACCAAGGTAACGAGATAATACAGTCAGATAGTGTGACAACGAAGCACACAACTGACAAAGGATATTGAGACATTCGCCAACCTGACACCTAGCTCCAACACATGTACGAAGTGCGAACCAACAACCTTCCAACTTGGAACTTTCCGCACCTGAGCCTTCCAACTTGGAACGTTGTTGGTTTGCGCTGTGTTGGAGCTAGGTGTCAGGTCATCAAATGTCTCAATACCCTTGTCAGTTGTGTGCTTCGTTGTCGCACTATCTGGCTGTATATTATCTCGTTACCTTGGTGGACTGTTAGTCATAACTTGTAACTTATAGGTCCTTTTCTCTTTACATATTGCTATTGGCTCAACATCCGAGTTTTTTTTCAATTTATGTTCGTCTTCTATTGCTGTGTTCTTGCTTGCAACAGGTTGATGCAACTGCAGGTAGCCGATCAAAAGACACGAAGACTGCATCAGCCGTACACGTCACAAGCGCATCGCAATCATCTATGACTGACAGGCAGCATGTTGCCACTGGTAGTAGTGACGACGACAGCGACGAAGACGACGAAGACGATTCGTCCGCTAGCGACAACACGCTAATGGACGCCACCAGCAGTGTGCAGCTTGGCGCATTCAGCCGTAGCACGGTGGATGGAATGGGCAGTGACTACGACGAGGAGAGTGTTGATCTGTAAGATAGCAAGAAGAACGGTGCACTACATATACTTCAATATTTCTAGTACTTTCTTGTGTGTATGACACTGTATGTATGGTGGATGGGGGCTTATTGATTGATCGATTGGGTTTTAATTTATTTTTATTTTTAAAAGGATTGTCCGAAGCTTATCGAGGGGCTCTCATGTGGAAGGAAACACGAGGAAGAGCATATCTTTTGCATGGAGTGACAAGATAACTCCCCACCCCAGATCTGATCCGCTAGTTACCAGTAATGACAACATTGTTCGGGCGCGGCATCCATGGAGAAGCCAAGCAGGTGCAAAGCTGTTCAATTGGAGTGCACTCTGATGGACTAGGAGAGCACCATGAAGACTCTCCCTCAGCTCCCTTGGTACACCATTGTCTGTGACTTTGTGTAGCATGATCATATCATCATAAGATATACCGGCATGCCGTGGTACATGTAGACTGTTTCTCAAATTTCGTGGACGTCGTACCGTTGCACTCCGCAGCATCCGCCTTCATTGCTGCCAAACTGCATAACCTTTTCTTCGCACATGGAGTCCCGGCATGCCTTTTCAGCAGCAATGCCCCACAGCTTTGTGAGTGTGGCTTTTCGTAGCTTTGCTGAAGCTTACAACTTGAATAATCATTGCACATCTAACCCTCGTTCCCTCGATCCAATGGAGAGGCACGGCGTGCTGCCAAGGACCTTCCGAAGATTGTGATGCCATGCTGTGTCACGTGATTGGTCACATGACGTGATTAATTTCACTGGAAGTGTGTCACATGACCTCTCAGGCGTCACACATGTGACTACATGTAGTCGCTCCTCACAGAATTTAAAGAAAATTGGCGGTCGAGCAAAGAATAGCCACTATGGTGTTGGGTGCATAGAAATCGCGCTTTTTGCGAGGCATGACTAGCAGCAGCATTTCTGTGCTTTTCTGGGCTCTTGTGTTCGCAGGACATACGTGCACAAGTATTTGTCGGCCATATGCTGGATTCTGGAAGGGATGTTAGCCGACAATCCCGCCACTCTATCGCCCGTCGCCGAGTCCTGGCTGCCGGGAACGTAAGTGTGTGTTTAACCTGTTGTTGGTTTGCCGTCAGACTCTATACAGTAAACCGGGAAGCGCTTACGCCGATTTTAGTTCGCGATTTGCGTGCACAGACCAATTTACACTGGAAGTGTTGGAGATTGGAGTCAATTTCATTCGTGTTTTTACTTTAGTTCTAGTTTTTGCGCTGGTTTACTTTTGCGGTTTCACACCCATCGCGAACAATCACAGAGGTTTCCCGGTTTACATTTTGCAAATCATGGTAATTGTGCCTGTGCACCTT
Organism: Sycon ciliatum; assembly: GCF_964019385.1. Classification (NCBI taxonomy): domain Eukaryota; kingdom Metazoa; phylum Porifera; class Calcarea; order Leucosolenida; family Sycettidae; genus Sycon; species Sycon ciliatum. Next base: position 6,862,766 of record NC_088650.1, on the reverse strand, counting down.
CAACCATGCATCTTTCCCTCGAGTGGGTCTATTGTTATTAGGCAATTGTCTGTTATAGTCACCACTATAAATAAAATCCAATCCAAAAAAACCCATCGCCTATATGTCACATACTGTGCTAACTCACTCGGTACCTATGGACGGGTGTTGAGAGAGTAGCATGCTGTTTTGGCTTTCTTGCCATTTCAGAAAGGGTAATACGTTGAAGGCACGCCGGGAAAAGTTCCAGCACAAAAGATCGGTCAATGAGAAGTGGGACGAGTTTATCCAGACACCACTTAGCAAGGTGAGTGAGTATCTGCCTACGCCTCCTTTTCCGAGTGTGTGTGTCTTTGTGACGTTGTTTGCATGGCGATCTCCTTGTCTCACTCTCTCGATTCATCACGTGTTTCAGGCAGTACATGTATACTTCAAGTAGTCAGCACGATCACTGAACTCGAAAACTGTGAAGCGAGTTAGTTACATAATAATAGCCAAGGTCTCCTTTTAGCAATTACTAGTACAGTACCGGTATAGGGGAGTGTTTTCGCTAAACTTCACTCTTGTGAAATGAGAATTTGTACTCCTGGGATCAGCATTCACTGTGTAGTTTTTTTTCCCTAGTAGCTAAACATGATTATCGCAAACGGGGCTGCCCGGCTCGGGAATCGCTCAGCGTCTTCCAACCTGTCCTTGTGCATCTCTACAATCTAAGACATGATGACTCTTGTTTTTGGCTTCGTTTTTACACCCTCTGCAGGCTTCTGGCGCCGGACATCAGCATCACAAGGGACAGCAACGACAACGCAAATCTCTAACAGAGGTATGGTGTACACGTACTTACGGACAGGATGCTGAAACCTGTGTTATCTCAAGTCTTATCTGAATTGTTGAGTGCCCGAAAACGAGAAATGCACCCATTGAGGCGTATATTTGGCAGAGATGTCATTAAATAAACCAGTCCAATCCAATCCATGTTCTCCTTTAGATGTCTCGGTACCAACATACTGGACTGTTGGACAAACTGCAAATTGTAAATTGTGCCTGTGCCTGTGTGTGCGTGTGTGTGTGTGTGTGTGTGTGTGTGTGTGTGTGTGTGTGAAAAGACCAAAAATAGGGATTCACTGGCCAGAAAATGTCACTCCAAATAGCTGTATGGTGTAGACCAGGCTGAATAGTGACGGTCAATTCTTCAGCCTTGCGAGCTGTTGAATGGTGTAATCCCAGCACAAGTTGCTATGGCTTCTGCCGTAGCATTGCTATCATCGCCTCCGGCGATGGGCGTCAAAGGTCAAAGGTCAAAGGTGTGTGTGTGGTGTGTGTATTGGCGTGTGTGTGCGTACGGTGCACAGCCGAGCATCCATCTCAACGGTTCCGTGCTAGGCCAGGCCGGTTCCGCGCGTACTCCAGTGGTGCAGGCGCTGCCCCCGTTCCTGGAAAAGGCGCAGACACTGGCCGTGCCCAGGTGAGTGAGTTAAGCACTGCACACACACCCATCACCGCACATCACCGCATTACGCTTGTGTATACTCACGGTCCGGTATGACTACAGAGAGGTGCCGGAAAGTCAAATAATGCGTTGATGTGAGTCACCTTTTCTCTAGGCTTCTATTCACATCATGCCTCTATTTCGAACCAGGTATTTCTATGCGTGTCAACACTAAGACCAGGCTTATGTGCCGACAGTGTATCTTGAAAATCAGGCTTCTATTCAAAACAGGTTTCTATTCAAGATAGGCTTTTATACAAGACACTACGGTAGCTGCTTACCCAGTTAGCAATATTATACTTGAAGCATCTGTGTATAATCCAGGCACTTTGATCTAGCTCTCCTCTGGCTCTGACCATGGTTGGCTATAAAACCCTGCAAAGTGCAATCGCCACGCAACGTGGTCATTGGCTACCCCAGTCATGTATTGCTTGGAATAAAATAAATAAATTGATCTGAAACGCAATCTTGGGCGAGGCGTATGATTACCGTTATCGTAGGCTGTCCGAATTTGAGTGGTTGCCGAGTCTTCTTACGCAGAGAATACATCCCACTCCGACAACTAAATCTCAATGAAACTGTTTCTAGTGCCCAGGGTTTGCTGTGGAAGTGGGCTACGATTCTCGCTCTCACGTTCCTCCTGCCTTTGTTATCAGAAATTTGCTGTGAATGACTGACCTGTGTATTTCCACGCTCACTTCGCACACTTTCTCTTTTTTTCCGACTTACTATGTTCCTAATACATACACAAATAGAAGATCTCCCCGATGGGCCTTCGGCGTAATCCTGAAACGAGAGAGCTTGGAAGCTCAGGGCCCTGCGCTATGCTTTGTTGCCTAGCTCATCGTGCATGTTGTTAGAACTGGTGGAAATGCTTTTTCCTTTGATTAGCTTCATCATTGTATTGCCAAAACGTTTCAATGAGATACTGAAGTAACGTCTTCTGCATAGCTTCGGGACCGGCGCTGACTCTGCCGATCACGGGCGTTCTGCAGTCGATGGCGTTTCCTGGGACCGGCGCTGACTCTGCCGATCACGGGCGTTTATCTTCTTATTATTATTATACTGGCGGCAACCAACATCCATTCTGATTGCATTTACTCGTCTCCCTACTTCGTATTTCTTTCCAGAAAATCTCCCCATACAGCAGGGAGTCGTTTACATAATATGACTCCCTGCTCTACATCTACATGACTGTATAATTATACGTTATAGTTATTATGCTATCCGCCTACATGCGATTCCCGGGCAGGTCGACAGGCGGCCCAGCCAGCCTGCTAATGGGATCTGGGCCTCGCACACAAATCCACACAAAATGTTACTGCACTGAATGCATTCCCCCGATACACTTCGCATATATACTAATGTCTTATTCTCTTGATGGTACCGTACTCTTGATGGTACGGGACAGGTACGGGATAGCGCCAGGCATGTCGATGGCACCAACACACAAAAATATTGTGGCCAGCTGTCTTTGCTGGTACGGTACAGTACGGGACAGATACGGGATAGCGCCAGGCGTGACACAAACAAACAAACACCCAATTAAAGCTGTGTGGACCCTGGCTAGCGCCAGACGTTACTGAAGTAACGTCTTCTGCATAGCTACGGGAATAAATACTATACAGTTGCCGTAGTGTCTTGTATTACAACCTGTCTCACACAGAAGCCTGTTTTGAGTACAAGCCTGATTTTCAAGTCCCACTGTCGGCACATAAGCCTGGTTTTAGTGTTGACGCACATAGAAATACCGGGTTTAAACAGAAGCCTGATGTGAAAAGAAGCCTAGCCCCGACATCGGCTTCTACAGGAATAAACTCAGCGTTAATACACAACATTACGGTATATGGTTGTGATTGTACGATTATTGTGTCCACATTGCCTATTGGCCAGTTGATATCTTGTTCCACAATGGGATTTTGCTACAGCAATAAACACGAGAAGCCTCGCTCTCAAATGCGCCCTGGCTCAAGACTGCCGCATGTCAAGAGTGGTAGCAAAGGCCACAAGAAACTGAATGTGAGTTGTGTGTGAGTTGTGTGTGTGTGTGTGTGTGTGTGTGTGTGTGTGTGTGTGTGTGTGTGTGTGTGTGTGTGTGTGTGTGTGTGTGTGTGTGTGTGTGTATGTGTATGTGTGCATGCATGGCGGATTGCATGCATGCGTTAAAATAACTCAAAGGTGGAGGATCTGCGCTATGTACAGTAAGCGCCCTTTGTTGTCAGAGTCGATCCTGAGGATGGGTGTGCTGTGAACCCTGTAACTTTTAAAAATAAGGTGACCATGACTCAATCTATGTGTCGCCTTTCGTTATCATAGCAATCACACCGCCGAGGCCCGGAATAGAGTGGCAGTTTGTGTACATGGATTTTTGTCAAAATTCTCAATGAAGTGCCGTGTTAGGCAAGCTCTTGCAATGCCATTTTTTTGTTTGTGGTTCATCCTTCAAGCTGTCATTGCCGCACTTCACTCACATGCCGGGTCAACCTCGTGAATACTAACCTTGGGTATAACAACAACTCGTGAATAACGTCACTATTTTCAGACCCAGTGACCATGGTGACCATTTGACTGCATTCTTTCAACGTCACGAATAACGACAACTCGCAAATAAGTTACCGACACTTTTCTCATGCCCGGTCGAGGTTTGTTATTCTCATGATTGACTGTACAACATAATATTGTGCTGGTGTGAGAAAACACTCCAGGCCGTGGATCATCTACTTTTCCACGACGGGAGACACCAAGAATTTACTAGTGTTCACTATGGGTGGGTATTGTTGTGCAGAAGGGAGTTCCCCAAGTTGCCGATGCCGTAACCGTGCAAATGTCTTCTCTTTCTTCTCTCTGTTGTTCTGCTACCGTAGAAAGAGGAAATGGAGTGGTTTGTGAATCACATCAGCCAGCAGGGACAGCGGCGTCGCATGGCGCGCTCCCAGTCTATGGGAAACCAGTACGGTACGTGCAAAGTGTGCAGGTAGCTAAGCTGTTTCGGGCGGGAGAGGGGGGGGGGGGCAGAAGCTAAGCTGTTTCGGGCGGGAGAGGGGGGGGGGGGGGGCAGAAGCTAAGCTGTTTCCGGGGAGGGGGGGGGGGGCAGATGCTATACAATAACCTCCTTCCACCCCGTCACGCTTTGTTTAGGACACATCTTGAACTACTTTCACTTGGACAAGAAAAAAATTGTCTTTGGCATATATGTGCCATTATAGCTCGTTATATACGTGTGGTTTAAAACCTTGTGTACTCTCCTGACTATGGCAGAACCACTTGCCTTCGTTTCGTGCTGTTGCTTATGTGCTGCGTTTGTTTATGGTCTACTCGCCTCCCACCGCTTCAGGAGCTGCATATGCGCCTTTGACCCTATGAGTGTGATGGCGTTCCTACGGATGCGGAATGTCAGTCTAACCGAATGTAACGCGAACCGTGAATTTATTTTAGAAGTATTTTGTGTGTTGTGTGTCGTATAGATGCCCGTGGTAGTACCGTGGAACTTGACTTGCCGCCCATTGACTACAAGCAGACGCCGGTGACGTACGATGCCGAGGCCATTCGCAAGCGCTTCAGCATCAGCCGGGCCCGTCGCGACCTCATCGTGCAGACCCAGCTGATGGCCATGGAGAGGTTGGTTTGCTTCTCGCTTGCCCTGGGTCCATACCTGGGGAGTAGTAAAATGCCGATATTTTACTACTCCCTGGGTGCGTCCATGTACAATGGGCGGTGGGTGATACTAGTATGTACGGATGTGCGTCCGAAGACGATCGACCCACGACCATAAATTAGAATATTCATTTAGAATTTTAGATGTATTAGTACGACATTATGGTGAGGGGAAGCACCTCCACTGAACTCTAAAGCAAAGAAAAACAGGGGCAACGCCAAAGGCGTCTCCACAAAAGGATACAAAATTAATGCGCAAATCTGCATGTGCAAAAAAAGAAGCTTCAACGGAATAGCAATAAAGAGAACAAATTCTGTTGTCATCGCCACACAACAATGAAGTCATGAGAGTTTTCCAAAATCGATCTTCATGTCACGTTCAAGCAAGAGTACATAACCCCCCAGAGTGTGCAACGCCTGATCCAGCTGCGCATAGGGTCTTGGTCGAGCGGAATCGGATCTTTGCGTCATAATACCGTACACATCTGAGGGGAACCCGGGAAGTCGCGGGTACTCTCGGATCAAAAACAATGGTGCCCTGCCTCGAGACCGGCCTTGCGCTGGCGTGGAGTGTACGCATGACATCAGAAGATCCGATTCCGCTCGACCAAGACCCTATGCAGAGATGGATCGGCGTTGCACACTCTGGGGGGTTATGTACTCTTGGTTCAAGGGAATACTGTAGAGGGGACGGCTCGATACCGGGACGCTTTGACAGCCAAATTTGTATAGACCCAAACCGATCATCAGCGTTGGTTTTCACTCGAAATATGTTTGTGGAAGGAAACTGGCATGTTGAAGTTTGCTCTGGGGCCAGAGTCAATCGAACTGAGCCACTCCTTTGTGTTGACCCATTGCCTCAAAGTTGCCCAATTTTTCGCTTCAAAAAAGTTCAAATCAGAGGTGGCTCCAAACCGGACACGTTTTAGAGTGCACGTCAAATTCACTCTGGGTCTGAAATTAGGTAATTGCTATCGCTCCACGACGGCCAGTACAGAGTAACAATAAGCCTTGTGTGTGCTTCCATTAGTTTTGATTGGTATGTGGTGCTTTATTGGCGAGAGGCGAGCCGCTGTTTACCTGCGACAAGAAGTTGATTTTTCGAAAGTCGTAAAACTCAAGTCGCTGTGCGAAGCAACACGTCAAAAACTCACCTGCTTGATATGGCGCTTCTGGTCATCGCAGAGCCATGAAATTTTGGCTCGGAGTATAACACATCGTAGTCTCACTGTGACATATGTTTTCTAATCAAAATACCAAGAGAGAAAGTGAATATTGAGTCCGTTCCGGTTTGCAACCTGTGTCCTATTTGAAACTGTCCCCTCTACATATGGATGCTTGTTGAAGCAGATCAGCAACCATATGAATGTGACTCTCACTAGCAACCATATGAATGTGACTCTCACTCGACACCCAAAACAATCACAATCAGTAGCAGAATAATTGTAACTCTTTACAGATCTGACACCTCCCCACCAAGGGGCTTTCTCCACATTAAACTGCCACTGAATGTCGTGTTCAGCGGAGAACTGCTGACATCCAGCGGATTGGTGTGTCTCCCTCAGGGAGCGGTACAAGACTTGCCAGCAGAAGTTCGAGGCGCTGATGAAGCTAGGGCCGAACGAGCGCATCTGGGACGTGCTGCGTCAGGTGCGCGAGGGCGTGGAGACCGAGTCGGCCGAGATGGCTAGACGCAAGCTGCTGATGAACTATAACTGGTAAGTGGTGGTGACTAGTCAGTGACGTTCACCTGTAATTGATGCTACAGTAAAACTTGTCAAGGCGACCACTCGGATAAGGTGACCACCTGTCCAAGAAGACCATTACAACCATGATCATGGGATGCTATTTCCAGTCAATTATGACTGGATAAGGAGACCACCTGGTAACAGACCATGTTTTGAAGGTCCCTTGAGCGGTCGTCTTAGACAGGTTTCACTGTACACTTGCCTGGAAATACATTGTACAGTCAAACCTCTTTAGGACGAACACCAAGGGACCGATGGCATTTGTTCGTAATAACGGGAGATCTTCTTATCCATTTTGTATACCCAGTGAATACACACTGATCTATCCAATAGAGTTATGAATACGTGTGCTACGGTTCACCAGGCTATTCTAATCCCTGTACACTGGGCTATTTATGCAGTTGTGTTGACGTTGTTGTGGCAGGACCTGGTGGTATGGGTTTTGTCCGAGAATGAAAAGCTTGAGAGACATGTAGGGCATATAGCTCAGTGGTAGAGCATTCGACTGCAGATCGAGAGGTCCTTGGTTCAACTCCGAGTGTGCCCTATCTTTTTTTCTTGTCCGTTTTTGCCGGAATGTTCCTTTTCTGTGCATGTGCCGTAAAGTACCGTTGATCCCCCCCCCCCACGCTGTGTCGTTTCCCAGCTGGCTTTTCGGCAGGGGGTGGGAACTAAATCAAGTCGTTCAAGTGCTGTACGATGTACAGCAAGGCAGAAGATCAGATCTGGAATCCTGGATTGTGCATATTTTCATCCTGCACTCGCACATATTGTGTACATGCGTCGGTTCAACATCGTTTTTCGTTGTATACGCCGACGTCGCTTCACAGGCAGTAATTCGACAGGGGGGCGGGAATTAAAGCGGGGGCGGATCAACGGTACTTTACGGTACAATGAAATGAGTTCCGGAGTAATACACTCCAAACTGTACTCCCAGGAGTCTGATGAACTCGTTATCATCATCAAGAGTCAGCAAGCAAGAGTATGCAACTGTGGTTGTGGGCGTGTGCATGGCGCTCTGCCTTCACTACGTACCTTGCCTGCATCACACCTTGTACTCAAACTCTCAAACTCTCGTACCAGCACACCCGTTTTTGCTCAACTGGTTCAAGTGCAGACACAGTCTCTAAATTCATTTACGGTATGTTTCTAGTGGCAATGGGGTAGTGAGAATTAAAACAGTCCCTGAATTCATCCCTATAGCTACATGTATGTCACCAGTGCTGCAACTTCTACATGTGAAAACATTTGTATTTGTATTCTACTATTCGTATTTATCCAACATTTCCTGGCTCGTCAAACGACTGCCAATGACAAATGAACATAATAACGATATGATGGAAAGGAAAGAAAAAAACGGGAAATAGAACAAATAAAACACACACAAAAGATAGCATGAGTCCATGTACAGAGTTTGAAACCTACCAGTATTCATATTGCGATGATCCTCTGTCAAAGAAGTAGTCGAGAGTGTTAGTAGCCTTGGCGCCCACGTAATCATTAGTTTGACCAGCAAATATACTTAGGTTGCCATGCTGGGGCATATAGCTCAGTGGTAGAGCATTCGACTGCAGATCGAGAGGTCCTTGGTTCAACTCTGAGTGTGCCCTGCCTTCTTTTTTTTATTGGCCTATTTCTCCTGATTTTTTTTCTTCAGCGGTCTATTGGTAATGCGTGGTATTGTAAAGTTTAAAAGTTTAACGATTTGCAATTTTTCCACTTAGCGAGCGCAAAGTTAAGGGGTTCCTGCTACCACACACCAGTCTAATATATTTCTTGTGCAGAGGAGACAAGGATTTCAACTGCGGAGTGTGGAGATGCCAGTTTCTTATCAAACTCTGCACACCGCACACTGCACTACAGAATCCCGCTTTACACCTACACTGCTGGCAACTGAAATCCGACTCCTGGATTGGTGCGCTCACATTGCAAAGACCCAGCGATAACATTCAAGTTCAAACCAGAGCCCTGGGAGGATAAAATGAAACTCGAGCTTGGTTTGAAATGGCACGACTTCCCAATGAGACAGGGAGTGCTTTGAAAACCACAGAATCTATGAGCCGATCGATCTTGGCATGAAATCTGTTACAGCCAGACCTCGCTTATCCGGTCCTCGTTTATCCGGATCCCTCGCCATCCGGTAGAAAATCGTTGGTTACCGATTTACAGCATATGTCCTGCACACATACAGTATGTGTGTTCCATTATCCGGTTCCATCGCCTATCCTGATATTTTTCTGGAAAACGGATGTGTGCGGTTATGCGAGGTCTGAGTGTACCATTCATTTGACTTGCACATTACACGAAGTCAACTAAACTCACTACCTTTTGGATGTTGTCATGGGGCATATAGCTCAGTGGTAGAGCATTCGACTGCAGATCGAGAGGTCCTTGGTTCAACTCCGAGTGTGCCCTGCCTTCTTTTTTTTGTTTTATTGATGCCCGTATCAGTCAAGCTCCTTTTACTCGCAGTGTCGGCACAAGTGTTGTGTCCAATTAAAGGGGAAGTTAAGGCAAAAATTAAAATTTCACCAGTTGTAGTCTTCGGGGTGCTGAGTCGAATGGTCGTGGTCCGAGGAAGCTGAGACGCTCCCTTCCTACTTGAATCCCAATCGAACTCGCGCACTTCCACCGAAACTGGGTGACTGCGCCCTACGAGATGGGGATTTGTATGCAAAATGTCACTAAAAGCGCCATTTCGTTCTTATAAAAGCACGGATGACCGCGATTGGCCCATATGTTGTAGTCTTTTGGACGCTGAGTCGACTGGTTTTGGTCCGAAAAGGCTGCGATGCAGCGTTCCTCCTTTATTCCCAATCGAACATGGTTGAAGAAGTGGTCACGTGCTCCTGCGTACACCAGTCACCTGGTCACCGTGCCTGCAGGGTACAACTTACTAGCCTGTTTGACCTTTTTTGGGTGCAGTCCTGTCACTCGAGTTGAACTCGAGTTGAACCTTGGTGTGAAAGTTGTCACCTGCTGGCGTGGTGACCAGGTGATTTGGGCACCCAGGACCACGTGACCGCTTCTTCAACCATGTTCGATTGGGAATAAAGGAGGAACGCTGCATCGCAGCCTTTTCGGACCAAAACCAGTCGACTCGGCGTCCAAAAGACTACAACATATGGGCCAATCGCGGTCATCCTTGCTTTTATAAGAACGAAATGGCGCTTTTAGTGACATTTTGCATACAAATCCCTATCTGGTAGGGCGCAGTCACCCAGTTTCGGTGGAAGTGCGCGAGTTCGATTGGGATTCAAGTAGGAAGGGAGCGTCTCAGCTTCCTCGGACCAAGACCATTCGACTCAGCACCCCGAAGACTACAACTGGTGAAATTTTAATTTTTGCCTTAACTTCCCCTTTAATTGTTGTGGATTCGTGTTTTTACCAACTGTGCCAAGACCCACATTTATTTGGGAACTCGTGACCTTGCCTGAGGGTAACATGGACGGTGCGAATAGGATTTTCGGTCTTTGACCACTTTGGTGGTGGGTCGGATCTACTCACCTCCCACTGCATCTGCACTTGATTCTTGATGGTGCTGGCGTTCTTACGGATGCAGAAAATAGTCTGACAATGTTGAATGTGAACTGTAAAATTTATTCATTTTGTGTGCTTTCCTTTGCCTAGGTACGAGGACTTGGTTCTGGCACTTCCTACTGCTTCGCTGACTGATCGTTGCTGTTCACTCGTGATAACAAAGCTGAAGCACCTTATCCCGGTAAGTTGGGAAGGGGCGAAGAGAGACCATGTATGCGTGTGCACAAGGTTAAGCCAGGGAGGCAGAGGAGAACACGTCTTAGCTACTGTCACCGTGTCTAAGCATGTATTGCCAGTGCATGTGTTTTTTTAAAGTGAGCCGACACGTAGAAGTGAGCAGCGTGCGGCGCTCGGCTGGAGATACACTGAAAAAGTAAAGAAGAAAAATAATTGCACGGGTTCACGTACAGAGAGGGTCAAGAACCGCCTTTCTGCTTCCAGCGTGGGACACCACCACATCATGATCAGGTGTCAGATGATGCTCCTAAACGGTGGGGGAGGATACATCAGATCCGCCAACCAGAGAAAGAAAAGGTGAAACAGAACAAAAAAGAAGGCAGGGCACACTCGGAGTTGAACCAAGGACCTCTCGATCTGCAGTCGAATGCTCTACCACTGAGCTATATGCCCGACATGGCTGTCATAGTGTTTCTCCTGATCAATGCTATCGTCATTGTGTCAGAACAAGCATATGATTGATTGCTGTTTGTGTGTGTGTGTGTGTGTGTGTGTGTGTGTGTGTGTGTGTGTGTGTGTGTGTGCACGCGTGTGTACGTGTACACGGGCAGACCTATGTTGACCTTGGCCCTGACAAGCTGGACAAGAAGAAGTTGTTTGGTGTGTTCGCCCAGCTGGAGATTTGGGAGCGTGAACTGCCACCTGTCCGTGAGGCTATCAATGTAAGTAGTAACATTGAATGGAGGGGGGGGGGGTGTTGTGTTGGTGGTGACGTCACCTGTACTTGCAAACCCGCCGCCATACCATGCCGTCTTCTACAAATGCCTGCCTTTATATAGATGTCTGTTCTCAACATCAGTCGGAGTTTAAGAAGGACCATTCATTGGGCGAAGTGTCCAAGCACTTGAGCAGAGCTGCATGATACGTGTGCGACAGTTGCACAGGAAATCATGGTGCAGCACCAGAGTCCTATTCACTTACCAGATTTCCCCGATTAAAGGTCGCACTCGCCGCACCCCTACTTTCAGGTTTGAGCCATACCGGTATTGTTTCGATACATTCTCATAAGTAGGATGTCATACTTGATTGTAAGTCGCATCCTATTCTTTGCCCGAGGATTATAGTGTAAAAAGGTGTGACTTATACAAGTACAGGTCGTCCCCCGTTAATACGAGTCCGGTTAGTACATAAACCCCGTTAGTACATAAGAAATCTCAAGTCCCGGACGAAACGTGGTCACTTCCATACAAATTATGTCGGTTAGTACATAATTCGAAGTAGTGGTTGCGACTTCGGTGATGACTTGTAAGAAAGGGTTTGCTCCCCACACCGGAGCTCGCGCTATTCCGCCGACTTTACTTGACACTTGACTGACTCACGACTGCCATCCAGAGCACACGAGAAGTCCATCGAACCTTCGACTCGGCAAACCTGCAAGAAAGCACCACTCCCTGCTCAATACACAGTGTTTCAGGGAATTCACCCCTCATCAGTTGAGCGGAATAGCGCGAGCTCCGGTGTGGGGAGCAAACCCTTTTAGTACATAATTCGTTAGTACATAAACCCCGCTAGTACATAACATTTCTCCGTACCCGCATGCCACCTACCTCAATAGTACATAATTTGTTGGTCTTTCGGCCTTCCAGTGGAGGCACATTGTGTTCTAGTTTCTACTTGTGGACGCAATTAGCTCAGAAATCAGAGCGCACATCACAAGCCGACAAAGCTCTGTTTTTTCAGAATGACTAGATCTACGAGCGACTCGTACAGACGCGGCTGGGCATGTATCTGATGTAAACTGTAGAATCTTCGCTGACTGTGACCGTTATAACAAATTTTTATGTTATATTGAGGGAATCAAGAATATCTCGCTCCCTAGTCATCGTAGCAAGAAACACTCAGAAAAGTTGAAAAAAGTGAAAAATTCTGGTACACAAGCAAGTTATGTACACTTTCGTTTAGTACATAAACCCTGTTAATACATAACATTTACCAAGTCCCAGAGATTATGTATTAATGAGGGACGACCTGTAGTCAGGAAAATACAGTACTGTAGTGTTTGGTGGTAGGTATACAAATGTTAAAGGGGAAGTATACCCTAAAATCAAATTTTCACCAGTTGTAGTCTTCGGGGTGCTGAGTCGAATGGTCTTGGTCCGAGGAAGCTGAGACGCTCCCTTCCTTCTTTATTCCCAATCGAACTCGCGCACTTCCACCGAAACTGGGTGACTGCTCCCTACTAGATAGGGATTTGTATGGAAAAAGTCACTAAAACGCCGTTTCATTCTTATAAAAGTGCGGATGACCGCGATTGGTCCATATGCTGTAGTCTTTTGGCCGCTGAGTCGACTGGTTTTGGTCCGAAATGGTTGAACTGCAGCGTTCGGCCCTTATTCCCAATCGATCACGGTTGAGTAAGCGGTCACGTGCTCATTCACAGCCTGTTTGGGCCCGTTTATGTCACTCGAGTTGAACCTTTGAACCAGGGAGTCGTAAAAGCCTCTTACGACTCCCTGCTTTGAGCTTTTGAGTTGAACCTTGATGTGAAAATTGTAGCCTGCAGGCACGGTGACCAGGCGACTGGTGTAAGCATGAGCACGTGACCGCTTACTCAACTGTGTTCGATTGGGAATAAGGGCCGAACGCTGCATCGCAGCCTTTTCGGACCAAAACCAGTCGACTCAGCGGCCAAAAGACTACAACATATGGACCTATCGCGGTCATCCGTGCTTTTATAAGAACGAAACGGCGTTTTTAGTGACTTTTTCCATACAAATCCCTATCTAGTAGGGCGCAGTCAACCAGTTTCGGTGGAAGTGCGCGAGTTCGATTGGGAATAAAGGAGGAAGGAAGCGTCTCAGCTTCCTCGGACCAAGACCATTCGACTCAGCACCCCGAAGACTACAACTGGTGAAAATTTGATTTTAGGGTATACTTTCCCTTTAACGTTTCGCTGATTTTCTTGCTCCCGTCCGTCTTCGTCCACCGTGCGGTGCAGTTTGTTCGCAATCAAGTCATCTTCATTCCGGAGAAGGAGTTCCGCAGCTGGCTAGCCAAGGGCATCCAGGAATACACGGACCAGCAAGCCAGGGAGAGGAGACAGAAATCGGCGGCGGCCAAGGCAGCAACTAACCCCGTCCTGAAGGAGCTCATCCGACAGAAGCAGCGAGCCGTCACGGAAGTCATGACGGCAGCTAGGATGATTTGACAGTGCTGTCGTGAACTGCTAGGTATTGACATCCACAAGGTGACTATTAGGATATTGAAATTCATTATTTTTCTCGATAATAGGAGAGCGTAAGCAGTGGCTTTCGACCTGTCCGTCAATGAATTAGTTCCACCTCCACCTCCACCTCCACCACATGCATCGCAGTATTTTCTCAGTGAACGTATTTAGGAGATTGAGCGTATATAAGTCATTAGTTAGTTGAGTCTCTTTTGTATTTTCTCAGTGAACTTATTTAGGAGATTGAGCGTATATTAGTCATTCGTGAGTTGATTCCCATTTCCACGTGATCATTGTTGAAACGTCAGTTGAGCTCGGACTGGAATATGTCCCCACTTCCCAAGCTGCTACATTGGACTCGGTAGCTGTGGCTGGGTTATCTCTGCTTTGGTCCGATTGTCCTTGAGAGGAAACTGATTACATATCGTTACGGCCCGAGACCGGGTAAGCACCAGCTACCACCTGTGTCATGGTGGGAATGGGCAGTGGTTGCTGTAAGTGCTGACTGTTGATGACGTGGCACATTTGCATAGCTGCCTGTAGTCGTGGCACGCATCGCTGATGACATCTACACTAGTCTGGTGCTCGAGCACAACAGAGCACAGAGCTTACGTCGTACACACAAAACCTCTCCCTTTCTGCATAAAACCTGTCTTTTGTGCATAAACCCTGACCTCTTTGTGCACAAACCGGTCCCTTTTTGTAGAAAACAACCCCCCCCCCCCCCCCCGTGCACAACCTGTCTGTTTTGCATAAACCCTGACCCCCTAGTGCACACACCTGTGCCTGTACACAAAACCTATCCCTTTGTGCATAAAACCTGATCTTTTTGTGCACAAACCTGCCCCTTTGTGCATAAAACCTGATCTTTTTGTGCACAAACCTGTACCTTCTTTGTGCATAAAACCCAACCCCTTGTGCACAACCTGCCCGTTTTGGATAAAACCTGATCCACTGTCCACAAAACCCGTCCCTCCCTTTGTGCACGAAACCTGACCCTTTTTGCACAAAACCGGTGCCATGCCCAAAACTGTTCCTTGTGCATAAAACCTGACCTTTTTGTACACTAACCTGGCCCTTTGAGTATAAAACCTGTCTCTTTCTGCACAAAATCAGTGGACCTGTCCTTTTGTAGAAATAATCCCTTGTACATGTATATAAACCTGGCCCTTTGTACACAAACCTGTTTCTTTATGCACAAAACTTGTCCCTTTGTGCATAAAAACTCGACCCCTTGCGCAAAAACATGTCCCTCCGTGCACAAAACCTGCTCAACCTGTCCCTTCGTGCACAAATCCTTCCTTTTTTATGCACAAACCTGTCCCTTTTGTACATGAAGCCAGCGCCATGCTCAAAAATCTGATCCTTTGTGCATAAACCCTGTCCCTTTGTACAAAACCTGTCCCCGTTTTTATGGCCCTGTTGGTTTCTGCAAAATCTGCCTCCTTTCCGAGCGGCACAATTCTGTTCCTTATAACTGTTTAAAGCACACAAAACCTGTCCCTTTGTCCATAAAACCAACAGTGTGCACAAAACACGTGTCGTAAATGCCGCAATAAAACCCACACACTCCAAAAAATCGTAACATTTTTGTCCTTCTCCTTTTTTACTCCAAAAAATACCGGGTATTTTCAAGGGAAAGCTCCTGGAGAGAGGATTACAGAATGGAATGTTTGGAGAAAAGAAATGCTTGCAGGCCATGCATAACAAGCATCACTCAATTATGAAGTAGGCATTTCGGTTAGATCTATTTCAATTGAAATAGAAAATCAGGGCAATTCGCTAGCCGTGAGCGTTAAAAACCTGAAATTAGCAACCATAATCTGTTAGAAACATGCAGTACTCGGTGTGCGAGTATAAGTATACCACCTGTACAGGTAGTTATAATAATTATAGCTGTGGTGCTTGCGATGCGTGAGGGCAGTGAATGCATCTCGTCCATTATATCGTTCTGCAAGTATGATTAGAACTGTTACAAAATAATAGTTGTGGTGGCGATTGTTGCGCTTACTTGCATGTTCAAATCCTGAGTCAAGAAACTTCAAGGTGGAGGAGAGCGACGGCATTTTGTCCATTACAGGAATTTCAGAATTGTTGATATGTCCATTCAGTTTGTCCATTGTGCAGTATGTCTTGTTGAATTATGTTCACAAGCAAGTGACCTTCATTCCGGAGGAGTTTGCAGCTGGCGAGGCAAGGGCATTCAGGATATCCTGCCGCAGCAGTAGTGTAGGGCGGGAAGATGGCCATTGGCAACAGCGCCGGGTCAGTGGCAGCTAACCCTATGCTGACTGATCTTATCATAAAGAAGAAGCAGTACACCGGCTTCACAACCATCATGGCATTGGCGAGGATGACTTGACACTACTAGTAATGTCGAGAATCGCCATATGTATACATGGTGTATGTAGTCGGGCAGTTTTCACCTGCTGCCGGCCTTTGTTGAACTGTTGAGATGACTTTAGACTAGAGATAGTCGTTCCGTGAACTACCAGTACTCAATGGCTGACTCAATTCTCATTCCAATTGTCCTGCAGAGGGGAATGAGTAAGAATACAGTGTGCAGGGTATGTCATGCCTCATGACGAAATCAGCCCATCCAAGCACGGCGAGTAAAGTGGGAAATCCCCTAATTCACGAACTGTGTATCTATCCTGTAGTACAACCTCTCCCTTCTGCTCACCCCCCCCCCGCCCCCCCCCCCCCCTACTTTCAAAACCGGCACGTTCGGGCTGTCCGCCTTCTCCGTGAAAAAATAAAAATACAGGAAATAAAAAAACCCATAACACATGGATCAAAAGCAATGAGAGAGTAAAACACTGTACACTTGATGACCCCCTCCCCATACTTGCATCACTATTAACATGTACCACCCTGCCTAGTGCCTACAGTCCTCTAACCTGCATTGGTCGTTTCTTGGTTTCGATAAGCAGCAGTAGAACAACACAGGCTGTAGTGAGGCATATCGCGGACACACTGGCCAAGGTGGCTGCCATTGATAGCCGTAGTAGAACCTATGGGAGAAAGAAAGAAAGAGAGAGAGAGAGACTCGGAGAGAGAGAGAGAGAGAGAGACAAACAGACAGACAGACAGACAAACAGACACAAACAAACAGACAGACAGACAGACAGAAACTTGACCATTCTTATACCAGTACATGTGTTGCACTCATTCTTGCTTTATGTGTCGGGGGTATTATCGTTCAGGCACACATAGGAGGAAGGGGAAACAACACATCAAGTGACGTCCAACAGCAACACACCACTTCCCATAGTTTTGAAAGCAACCCAAGTGCTAGCAACATGCAGTGCACAGTAGCACAGTACAGTGAACCTGCCTGTAAGCCCACTGCACCGTGATGGACCTGACAAACTCGGTCCACTGCACCGTGATGGACCTGACAAACTCGGTCCACTGCACCGTGATGGACCTGACAAACTCGGTCCACTGCACCGTGATGGACCTGACAAACTCGGTCCACTGCACCGTGATGGACCTGACAAACTCGGTCCACTGCACCGTGATGGACCTGACAAACTCGGTCCCCTGCACCGTGATGGACCTGACAAACTCGGTCCACTGCACCGTGATGGACCTGACAAACTCGGTCCACTGCACCGTGATGGACCTGACAAACTCGGTCCACTGCACCGTGATGGACCTGACAAACTCGGTCCACTGCACCGTGATGGACCTGACAAACTCGGTCCACTGCACCGTGATGGACCTGACAAACTCGGTCCACTGCACCGTGATGGACCTGACAAACACGGTCCACTGCA
The DNA here is from genome assembly GCF_964019385.1 of Sycon ciliatum. Classification (NCBI taxonomy): domain Eukaryota; kingdom Metazoa; phylum Porifera; class Calcarea; order Leucosolenida; family Sycettidae; genus Sycon; species Sycon ciliatum. The sequence continues at coordinate 6,845,171 of NC_088650.1, read as the reverse complement.
CCGTGATGGACCTGACAAACTCGGTCCACTGCACCGTGATGGACCTGACAAACTCGGTCCACTGCACCGTGATGGACCTGACAAACTCGGTCCACTGCACCGTGATGGACCTGACAAACTCGGTCCACTGCACAATGGACCTGACAAACTCGGTCCACTGCACCGTGATGGACCTGACAAACTCGGTCCACTGCACCGTGATGGACCTGACAAACTCGGTCCACTGCACCGTGATGGACCTGACAAACTCGGTCCCCTGCACAATGGACCTGACAAACCCGGCCGCCGTATACGTATGGTCTTCTTCTTATCCAGGGCCATTGGCTAGGTGTAACATCGCTTGGTCAGTCTAATCGTAGTGGTCCTCTGCTGGGGATAGGTGATTGCCTTGCCAGGGTGGTCACCTTCACAGCTTCTACTCTACTGTAAAAGCAGAAGCTGTCGGTGGTGTTTTATTCTCGGTAACTTCGGTGTCGACAATTTTTACCTAAAATAAAACGCACCGAAAATTTCGGTACTAGTACTACATGTAGTACACTTACCTGGAAAACGGGTTTACGGAGAATTTCCCTCCACCGAACCACCGATTTTGGAGAATACCGAAAATATTACACCACCGAAAATTTCGGTACTAGTACTACATGTAGTACACTTACCTGGAAAACGGGTTTACGGAGAATTTCCCTCCACCGAACCGCCGATTTTGGAGAATACCGAAAATATTACACCACCGAAAATTTCGGTACTAGTACTACATGTAGTACACTTACCTGGAAAACGGGTTTACGGAGAATTTCCCTCCACCGAACCACCGATTTTGGAGAATACAGAAAATATTACACCACCGAAAATTTCTGCTTTTACAGCATCTTTTAAAACACTGAGCAAATGCATGCTATGCACGGGACACTCCACATGTATGAGCTGCCCAACGTACCAGTGTCACGGGAGCCACTGCTGCGCCCGTCAGCCGGTAGATGAATGTTGCACCGCCCAAGAACCGGCTGCGTGACTGTGTGGGGACTGCCTGTAGCATGTGTAGAACAAGAAACAGCCCGCAGTCAACTTCCTAGGACACCATTAAAAGCCGCAAAGTGGATGTACAGTAAAACCTGGTTTAAGCGACCACCCCATGGTGCAAGCAAAAGTGGTCGTTAAAGTCTTTAGAACCAGGTCCCACAGTGTCTGTGTAGAACTGCCGGTGCATGGAAAGACGGTCGTTAAGAGCAGGTGGTCGCTAAACCCAGAGGTCGCTTACACCAGGTCTGACTGTATGCAACATAATAAGAGTTTGGCATGGGAGTTCCAGTTTCCATTACGGGGGGGGGGGGGGGGGGTGTTCAAACCGAGGACAAGGTGTGATGAAGAAGCTAGCTCCCTTCTATATTTTTGTGCTACAGGTCTACCTGATTCTGCTGCAGTGTTGAATATATTGTGTACGGGGGGTTCGGTATCCTGGGATAGCTTGGGAATGAGCTCTTCATTCATGCACACACACACACACACACACACACACACACACACACACACACACACACACACACACACACACACACAGACGCACGCACGCACGCACACGCACACACGCACACACACGCACGCACACACGCACACACACACACACATAATAATAACCTTACCCAGGGCCGGAGGAAGGAGTTGGGGAGTGGTCCGGCCAACCTTTGAGGGGGGTCCGGGGGACCTCCCCCGGGAGAAATATTTAAAATTTACGTGAAATAGAGCGAATTTGGGCATCTCTAAGGCTCCAGAAAATGCAGAAAATTATAGTAAAAGAACACAAACACAATTTTTTTTATCCATATCAGCCATACAGTGCCGGTCACGTGGTCCTGAGCTACTTCGAAGCACATCACACGTCAGCAGTACAGTCGAGTCATGTACCTCTGGATTTTTTACACCGGTTTTGCACGAATCACATGGACCATCCAGCTGTGAAAGTGGTCCGGCCATGGCCGGACCAGCCTGACCGGTTCCGCCGGCCCTGCTTACCTCTATGATATACAAGCTGGCAAGCTGCACTACAAGCACAGCTGACATGCGGGCTATGACCAACACCACCATCATCTCAGCTCTGAACAGAACAGATGAACAAGAGGCAAGGCGTACAAACACACATACACATCACACATACACATGCCCGCTCGCGTGCACACACACACACACACACACACACACACACACACACACACACACACTGGTTTCATGCTATGCCATGTGTTAGGGGGAGAACAGGAGGCGAACAAACGGACAAATGGACAGACAGGCGGACAGACGGATCACCAAAGACAAAGAGAGCCAAGCCATTATGAAAAAAGTCTTGAATGTCAGTATGCCATCTACTTTCCGATATTTGATTCACCTCTATTTATTGCAATCACAACACATTGACTAATGGTTGAAATCCCCGAGCATGTGCTTCCTGCTTGGAGGTAGCATCGGACTGTCCACTGCTCGTTTTGACCAGATCACCATGTGCCAAGTAACTAAAATGACACTACACTTGTGTTGCCCACAATCATTTTCATATCATAGACGTAGTTCATGTTCAGTGCTGCCAAATCTTTCCACGCTGTTCGGAGATTGAGTTAAGTATGTACATGTACATGTACTGGTACACATTTACAACTACTCACAGTGACTTGAGGCATGTGGCTGCGACAGCGTACGATATCCCCGCGGCGATGAACGACGCCGCCAGCGAGAGCTTGCGGCCGTGCGTGTCGGCCAGAAAGTAGAGAAGAAGAAGTGCTGCAGTGTGAAATCAAGAACAGACATCAAGGTAAAGCAGAGTGTGGCTGCACTGCACCAGAACGGGCAAGCAGAATTCGGCGCACATTATCTTGACATCATGCCAACAAAAGGTCATTTTTCAAGCAAATTGTATTTTTCCAACCATACACTGTAAAACCGGAAAGTTTAACGTTTTGGTCATTTTGGCATGATAACGTGCGGAAAGTTTAACGATGGCTACCTAGCCACCCAGAACGTGCATCGGTGTACGTGCATCTTAACACAGACATCTCGAACCGGGTTCGTGATAACGTTTCTTCAAAATAACGGAAACATTGGTCGTTCAAACGTTAGACTTTGTGACTCGTTAGACTTTCCGGTTTTACAGACCCTACTCATCTCACAATACAAATAATCAACAAAGAGCTGAGGATTCAAAAACGCCTTGCATTGTTGTCTTACCAGGTACTTCCATGACAAAGACCACAACAACCATGTTGTAGTCAGCCGCAGCCAGGTGGTGACAGTCCCCGTTGGTATCTATCACATTGAACTGGTCTATATTGGGTAACACCACATGTAAAAAAAGAAAGAAAGAAGCATGTGTGACTGTTTTGCTCTGAGTTACTTTGAAATGCGAAGGAGCAAAGACCGGTGCAGTCGGAACTCTGATTGCCCTCCAAGTTTTTGTCAGTGCTCCATGGCAACGGTGTGTACGTCATCAGTGTGGGTTTGGCGAAAATGCACATTGCCTTTTGGTTGTTGAGAGTTTCTGTGTGTGTGGGGGTGGGGATGTGAACAGTATCGGAATCGCGGGTAACTACAAGTTAAATGCCACTTACCTTTGCAACTGGTCTGTTTCTCCACAGCATCATGTGGTGTGTTAGACTCAAAGCTGATGTAGTCACCTCCTTGGAGCTCTGTGCCTGCTGTTGCATTTGATGCAGTTGCCAGCTTTCTCCACAACAGTAGCTCCTCTGTTAGTATACCTGAACCCAGGAACAACAGTGAGCCTGAAAACCTGTTGGAGAGCAAGGCCAAACAGAAACGTTTGAAGACAATGAAAGTTACCATGATTCATGTAGAAATTTGTGAATTTGCTGTAAAAACCATTCACATCACATCCACCATTGCTCCATAGTAGAGAGGGTCTGCAAAACGAAAATGCGTACGAACTTTCGCTCTACGTCATGATATGCGAAACTTCGCACGAACTTTTGCAACTTTGGACGCGAAACTTGCAGGGAACGCGAAATGAACTTTCGTAGGAAGTTTCGTGAGATGGGGTCATGGCGTTCGTGCACTTGGCGCATGCAAACTACGAAAATGTGCAGAACACAAAGTTCGTGCGAAAATTCGTACACACTTTTGCAAGGACCGTCGCGAAATTTCGTCCGAATTTTCGTTTTGCAGAACCTCTCTATTACCTCTACTGTAGGTGGCAAACAAAACCAAAACAATTTCCATCAAGTGCCACACTTCTCTCCTTGCCACTTCAAAGCTAGAGTAACATCAGGCACCAAAACGAAGTAGGGTCTCCACTTCAGTGATGTTCTTGATTTCGAGATTCCAGCGCATTCGTTCAGATTTTGTGCTTGGTACAGTCAGACCTAGCTTATCCGGTCCTCTTTTATCCGGATCCCTCGCCATCCGGAAGAAAATCGCTGGTTGCCGATTTATCAGCATATGCCATGCATGCATACAGTATGTGTGTTCGATTATCCGGTTCCCTCACCTATCCGGATATTTTTGTGGAGAACGGATGTGTGCGGTTAAGCGAGGTCTGACTGTACACTGTGCATGCAGTGTTACATTAAAACACACACACAGTCACTGCCTGGGGTGTTCCTAAATCTTAGCTTCTAATCTGGCACGTTCTTAAAATGTTTGTGACTTTCTAGCCTAGCGGCCTGAATGCTCTTCAGCACCCCGTTCTTCGGCATCTGTTGCTACTGTACAGTACTGCCGGGTACCGAAGAACGACCAGGCTAGAATTTCACCAAGTACAGCATACCAATGTATACACGATGACTCAACTGTGCTTAGACTGTAGTACATGAAAAATAGGAACGGCCTAGGCTAGCAGGCTGAACCTCCAGTTCTTCGGCACCCGGTACTGAGTGCTGTAAGTCGCTAAAAGGCTATGTATGGTTGGTGAAAGAAAGCAATGGTTTGCGCCTTACGCTAAGAAGCAGTTCATGGCCATCAGGAAGCACTTAGATGTAGTCTTGCCATGCTCAGCTGCGACGTTTTTCCGGCGCCTCTTTCGCCAGCCATGCATCAGGGTGGTTGGTCGGAGAGACACTAGTTGTTCCGTGCCGGCTGTCAGGTTGTCAGCCTGTGCATGCATAACAGCAGATACTTAGACACCACATGTTACTGCTGTTTCATTTACTTTCATTCGCAGAATCAAACGGGCAGCAAGCCCAATTACATGAGAGTGGATGAGTTTTGTGCGAACCATGTAAACATCATAGAAGCAGGGCCCGGTTATAAGAGAGTTGGAGGAAGTGACATGCAGCATGAAAAAAGGGACCAATTAAGTGCATCAACAATGGCAGAGTTATCTAGTTTCGGTAAAAAAAAAAAAGGAGAAGGACAAAATGTTACGAGTTATGACTAACTGTCCACCGTCTTGTTTTTACCACAATTAAATTGGCTCACCATCCGAGTTTATCTAGTTTCCCTGAGGTATACGCTGTGCAACAGTCAGCCTATATCCCTCACTGTCTATCCTAGCTACTGACAGCAATGTACTTACTGGTCACACAGGGCCATGCTACTGGTACACTGGGTACAGCCATGGTTGTACCCGCCGTACCAATTCCAGCGTTCATGGTTTTTTTTCCGGGTGTAATTGATTATGTAGAAGTACTAATCTGCTATCCTTGTACACTCCTCGCTAGAGCCTCCCCCTCCTAAGCTGTTATTCTTGGCCAGTGAGGTATACTGTGCTAGCCGTCATATCTGCTGCTAGAGGAATGTTTACTAGTACCTGTTACGTTTTCTTACTCTTAGTACTCCCTTGTGCCATTGTTCCAGCAGATGCTGCAGGTGTCGCTGACCTGCACAGTTTGTACGAGTACTTGTAGATTTATGCAGTGCGTGTCTACAGCTGTATTTGAATGTGTGCGTAGTGCACAGTTGCAGTTGTGCCCTAGGCCCTGTGTCTGTGATACGTGATTTGTGGTGCGTGTTAGCTTACACGTGGGAATGCTACGCGCTTTCATGTGACCTGCGTTACTTCCTTCTCACTGTACTTCCTTTTATGCATGTATCGCTGGCATATGCGACACGGGCCGGCCGGGCCGGAGTGTGTATTGGTTTTGGAAGCATGTGCCTTTTGTTCTGTGAGTTGTTCGCATGCACATGTTGCTGGCCGCGTGGTAATGTTTTGGTTCTTGTTGTGTTGGACCTGAGTTCTACAAGTACAGGTAGTTTTGTAGCTGTTGTGATTTTACTATGTTCCATGGGTCTGAATAATTGTGTTCTCCGAAGTGGAGTAAAACTGAACTGTGATTCGATTGTGTGCGGAAACCCGGTGTTGACGAAAGTGTGTTGACCTGGGCGCTGAGGAAAAGTAACATAAACTGGCACCTCCGACGGGAGTCTTGACCAATGAGCGTGACGTCAGCCAGCTGAAAAAGTTCGCCATTCGGCTCCGCAATACCCTGCTTAACATGGAAGCAGTCCAGGTGCAGCCAGGCAGAGAGTTATACCTGGCGCTAACCCGGAAGATTCCTCGACGGCTCCTGGCACGCTACTTCGATCGTTATGATGATTCCAGCTGTGACATACAGGCATTCTCGCAATTCCTAATAACACACGTCCAGAAGCAGATGCGTGTTGAGGAACGAATTGGCCTGGGAGACCGCCCACCAGTATCACTGCAGCCCAAGGAGCACCAAAACAAGAGTAATCGGCCGTTGCCCAGCAGGCAATATGGAGTCAGGGAGCGCACGTTTATCTCCAGTCCTGGGACTCCACGATCAAGCGACTCGTCACAGCCTGGGCCGAAACGTAACTTGGTCGCTTCTAGCAGCCGCAGCAACTCCAGAAAAGAGCAAGCTGCCTCAGAGCAAAGACAGCATGCAGACAATAGCCATGCCTGTGGTAAGTGCGAGGGTGCACACCATATTGCAGATTGTGGCGACTTCAAGAGTCTGCCCGTGCAAAAGAGAAATGACACGATCCGGAACCTACGGCTATGCGTCAACTGCCTGGGAGATGGGCACTGGGCACGAGACTGCATGGCAGCGGTGTGCCGAGAGTGTCAAGGCAAGCATCATCATTTACTGCACCGTGAACGACAAGGGAGTTTTACACCATCACCACCAACGCGAAAAGAGGCTAGCCACCATGTGAACAGCGAATCCCAGCCAGCCAATGACGACGAGGCTGGCTTGACCTCATTCATGACGATACCGGTGAGGGTCGCAAATGGAACAGTGACTGCCACAGCCAACGTCCTTCTTGACTCTGGATCAACATGCAGCTTTGTCACAGAGAGGCTTGCATACCGACTACGGCTGCGAGGAGAGCGCAAGCCAGTGCATGTTGGTGTGCTAGGCGGTCAAGTTCTCTCAGGCGAGCGAGAGGTGGTGTCTCTGTCCCTTCATCAATATGACAGCCAGGAGATATCAGAAGTTGAGGCATATGTGCTGCCAAAGATCACAAGCGACGTGCACGTTGCTGATTGGAGCCGTCTGCGTCACCAGTGGCCACATCTAGCAGACATTGATTTCCCTGCTGCAAGCAATCAACGCGCCATCGACATCCTAATCGGGCTAAATTCAGCAGCACTGCACAGTGCACAGGAAGAACGGATTGGCAAGGCAGGTGAGCCCATTGCAAGGCGCACACCCTTGGGATGGGTCTGTTTCGGTTCAGCCATACAAGACAGCTCTGTCCAGCACACCCATCATGCCCTGGAACTAACACAGACAGGCCTCGACTCGCTTGTCCGTAACTTCTGGGACTTGGAAGCGGTCGGCATGCAACCGTCTGCTGAGAGCTACCTGTCACCTGACGAACGCCATGCTGAGGAAATGACTCGACAGCAGCTAGGGTACGCAGATGGTCGATTCGTTGTCGGTATTCCCTGGCAGAATGGAGCGCGTCCTCAGATCACGAGCAACCGAGTGCAGGCCGAGGATCGGCTGCGTTCGCTACTGAGGTCTCTAGAGAGAAGACCAACCGTTCAGATTCGCTATGCAAAGGTGCTAGAGGAGTACCTACAGAAGGCGTACATTCAGGAGCTGACATCTGATCAAGTCCAGCAATGTGGCCGTGAGCAATGGTTTCTGCCGCACTTCGCAGTAGTCCGCGAAGACAAAGCTACAACTAAGGTCCGTGTTGTGTTTGATGCTGCAGCTCGCTTCAACGGCACGTCCATCAATGAACACATGTACGCTGGGCCGCGACTGCAGAATGACCTCATCACAGTACTGATCAGGTTCTGCATGCACCCCGTGGCACTGATTGCTGATGTGTCGGAGATGTTCCTTCAGGTATCACTACAGCCTGAGGATCGCAGATATCACCGATTTCTTTGGAAGGCCGGGGACGGAGTCAAGGCCTATGAGTTCACCAGGTTGGCGTTTGGCATCCGTGCATCGCCATACCTAGCAGGCAGAGCTTTGCTGGAGACGGCCGAGCGTTTCGGAGCGAACTACGACCCAGCAGTCAGTGACACAGTTCGCAAGGCATTCTACGTCGACGACATGTTGAAGTCCTTGCCTGACGACCAGAAAGCAATGCGTCTTCGGTCTCAGCTACAATACCTCCTGAAGAAAGGCGGCTTCCATCTCCGGAAGTGGTTGAGCAACAGTGAAGCAGTGATGGAATCAATTCCACCGGAGCACCGCGCGCCGGCCACGTCTAAGTCCATAACGGCACGAGAGTCGTGTGGACAGCCCTCACAAAAGGCACTGGGCGTAACGTGGATGGTCAGCGAAGATTATTTCACGTTTCACTATCAGGAACCCACATCCGCTGCGTGCACGAAGCGCACCGTCCTCAGTCGCATGGCATCACTGTTTGACCCCAGAGGGCAACTAGCACCATTCACCATCAGGAGCAAGTTGTTGTTCCAGGAACTATGTCTTGCGGGGCTCGGCTGGGACGACCCACTGCCTGAAGAGACGGCGGTAGCTTGGCAAGAATGGTTTGCTGAGATGCCTAAGCTAACACAGCTACGCATTGATCGCTGTTTTCAAGATAGCACAACGTCGATGGGTCTGAGTGTGCACACGTTCACCGACGCATCAGAACGGGCCTACGCCGCTGCGTCATACGTCCGAGCAGAGCGACCAGATGGTACAGCGAAGGTTACCCTGGTGATGGCCAAGGCAAGACCAGCACCGATCAAGCGTCGATCCATTCCGATGCTAGAGCTGCAGGGAGCGGTCCTGGGTGTGCGTCTTGGGACGTACGTTAGCGAAGCTCTTGGTGTGAGAGCAGCCGACAGCCACTACGGGAGCGATTCCATGAATGTCCAATATTGGATTCGATCACCCAGCCGAAAGTTCAAGCTGGAAGTCGGCAACCGGATATCGGAGATCCAACAGCAGTCTATGGCACGGAACTGGCGTCATGTTCCCGGAGTCAGAAATCCAGCTGATCTCCCCACCCGTGGGATGACAGTCACACAGCTGGCAGAGGAGAGCAGGTGGTGGCATGGACCAACGTTTCTGGCACAGCAACAGAGCGAATGGCCAGATCGCAGGATAGCTGTGCCGAAGGAGCTACCACGAATGCTCAAGACTCCTGAAATCACGATGACGGCAATGATGTCACCACCGTTGCGGCTAAGTCCAAACAACTATTCCTCGTGGAGCCGTCTTGTGCGGGTCACGGCTTGGTGCATGCGTGCCATACACAATCGCCGCAAGAGCCGACTGCCACAGCTAACGCTCAGCGACGCCCGTGTGAAGATTGCAATCAAGAACAGCAAGGAGGTTGCCGTGCCCGAGCTCTCACCAGCTGAGTTTGAAAGAGCGGAGCACTATTGGATCATGCGTGCGCAAGATGAGAGCTATGGTGAAGTGACGAGCACGCTGAGAAAAGGGAAGGAGTTGCCAAGCAGCGCCCCTCTTCTCAAGTTGCAACCGCGCATCGACGAACAGAGTGGATACCCCGTATTAAGAGTTAGTGGGAGACTGCGTACGGCTTACCACTTGGCATCTGAGTTTCGATCGCCAATTATTCTACCACCTCGACAACGAGTGACAGAGCTGATCATTCGGAGAGAGGATGAGCGATGCCGACACAGCATTGGCACAAATCACATCCTGTCCAATCTCGCCGATCACTACTGGCTTGTGAAAGGCAAGCAAATGGTGAAGTCACATCGGCACCACTGCGTGGGATGTCAGAAGGTGTGGCGCAAACCAGCCACTCCCAGGATGGGTCCTCTCCCAGACCTCCGCACGCAAGGACCACTTCTCGCATTCGCCCGCACCGCTGTGGACTTCGCCGGACCATTTCTAGTGAAGAGAGGTCGAGGACGTACACAAGAGAAGAGGTATGTGGCAGTGTTCACGTGTCTGCAATCTCGAGCGTGTCACTTGGAGCTGGTTACCTCTCTCGACACGACTGGCTTCAAGATGGCCCTGACGCGATTCTGCAAGGGTCGCGGCACACCCGAGATGTTGCTTACTGATAATGGAAGCAATTTTGTTGCGACAGAGCGAGAGCTGAGGGAGGCAGTTGCCCAACTTGACCATGCCGACCTCACATCGGAGTATGCAGGCCAAGGGATTGAGTGGAAATTCAATCCGCCTCGTTCTCCTCATTTCGGCGGCGTGTTCGAACGGATCGTGCGCTCCATGAAGCAAGTTTTCCAGACTGTTCTGTACAAGGCTGATTTAACTGAAGAAGAGCTCCAGACAGTATTGGTGCAGGCCGAGGCTCTCATCAACTCGCGGCCATTGACAACGCTTTCGGAGGAAAGTGAAGACCTGGAGCCGCTAACGCCTTTGCATTTCTTGGTTGGCCATTCGAGAGTTGCAACAGTGTTGGAAGCAACCGGTCTGCATCGTCGCTGGCAGTTGCTTCAGGATCTGATGAAGCGCATTTGGAAGAGGTGGCTCCGCGAGATTGTTGCTCGAGCCAATTTGGAGACGAAGTGGCACCGTGATAGTGCATCGGTTACAGTCGGCAAAATCCTAATGATGCTGGACGAATCGCTCCCAAGGACTCAGTGGCCGCTTGGTCGAGTGGTCGCTACGTATCCTGGAAAGGACGGGAAGGTGCGCGTAGTGGACGTGAAGGTCAAAGGGAAGGTGTACAAGCGCAGCGTCCACCGCTTGGTGCCCCTAGATGTGGAACCGTCGGCAGTCAAGGTGACTCTCCCAGCCTCTGCCGAAGTCCGGCTAAGTGATCTCAATGAGTGACATTAACTGGCATGCTCGCTGTTGTTAATGCTGTGTATCAAGTTACGGTTTTGCCCAATAGCGTATAGGCATTAGATTCGCTCAGTTTTCCCACGTTCGCTCATGAGGGAGGGAATGTTACGTTTTCTTACTCTTAGTACTCCCTTGTGCCATTGTTCCAGCAGATGCTGCAGGTGTCGCTGACCTGCACAGTTTGTACGAGTACTTGTAGATTTATGCAGTGCGTGTCTACAGCTGTATTTGAATGTGTGCGTAGTGCACAGTTGCAGTTGTGCCCTAGGCCCTGTGTCTGTGATACGTGATTTGTGGTGCGTGTTAGCTTACACGTGGGAATGCTACGCGCTTTCATGTGACCTGCGTTACTTCCTTCTCACTGTACTTCCTTTTATGCATGTATCGCTGGCATATGCGACACGGGCCGGCCGGGCCGGAGTGTGTATTGGTTTTGGAAGCATGTGCCTTTTGTTCTGTGAGTTGTTCGCATGCACATGTTGCTGGCCGCGTGGTAATGTTTTGGTTCTTGTTGTGTTGGACCTGAGTTCTACAAGTACAGGTAGTTTTGTAGCTGTTGTGATTTTACTATGTTCCATGGGTCTGAATAATTGTGTTCTCCGAAGTGGAGTAAAACTGAACTGTGATTCGATTGTGTGCGGAAACCCGGTGTTGACGAAAGTGTGTTGACCTGGGCGCTGAGGAAAAGTAACAGTACCTGCTAGAGGAATGTTTACTAGTACCTGAAACAAACACATATGATACATAGACTAGAGATTCATCCCCCTATGATACTGAAATTGGGCATGGGTAAATAATTGCCCCCCCCCCCCCAAGCCGACCTGGGGCCGTACCACCCCGCAGGAGCTGGCTCCGGGCCTGCAGCACTAGACTGTTTGACTGACTAGCTTACTCGTTGTAAACTAGTGAGGCGTCCATTCTGAGCGGAAATCTGATGGAGCACCTGCTTGGCCCGCGTCTTCTGCTTTGTGAGGTGAAGGAATCGCACTGATTCGGGTACGCACTGCATACACAGGATAACACAACGACATGGTCAAAACCCTACGTTGGACAAGCATTAATTTTAAAAGCTTTATCCTCCTGTTGTTCCCCTATGGGAACAAGAACTAGGCCATGGATTTTAGTGGCCAAAAAATTGTCAGAGCGATCCATTTTCAATTTTTTTATGATTCGCTATTTTGTGTAAATCCACATCACAGGACCAGTCAGTGCACCCTGGTGAAGGGTAGCGGCAGGGATGCACACACCCGAGGCTGCTTTGACTGTGACTCTCGGCGGCGGTCATTTCGTGTTGTTTTGCTTAGAGCATATGCGAGCGTGAATAGTGCGCTCTTGTGGGTAATGTACTACTCTTGGTCACAATGGTGAAGTTCCAACCAAGAAAGTAGGCCACTGCGAAGTGCGCAACCACGTTGGTCTGCGTCCGCTTTGCGCAGACTCGCACTGGACCGCCATTATTGCCATGGCTACGCACAAAGACACATGCTGTCCAAATGTCGTATGTCCATTGGAGAGTGTAGCCGTCCTTACCAAGAAAAGCGGCAGACTGGCAAGGAAGGGAATGACAGAGAGCACTGTAGCCACTTGCCACACGTGGTGTTTGTCGACAATCGAGACGGACATGCGCACCACCGCCACTTCTAGAATGTTCCCAAGTGCCCAGGAGATCTAGCAGGGGAAAACAAAACCGTGAAACGTACACCATGCCAACTGTACTTCAAGACACAAGAAGCCTGTAAGGTATAATTACGACCTGAAATGACCCCTTATCGGACTCCTGTTGTTTTGGTTGTATATGTGGCACATCACATAAATCACTGAGTTATCTGAACAAATTGTCCCGAGTTTAGAGGTTGCTACAGGAGACATAAATGTAGGGAGAGAGAGACAGAGAGAGAGAGACAGAGAGAGACAGAGAGAGACAGAGAGAGACAGAGAGAGAGAGAGAGAGAGAGAGAGAGAGAGAGAGAGAGAGAGAGAGAGAGAGAGAGAGAGAGAGAGAGAGAGAGAGAGAGATAAGAGAGGAAGAAGTGCGGAGGAGGAGGAGAATATGGTGTATCGGTGGAGAAGAAAGCAAGCCTATTTAGCAGGTGCGTGTGTGCGCGTGCGCACTGTGACACTTGGATCACAGCCTTACCGAAATCAGGCTGAAAACACGTGCCCTCTCAATTGTTGGTGTCATTTCTAGCATCCAGGTTTGCCTGGACGACTCATAACCATTCACATATACACAGGTTCACACACACACACACACACACACACACGCGCGCGCGCGCGCACGCACGCACGCACACACACAAACACACAATGGAAAATTCAAATGTCAGCCTGATGTAAAAACATATTGTTGTCCAGGCTCAGGTTACAGCATGCCTACATTGTAGTGTACTGTGACAAGAGGAGCAGGGTGTGTGAACCACCGTATCATCTCCTCCAAACAGGTGCAGGACGCACAGCAACACAAACACCTTGGCAAGCAATTCCAGTGTGTCTCATGCAGTGTAGTCATCACACTAAGCAACAGCTCGGAACATGTCGGATCCACTTGCTAAGGATGCCGGGCCATTGCTATAGCACCGTTTTTATAGTAGAGCGTCCAGCCCCTATATGATGTCCAACCCCTATATAGAGTCCATTGGTCCAAAATCCACTGTACAGAGTCCAAACTTGGAATCAACTGTGAGCTCAAAGTTTTGATGGACATCACTCCCTGTATGGAGTCCAGCCAATTGGCTTCACCCCTATATAGAGTCCATTGGTCCAAAATCAACTGTACGGAGTCCAAACTTTGAAATCAACTTTCAGGTTTTTACAGTGCCGTTTCCATGGTTGTAGCCAATGAGCGACGTTCCCGCGGTGGCCTTGATGAGCCGATAAAGGCCCGCACGCTGTCAGCCTAGCTCTACAGTGCAGGGGTCTGCGTCAGTTTTCCGTTGCCATCTCAGTTCATCTCGAGTCAGGACCTTGCCGTCCTTGGCTTTGGAGGAGAGTAGAGTAAGTACATGGTTGAAACCAGGTCTACAATCATGTAGATTGGGCATGCCTGTAGACATGACCTCATGCCCAGTTCTGTTCATCGATGTAATAAACATACAAGTACTATGATGTAAGGTAGCAAAGGTGGCTACATGTAGTAAGCAATCCAGTATTCTACAACTAGTACAAGCTAATGGCGATGTTGACAACAGGTTTGTACGCGTGTCAGTAAAGGAGTGACAAAACTAAACAGCTACAACAATTCAAAACATTCTTCTTCTTCAAGGCCAAGGGAAAAATGGCAAGAGTTCTTGCCACCACGTCCCCGACCTCCACCCCTAGGTGGTATCGCGCTTATATACAGTCTACGAGTACGAGCATCAAAGGACGACTTAACCTGAGGAGTAAATAATTGGAAAAATGGCAAGAGATCCGTCCACCACGTCCCCGACCTCCACCCCTAGGTGGTGTCGCGCTTATATACAGTTCGCAAGTGAAACCTGACCATGAATCGAGGCCAAGGGCGCAGGCCAAGGCGCGTAGCGCCGAGGCCTGCGCCCGCGGCCGTACGCATGAGCTTTGGCAATTCTGCAACTACTTCTTCTAAAAAATGGCAAGAGATCCGTCCACCACGTCCCCGACCTCCACCCCTAGGTGGTGTCGCGGTTATATACAGTTTCAAAGAATGACCATGACTCCGATGAGCGTACGGCCAGGCAGGCCCAAGGCCCGGGCGCTGGCCAAGGCGCGTAGCACAGTAGATCTACGCACGAGGCCTTCATGTACTGATGTAAGCGAAAACTGATAAGATCATCGCGTGTCAGCAAAGGAGTGATAGTGTAGCCACCACGTCCCCGACCAACCTACTTGTTCTTGAGCATTGAGCAAAGAAAAAAGGCAACAGGTCTAGCCAACACGTCCCCAACCTCCACTCTATGTCAGTATGTGGTATCGCGCTTATAGTTATACCGTCTACGCGGCTCAAAGGATGTAAGTGGAAACCTGAAACACGATCATAGAGTTCTGGCAGGACTTTCCGCCTTCATCAAGGCCTCGTGCGCACGGCCGCGGGCGCAGGCCTCGGCGCTACGCGCCTTGGCCTGCGCCCTTGGCCGTATGCACTCGGCCTTGATTCAGCCATAAAGTCCTGCCAGAACTCTATGATTGTCTACATAAAGAGTCTTTATGTGGACTGTACGGAGTCCAAACTTTGAAATCAACTATAATGAGTCTTTATGTGGACAACGCTCCCTGTATAAAGTCCAGCCAATTAGGCATCCCCTATCAAGTTTGAAATTAGACATAGGATCTGCTGTAAGAAGTGAATATTAACCAGAAAACGGCCTCTCCCTTTAATCCTTTACATCATTCACTTCTCAAGATAAAAAAATATGTATTGAGGCGCCACTGCAGCCACTTCATTACATGAAAAACCCTACAAACACCATCCTCAAATCAAGTGGTCTCTTCGCAGACGCTGCAAATTACAATATCTCAATCATGTAGTGTTGCCAAATTGTTGTGCAGGCACACACACATGCACACACCCACACAACGCCAAGAAAATACCTAAAAAAAAAAGAATCGAAAGAGAATAATGGAGAGCCCAGGATTAATTATTTGTTTTCAAATTATTGTGCGCGCCCGCGTGCGCACACACACACACACACACACACACACACACACACACAAACTTCTACAACGCCAAGAAAACACCAAGAAAAGAGTAGAGACACAATACACACGCAACTCCAACAGCCATGCAAACGTCCACCCATTTACATGTAAAGTCAAGAGGGATAACAAATAATTATACGAAACGAATGCATATGGGGACTGGTACACGCACGTTTACATACACGTAGTAGTATAAGAGAGTAACATAGTGCAGTGGTCAGCATAATACTAGCACATGCTGAGAGTGCAATAGCAAGCTTCACCATTGCTCATGGCCATGCAAATGTTCAGCAGCACTCAGTTCCGCAAGCTTCTGAAGATCAGCACACCTGCAACAAATAGATAGCACAAGGATACGCTTGTTACCGTAATGATGCATGGGAGCACACAACTACCAAGTTCTCAACGAATGTGATGCTCAATGAAAATCAAACCACTCAAAGACCTGTGAACAGGTGACGGTGGGGACAATAATCTATTAGTAATACGAGGAATAAGATCGTTTGTGCACACTCAAGACGCACAGACACACCAACATACATGTAGTGTGCTCAGTGTTTCACTTCACTGCAACTAAATTGAAATGAGATGATTTGAACAATCTGTACAGCGTTGCTGTCAGTCAGTCTTCCCCAAGATGGAAATGCAATGATTTGTTGTCACGAGGCAGTTTCACTGACACAATGTCATGTTCGTGACATCAAAACGGTTACTTCAGGAATACGAGTATGAGCTTGAGAAGCTTTTTCTTGTCATTGGCATACAAGCAATCCTCTAGTCCTACTACTACTAGTACACTGGCACTGCGTTTGTCGATCCCATTGTATTCGACATCATACTACAGGAAGAGTGTCGTGGAGTTCACATAATTATCACAGGGATAAAAATACATTTCTCATGAAATAAAATAATAATTGATGATAGCTAGACGATCATAATACGATTGATGCAAAGTCCTTGCAGTCCTTGAGGACTATTACGAAGTGGCTGATTACTTTTAGGGCATTCATTCAAGCAACATCAAACAAACGCGATACGCTCCTTGAAAACGGAAAAAAAATCAAGCATAACAACAGAACAGCAGGCCAATCGAAACGAGTAAAAGCTTCCTTACCTCAGTCATCGTCCTGCCATGTAGTTGGACAGCCTTTTGACACGGTGGTACAGGCAGCTCTTGTCCAGTCAAACAGGGGTATCCTTGTGGCGTCGAACGAAAGAGAGTGTCAGTGTATCTGACTCGTCAAATTGGAACTGTGCTGAACTTTTCTCTTTCTCCGCTTTCTGCTTTCATCCCTCGCTCTGATGAAACCGTTCAAACGTCTTACTGGCAGCAATGGCCAGCCAAACAGGGGATCCTTGTGGCGTCCGGAACGAAAGAGAGCGTCACTGTACCTGACTCGTCAGATTTGAACGACTTTTCTCGTTCTGCAATTTCTGCTTTCCGGAATCCCGCGCACTGATGAAACGTCTTCAGAGAACCACAAGACGCTTTCCAGATTTGATTTTGAACGTCTCCTTATCCTCCTTGGTTACCTCGAGACAGATTACTGTCAGCAACTGCACAGCAGAACTGGCAGCCATGGCTGAAGTGAAGAAAGGAATGCGCTGCCACGAGGCAAGCAAAACTGAAAATGTGTTTGTTCTCTTTCGGGCACAACACGCAGGACGGCGTGACTGGATAAACTGGACTTCTGGACTGTGAATAGGGGACTTGTAGAAAAAGTGTACTCCTTATAGGGGATTGCGCGGCAGGATGAAGCTGATCAAAACTGAGTGGACTCCTGGACTCTGTATAGTGGATTTTGGACCAATGGACTCTATATAGGGTGCTGGACATCATATAGTGCATGGACTCTATACTGAGTCCTACATATATTTTTAAAGACGAGTTGGATTATTTCACCTTAGACGTATATAGAGTCAAAACACTCCGCCACATAAAATCTCCAGCCAACATTGGTTGATGTGCCAGCAACATAGCTCCAAGCTGCCGTAGATACATGTGCTGTCTAAGACGATTGGCGACTGCTCAAGGGACTTTCAAAGTGTGGTCTCTGTTACCAGGTGGCCTCCTTACGCAGTGCCATTAGACTGGAAATAGCACCCACTGGTCCTGGCTGCAGTGGTCTTCTGGTACAGGTGATCGCCTTGACAGGTTTTACTGTACTTTAGGTTCACAGCTATTCTCAGCTCAGCTGTATAACATGCATAGTAGAAATAGTGCTATTCACAAGTTCTTACCATTCAGTACTCATACAGCTTTCACTGGTGCGAGTTGATACAGTGTATGATCAAAACAGCTGTATGGAGTGTAGGTGATAGTGGGCAAGGTGAGAGAGGATGGGCGGAGAGCGCATATGTTGGGGAATTTGAACTACCGTATTTTCCGGTGTGTAAGCCAAGCTTTTTAAAATTAATTAAATACCAGTAACTCACCCCCCAAAAAAGTCGGTGTGGCTTAGGCTATGATGGTCAAGTTAACGGTGGTAAACATGGTAGATGGCTGTATTTCGTGACAAACAATCTGGATGCAGCTTACCAGCATACTCCGGAAAATACTGTAAATCATGGACAAGCCGGAAGCTGCTGCTTGCACACCAACTATCGGCTGAGCATATCCTTTAGTCAATCACATTTGCACACGTCCTTACCTTAATCCCTTATTTGCACACGCCCTTACCTTAATCCCTTATTTGCACACGCCCTTACCTTAATCCCTTATTTGCACACGTCCTTACCTTAATTCCTTATTTGCACACGTCCTTACCGTAATCCCTTGCCCCCAAAGCCAAACCCAACCAGGGTCCTCAGTGCCAGCAGCCACCAGAAGTTAGGTGAGGCGATGGAGAGCAGACTGAAGTAGGTTGTCCACACAATGGCAAACACCAGTATCTGGACAAGTAAGGAGAGAGACGCACATCATCTATGATCACTTCACACCTGGAATGGGACTATGAATCTAGGAAGAGGGAGGGGGGGGGGGTGTTCTCCATTCGAACTTGCATCCTTAGCATGCAACTCCAGGACATGTCTGAACCGAGGGCCGAATGAGGTAACTGCTGCATACTGCTCACTGCCACAAGCTGTCACGGCACCACGGGCCTCTTTGTAGTAGTGCATTGTACTGTTGAACTACTGAAGTAAAATAAATTCAATACAATACAATACAAAAATACAACACCACAAGACGACACAGTAAGTTATCTTCTGCAATACTGTACGTACCGGAGTGCAGTATGGACCCCTCCCATTGATCAAATGTTGCACTGTCAAAGGACTGTCTACGTACCGGAGTGCAGCATGGACCCCTCCCATTGATCAAATGTTGCACTGTCAAAGGACTGTTTGCCGCTGCGTCTATTTCAAAGTGTTTATCCCATGGATCATGTTGAGAACCCAAGCCGAGGAGCATTGGCCTGACATTAGAGTAGCCAATTGGTGCATCCAATGTGTGCAACACTATGCCTTGCCAACTGCAGTATACCGTGCATGCGCTGCTTACCGCTTTGCGTCCAAGAGCATCCGCCAGTGAGCCCAGGACCAGACCTCCCAGAGCAGCACCAGCCATGGGTAGCTAGAACACAGCGAGACAAGCAAGAAAAACTCATAATTATGTATACAGAAGATCCGCCGTCAAGTTGTGGTGGTAACCAGGTTGATGTAGAAGGATGTGCCGTTTCCAGCATGATGACATTCCCCAAACTGTCTTGTCTTGTGTGCATGTGTGATACCGTGCGTGATGTGTGTGTCTTGAGTCCTGTCTTTTCAGTCTTCTTGTTCGTCCTTTGGGGTTGTTGTCCCTGTTTTTCCCGCCATGTCCTAGTCCAAATACATGTTTGTGACTTGTAACTGTTGTAAACAAACGAGTACCTGTCCTTTGTGTCCTGCGTCCTGGGGAGCGGAATGGCCGTGATTCGGCTACATGGTCAACATGCGCGCTGAACACCACACGCTCTCACGCATTTGACAGACCACATACGCCATGAGCTACACAAACACAAATACCGGAGGTGAGGTGAAGGGGGGGGGGGGGGGGGGCTGTTGGCAGGAACTTTTTAAACGTGTCGCACATTGGGGCGATCATCGGACAGCGGCATTAACCACAACTACAGGATGTATAGCTGTGTGCGTGTGGTGTCTTCGAGCCAATATCCTATCCCAGTCACACCACCTTCATCATCACCACAACCGCCACCGCCGTTGTTGCGGTTGTTGTTGTTTCAAATCTTTATTCACACGATAGTTGTTGTTGTTGTTGCTGTTGTTGTTGTTGTTGTTGTTGTTGTTGTTGTTGTTGTTGTTGTTGTTGTTGTTGTTGTTGTTGTTGTTGTTGTTGTTGTTGTTGTTGTTGTTGTTGTTGTTGTTGTTGTTGTTGTTGTTGTTGTTGTTGTTGTTGTTGTTGTTGTTGTTGTTGTTGTTGTTGTTGTTGTTGTTGTTGTTGTTGTTGTTGTTGTTGTTGTTGTTGTTGTTGTTGTTGTTGTTGTTGTTGTTGTTGTTGTTGTTGTTGTTGTTGTTGTTGTTGTTGTTGTTGTTGTTGTTGTTGTTGTTGTTGTTGTTGTTGTTGTTTGTTGTTGTTGTTGTTGTTGTTGTTGTTGTTGTTGTTGTTGTTGTTGTTGTTGTTGTTGTTGTTGTTGTTGTTGTTGTTGTTGTTGTTGTTGTTGTTGTTGTTGTTGTTGTTGTTGTTGTTGTTGTTGTTGTTGTTGTTGTTGTTGTTGTTGTTGTTGTTGTTGTTGTTGTTGTTGTTGTTGTTGTTGTTGTTGTTGTTGTTGTTGTTGTTGTTGTTGTTGTTGTTGTTGTTGTTGTTGTTGTTGTTGTTGTTGTTGTTGTTGTTGTTGTTGTTGTTGTTGTTGTTGTTGTTGTTGTTGTTGTTGTTGTTGTTGTTGTTGTTGTTGTTGTTGTTGTTGTTGTTGTTGTTGTTGTTGTTGTTGTTGTTGTTGTTGTTGTTGTTGTTGTTGTTGTTGTTGTTGTTGTTGTTGTTGTTGTTGTTGTTGTTGTTGTTGTTGTTGTTGTTGTTGTTGTTGTTGTTGTTGTTGTTGTTGTTGTTGTTGTTGTTGTTGTTGTTGTTGTTGTTGTTGTTGTTGTTGTTGTTGTTGTTGTTGTTGTTGTTGTTGTTGTTGTTGTTGTTGTTGTTGTTGTTGTTGTTGTTGTTGTTGTTGTTGTTGTTGTTGTTGTTGTTGTTGTTGTTGTTGTTGTTGTTGTTGTTGTTGTTGTTGTTGTTGTTGCTTCACATATCATGCAGCAATCATGCATGTGTGTTTTCTCACCGAGGACAACATCGCCTCCTGGCCACTAGTTAGCCGCATAGGACACCGAACAATGGCGGGTATCACGACCAGCCAGTCCCAGCCCATGCCATCAGCCACCTGTTACCGTGAACACACACACACACACACACACACACACACACACACACACACACACACACACACACACACACACACACACACACACACACACACACACACACACACACACACACACACACACACACACACACACACACACACACACACACACACACACACACACACACACACACACACACACACACACACACACACACACACACACACACACACACACACACACACACACACACACACACACACACACACACACACACACACACACACACACACACACACACACACACACACACACACACACACACACACACACACACACACACACACACACACACACACACACACACACACACACACACACACACACACACACACACACACACACACACACACACACACACACACACACACACACACACACACACACACACACACACACACACACACACACACACACACACACACACACACACACACACACACACACACACACACACACACACACACACACACACACACACACACACACACACACACACACACACACACACACACACACACACACACACACACACACACACACACACACACACACACACACACACACACACACACACACACACACACACACACACACACACACACACACACACACACACACACACACACACACACACACACACACACACACACACACACACACACACACACACACACACACACACACACACATACGCACACACACACACACACACACACACACACACACACACACACACTCGCACATACACACACAGCAAAGCCGGGACACTCAGAAGGCAATGACTTGAGGTCAAAACACACTATGCTAGACAGCCGGACCAGTCAGGGAGCACAGGAAAATACTTCAGAGTGGACCGACCACTACTGCTACTAGCACTCGCTACTTCATATTGTTTTCATACTTTTCCTCTTCGGGTGTGCATACCATACTTCACGGCCGGGACACTCAGAAGGCAATGACTTGAGGTCAAAACACACTATGCTAGACAGCCGGACCAGTCAGGGAGCACAGGAAAATACTTCAGAGTGGACCGACCACTACTGCTACTAGCACTCGCTACTTCATATTGTTTTCATACTTTTCCTCTTCGGGTGTGCATACCATACTTCACGGGATCTTGCCTGACGACCTTGTGGCGGTCGGTGCGCTACAGAACCGGCTCTCTTGTCGTTCTCGTCGTCTTCCTGCAAGGGTTGCTCAATAATAATGCATAATTGTACAAACTTTCGCATTGCTAAACGTCCATATTGTCATGCTCGTCACTGTCAGCTTATACATCAAGACAAGAGGTCAAATAGGGCTTGAAAGTGCTACGTCACAGCATAGCAACAATTTCAAAAATTCAAAAATTGGATCCACTTGGATCCAGTTTTTGTATGGATCCAAGCACATTTCAAGCCGTCTTACTCTCAGCAAGGTGATGTAACCAGTGAAACTGACTGATTTGGCTACTGGGGGCGGGGTTACAACTGGTGGCGAAATAAAAGTCACACCTGCATGCGACATGAGTGGGTTGCTATGCACCCACATACTTAGGCAATAGCAAAGTCACACCTTAGTGGATCCAAAAATAGAAATCTGATGTCAACTTACTACTCCCTGGCCGTTTTGACGTCATCACTTTCAAGGCCTATTGTACGCATGTAATGAATTATGTGTTCATGGCCTCATACTACTAGGGTATTACCGGCATCGATATCTCCCCTCTCTCGCTCACGGCTAGCGAAGTTCCGGCAGATATCGACCGGTATTGCCCTAGTACTCGGTTATGAACACACGTGTACCGTAACTGAGTTTCGGAGTTTTCACAAACAAGCTCGCGCAAACACTGGATCTCGCACTTACCGACAGCAAACACACGGTGGCTAGGAGCCGATACTGGAACGGTCCGCAGCCCAGAGTATCCAGCTGCTCGGAGAGAGCCGCCTGGCCACGCTCCTCTTCGTCACTGCCGTCTGTCTCGTCGTCCGCTGCATCCGGTACTCGTGGCGATGGTGGTGCTGGTGATGGCGGCGGCATGATCCTCTCCGTCTACAGAAGTCGAGCTAGAGTTGATCGCGCTTTGTGGCCAGGGACAGCGTCAGCGGGAAAGCGGGACTAACGGGCTACGCCATCCTCTTGCTTCAGACAGCTCGACATCTTCTTGCTGCTGTTGACGCTATTGTTTATCGAGAGGTAGTAGATCTACTTTGTTTGGGCTTGCTCGCTAGCGCTCTCGGAAAGACACAGCCGGTCTAGTCGTCAGTTGCTTTTCCGCGCATTTATGTTCATGGTTATCACGTACATGTACTAGCAGTTACAGAGGAAGCAGTTCTGACAATCTGGGACCTACCTGGAACGAAGTGATCTCGATCTGGTCATGATGTAGATCTACTTGCGGCAAACGAGTTTTCACACTTCACAGACTGTGTCGTGTGTACGCAGACCTACGTGGGTACCGCGTCTGCCTCATCACTGCGACATCAGCGCAGCGTCGATCATGGACGCGCCTCTGGCTGTACAGCTGTCTTGAGCTCTGCGGCTTTTGCACAAGCACCCGTAAAACTGCTAGTGTTACTTTGAAGTATCTAGTCGAATGCTAAGCTGCAACAAGTCAGTGCAACTGCAAGCTGCGAACAGAGTGAGCCCGCACAGCTTTTCTTACAGTCAGTGATACCAGTTTCGTGCTACCAAGACCAAGAGTTATGTACAGTCATGTACAGTAAGATCGGGCGCCGAAGAACACCTCGCCGAAGAACACCCAGGCTGGAAAACCGGCAAAATTTAAAGGGGAAGTATACCCTAAAATCAAATTTTCACCAGTTGTAGTCTTCTGGGTGCTGAGTCGAATGGTCTTGGTCCGAGGAAGCTGCGACGCTCCCTTCCTACTTGAATCCCAATCGAACTCGCGCACTTCCACCGAAACTGGGTGACTGCGCCCTACTAGATGGGGATTTGTATGCAAAATGTCACTAAAAGCGCCATTTCGTTCTTATAAAAGCACGGATGACCGCGATTGGCCCATATGTTGTAGTCTTTTGGACGCTGAGTCGACTGGTTTTGGTCCGAAAAGGCTGCGATGCAGCGTTCCTCCTTTATTCCCAATCGAACATGGTTGAACAAGCGGTCACGTGCTCCTGGGTGCCCAAATCACCTGGTCACCGCGCCAGCAGGTGACAACTTTCACACCAAGGTTCAACTCGAGTTCAACTCGAGTGACAGGACTGCACCCAAAAAAGGTCAAACAGGCTAGTAAGTTGTACCCTGCAGGCACGGTGACCAGGTGACTGGTGTACGCAGGAGCACGTGACCGCTTGTTCAACCATGTTCGATTGGGAATAAAGGAGGAACGCTGCATCGCAGCCTTTTCGGACCAAAACCAGTCGACTCAGCGTCCAAAAGACTACAACATATGGGCCAATCGCGGTCATCCGTGCTTTTATAAGAACGAAATGGCGCTTTTAGTGACATTTTGCATACAAATCCCCATCTAGTAGGGCGCAGTCACCCAGTTTCGGTGGAAGTGCGCGAGTTCGATTGGGATTCAAGTAGGAAGGGAGCGTCGCAGCTTCCTCGGACCAAGACCATTCGACTCAGCACCCAGAAGACTACAACTGGTGAAAATTTGATTTTAGGGTATACTTCCCCTTTAAGAACAGTCCAGGCTAGAATTATCAGATTAAGAACACTAGATCTACATTGTACGTAGATCTACATTGTACATGCATGGGAGGTGTGTACATGTCATGTACACGTGTAAACAGTAACTGCTACATGTACAGTCGACAGTCATTCCCATTTACGACACCCACTAGTTTAGAAGTATTACATTGCACTACATGTACATGTACATGTACATGTACATGACAAACGTCATGACGTCACTCGACTAGCCGCGCGCGTGTGAATAAGAACGGTCTGGCTAGAATCAAAAATTTAAGAACTTTCCTAGGCTGCGCTCGAGCCCCTGCGTTCTTCGGCGCCCGATCTTACTGTACTCTTGGTGCATGCTACCAAGAGTATAAGTTATAGTTATACTCTTGTCTTGATGCTATGTGTAGCCTATATTACAGGCCAGGGTCAGTAGTCATGAGCTGCCAAACTCAGAGCCAACCTCAAAGACAGTTCTAAAAGGTCTATTACCTGTATTTAAAAGTTCGTGCAAAGACAGTCCGAAGTTAGGAACAAGGAGGTGGCTTCTGTGTGTGTTCTATAATAATAATAATCTTTATTTCAGGATTACCCAAAGCTTTAAAGGCTGACGCCTATGGGGGGGGGGGGGGGTCGGGATCTCCTATTTTGTGTTCTGACCGTCTTGAGTACTTAAAGGTGACATTAATTTTCACCTACGCTTTCGTCGTGTTACGGGTCCCTACTGGAGTACTGCCGTGTACTGGCACTCGGTGACAGCAGTGTCAGCACTCACTGCTGTCAGTCTCTGCAGTGTAGTGACTGCGTAGTCTGTCATAATAGTAGAGCTAGTAAGTAGTAAAGTAGTATGAATAATCATCATAGCGAACGGTCTGGCCAGACTGACAGTCTGTAGTCGTGTAGAGACTAGAGTCCGCAGCTCCGTGTTACCAGGTTACCACCAGCTTTTGTTGCAGAATCACAACCGAAACTTCGGAAAGAAAAGGCAATAGTAACAAGTACCGGGTAATACCGTACTTCCGCACATATAAGCGCACGGGCTTATGTCCAGATATAAGCCCACCCCCCAACTATAAGCGCATGGGCTTATATGTGAACACGATTAATAAAACACGCAGGACTTCATTGTGGTAGCACAATGGCATAGAACACAGGAAATGCTTTATTTCCACTGAATAAAACATTGCATAAAACATGTCGACTGGCGCATCATCATGAACACTGCCACAACTCAAAACCAATCAAAGTTGTCACCACCAGACTCCTCGCTGTCTTCAGCGGAATGGGCACTGCCAGACTCGAACTCCTCACCACCAGACTCGTCGCTGCCAACAGCTTCATTGTGGTCAGACTCTCCACCACTCAGCAGCACTAGTTCATCTCCGCTCATGCTGCTGTTGTCGCTGCTGCTGCCGGTGTCTGTTTCACTGTCATCGGCGGATACATCGTCAGGGAGTTCGCCATCACGCACTAACTGCTGCAGTGCCGAATGCAGGTCATCCACACCACCATTGGCGGAAATGCCGCACTTGACAAATGACGCTGCGATCATTTCCTGGGGTACCTCATCCCAGGCCTTTACCACCCACGTCGCGACGGTGTCATACCGAGCACGTTTCCTCTTCCCTGATCTGGTGAACTCCTCCTGTCCCTTCTCCAGCCACTCATCCCACTGCTGGCGCACGTTTGACTTCATAGAGCGATTCCATGACACATCACACGGCTGAAGAACACATGTCATGCCACCCGGAATGAGCTCAGTGGACGTATTGTGACGAGTCTTCAGGTCACCCACAGTCGACTCATGAGAGTGACTGCGGTGGCGGTCCATGACAAGGACTGCTGGTGTTCGGAAGATAGAGCCAGGCCTGCTCTGCCACACGTTCCGCATCCATAACTTCATGAGGTCCGTAGTCATGCAGCCTCCCTTCGACACTGCGACAAAACAATCACGGGGGAAATCTCCCCTCGGCACATTTTTGAGACCCTTGAAGATTAACATCGGTTTGAGTTTCCTTCCGCTTGCAAGTGCAGTGAGCACAACCGTAAAGCGAAGTTTTTCGTACCCAGTTGTCTTGGACTTGACGGTTTTCACACCTTCGAAATCGTAGGTCTCATTGGACGGCATATCGAACCAAAATGGACTTTCGTCCATGTTACCAATGCAATTGGTGGCGATGTTACCTGTGCTGATTGCATTGCTGACGTCTTTGATGAAGGTCTTTGCACTCGTTGGCGCGTTCGATGGCATTAGCTGACCAACTGATGTGACGCGACGGGAGACGAGCTTGTGACGACGGAGAAATCGTGACAACCACCCTGTTGAAGCACTGAAAGGACGCTGGTCCTCGCCGTACAGATCACGAAATATTTTTTTCGCTTCAGTTCGGATAGCTTTCACATGCACTGCCAGCGACGATTCGCGCTTCTCCCTTATCCAAGACGCCAGCAAGTCTTCCATGTCGGGAAAGTGGCAGGCGTTCTCAGCACGCGGAATCCTCCTCCGTTTCCTGCCAGTATTGCCATGCTTTTTTGCACGACGATTCTCATGGCGAATACTGTCTTCCTGCTTCACCCAACGTTCTATCACACGGCGAGAAATCGAAAATTCACGCGACGTTGCAGAGCAATTTTTCTCCAGGTCATGGTAGCGCTTCAGTACCTGAAGCTTCTTTTCCAGGGAATACGACTTTCTGGACGGCATGGCCGTCAACGTCAAGCAAATGAAAACTGCAACTTTCAAGCACGCGTTCAAGACTTCTAATTTTTCTGGAAAATGAAGCGCATGCGCTTGTACCCGGACATGTTTACACAACAAAAAATCTTTTTTGCAGCAAATTTTCACTTATAAGCCCATGCGCCTATATGTGCGGAAGTACGGTAGTTCACGGTAAAAAATAAAAAAAAGTTCACGGTGGTTCACGGTGGTTTCTGTCCTTTCGGATAACATGTCAGGTACGAGTACCGGGAGAGGCTCAGGTGGCGACTATTTTGTCACCGCCTGAGCCTCCCTCTCCCGGAGACAGGCCCGAGAAGGCGGCGGCACCTCAGTCACCTTGACGATGCTTCCTTTTTACTCGGGGTCCACAAGGTGAAAGACTTTGTAGAAGTGAGCCGGAACATTGACTTACACTGGTGCACCTGTGGGGTGCGCTTGTAACTGTGCGTGTGTGTGTGAATCGAGAGAGGTTTCGGGTTCAATTCCCGACGATTATGGTCACACCAGTCTTCCTTCTCATTCTCACTTTCAACTTTCCACCTATAGGGCTTGAAAGTGATGACGTCAAAACGGCCAGGGAGTAGTAAGTTGACATCAGATTTCTATTTTTGGATCCACTAAGGTGTGACTTTGCTATTGCCTAAGTATGTGGGTGCATAGCAACCCACTCATGTCGCATGCAGGTGTGACTTTTATTTCGCCACCAGTTGTAACCCGTTAACCCCGCCCCCAGTAGCCAAATCAGTCAGTTTCACTGGTTACATCACCTTGCTGAGAGTAAGACGGCTTGAAATGTGCTTGGATCCATACAAAAACTGGATCCAAGTGGATCCAATTTTTGAATTTTTGAAATTGTTGCTATGCTGTGACGTAGCACTTTCAAGCCCTATTAGGCCACACTTTGTTTTTTCTATGTTTCTCGTCGGCAAATTTTAACAAAAGGTATGCGGGCGGGCGGAAAAAAAACAAAAGGCAAGGAAAAAACAAGAACAATTTCTACTGAAAACTGTATACATTTTACATGCATAATATATCCGTGATTCATACAAGACACTGCGTAAACAATGTACCGGTATACTGGTATACAGTACTACATTGTACAATCATGTACATGTAGTCCCATACATACTACATTATCACATCAGCCCACGAATATCAGGCAAACTGCAACAATGAGAGTATAAAGTTTGATGAATACGAGATGGCGAAGAGAACATACATGTACATTTATCTGTTATCGCATCAACAAACGCTTTCCCACGGGTCATTTTCGGTTTTGTTACTTCAAGGTTCTTGCGTCCGCTTATCAAACTCTTGTCTCCACGCTGCTCATCTTTTCCTCGCCATGCGTCTATTGCTTGGATTTTCTGCCCACGATATCGTTCCACAGACGCCAGTTGCCACGGTACTCGTCCGACTTACGGTATTCGCGTTAGCTCAGTAATGCCGTACTAATGGGATTTCTCTCGTCACACATCACCCACCTCCACACCGACTGTCGCCATGTTATCTACACATCTTACATTCTGCCTATTTTTGATTACTGCTGCATAATTTGGGCTGGCATTTCTAAAACACTGATTGCTCGACTCGAAGTTATGCATAGGCGTCTTTTGAAAATAATATTTCGGCTTCCTCGCCTGACTCCAAGCGCAGACTTATACCGCCTTGCTTCTGCTGTGCCGCTCTCGGTCCGCGTGCGTTTTTTGGCATGCCAGACAATTCATAAAATTAAGCTGGGCATTGCTCCTCTTCATGCTCTCTCCTGCCTAAGCTGGTTTGCTCAATCTCAAGACATGCGCACCAGAAACTCTCTCCGCTTCCCTATTGCGCGGTCTGCCTCTATGCAAACATCTCCTCTCTTCCTTGCTTACCGCCATTGGTCTCTCCTCCCACAACATCTAAAATCCTGCCAATGTTACAATACATTCACACAGCTACTGCAGAATGCAACATACTAGTTGATATCCAGCCCTGCCCTAGCTTCTCCTGCTTTTCAGTTCCTCTTTCGTTCTTTTTCTTTCTCCCCTCTAGCTCTATTAGTATTACCGCCATGGCTGGCTATCGCCCACATCACCATTTCATTGGCTAGTGCCACGTGATTGTGAATAAATAAATAATAAATAAAATAAATTCCTGGGACCCACGAAGCTCAGGCAGTGAAAGACTGAAAAGTGAAAGCTTCGCCATGGCAGCCTTCATCGCAGAAAACGGATAGGACACTGGGAGCGCTCCTTTGCTCTGTGGTTCACTTCAAACCTTTACGATTTTGATTGACGCATCTAGCTGCTGCAGCATGTGCAGCGTGCATACATGTACGTAGTATGAACTTTTTTTTTCTTCCGAAATTTCTGAAAACCTACGCGGGCGATGACGAGAAACATAGAAAAAACAAAGTGTGGCCTCTAACTAACGTTTACTTTTCTTTCATTCTCCTGCGCGGTTGCAAACAACCAGTGCGTGCCGGAGTACTGAATGTGGTGTGTGTGTGCCGGAAAAAGTCCAAAAAGAGGGAAAAAGAGAAAGAAAAAAAGTAGGGATTCACTGGCCAAAAACTGCATCATAGCTGTGCTGTGGAAACCAGGATGAATTCAGCCTCAGTTGTAAGGTTGTGAATGGTGCAGCACAAGCTGCTATGGGCTTCTGCTGTAGCATCGCTGTGATAAGCCCCCAGCGATGGGCGTCAACGGCCGAAGGTGTGTGTGTGTGTGTGTGAAAAAAATGAAAAAGACCAAAAAGTAGGGATTCACTGGCCAGAAAAAGCCACTTCATAGCTGTGTGGTGTAGACCAGGCTGAATAATGGCGGTCAATTCTTCAGCCTTGCAGGCTGTTGAATGGTGCAATCCCAGCACAAGCTGCTATGGCTTCTGCTGTAGCATCGCTATCATCGCCTCCAGCGATGGGCGTCCAATGGTGTGTGTGTGTGTGTGTGTGTGTGTGTGTGTGTGTGTGTGTGTGTGTGTGTGTGTGTGTGTGTGTGTGTCCCATATGGTGCAGTGGTATGTGCAGCGATTTCCAATCGATAGATTGCGGGTTCGATTCCCGACGATTATGGTCACACACGTCTTTCCTCTCTTTCTCAGACTCTTCCTGACTTTTCTTTCATTCTCCTGGGTGGTTACCAACAGCCAGTGCATGCCGGAGTATGTGGTGTGATGTGTGTGCGGGAAAAAAAATGAAAAGACCAAAAATAGGGATTCACTGGCCAGAAAATGTCACTCCAAATAGCTGTATGGTGTAGACCAGGCTGAATAGTGACGATCAATTCTTCAGCCTTGCAAGCTGTTGCATGGTGTAATCCAGGGAGTCGTCAAATACCTGGTATTTGACGACTCCCTGGTGTAATCCCAGCACAAGTTGCTATGGCTTCTGCCGTAGCATTGCTATCATCGCCTCCGGCGATGGGCGTCAAAGGTCAAGATCAAGGTGTGTGTGTGTGTGTGTGTGTGTGTGTGTGTGTGTGTGTGTGTGTGTGTGTGTGTGTGTGTGTGTGCCATGGTGCTGATACCATCTGCGTGAAGGTTGCACAGCGTCGCCTAGAGTGGCTGGGCCATGTTGCCCGGATGCCGAGACAGATCCTGTTTGGCTCACTTCCCACACGTCGCCCAGCACATGGCCCTCGCAAGCGCTGGAAGGATTGCGTTGTCTCCGACCTAAGAGTTCGTGGCCTCACCAAGGAATGGCACCCTATTGCCTGTGAGTCCCGCGCTGACTGGCGGGCTATGTACGCCGAGCCTGTGGAGAACGTGCCTCAGGCTGGCCCAGTGGTATGTGCGGATTGCAATTGGTCATTCTCGCGCCCTGGAGATCGTGCTCGCCACAAATGTGTGGTTGAGCGGGCCAAGCCGATTGCTGAGCAGCGAGGGGCTTGCCACTGTGGAGATTGCGGGCGTTGGTTTCGAAGCAAGGGTGGTCTAGCTGTTCCGCACCTCAGCCTCCCGAGCCCCGGCAAGTCTATGTGCAGGATGCCTGCTGTGCTGCGCACTGTGCTGTGTGCGCCCGCTGCTTTCGGACTGCGCAAGGCCGCGGTCGTCACTGGTGCTCGAAGACTGGCCCGCGCCCGACTGCCCAGCAGCGTAATTCGTTCAGTCATGTATGCGTGTGTTCTCGCCGGTTCCGTTTGCTCCATCTCCGGCGTCATCAGGCTGCGTGCTCCATCTTCCTCTCCGATGCCCCTCCGGGGCCCACGTGGCCCCTGTGGCAGGGGCTCTACAGGACAGGTGTGTGTGTGTGTGTGTGTGTGTGTGTGTGTGTGTGTGTGTGTGTGTGTGTGTGTGCAATCCCAGACCCATTGACACCTGGATCCACCAGTCATAATTGGAAATGAAATTATTTGCTTCTGAACCTCAGATTCGATGTGAACGCCCCACACTTGCAGGATACCGGGACAACACACACACGCACGCACGCACACACACACACACACACTGCATACAAATAGCCGGAGCGTAAAAGAAATTGCTCCCAAGATACGCTAAAGATCCTGAAAGATAAATAAATTCGGTCAGGTACAAAATTTGGTGTTAGAATGCTGGTCAAAAGCCTGACTGAAAAGGGCGTTTAAAAAAAAGAAGAGAAAGAAACGAGCGTGATAAAGAATGTCAGAGGCTACAAACAAACTACTTGTAGATGATATTGATCTGACAGAGTGTAAAGTTTGTCCAGCGAAATCCGAGTTTCGGCAAGCCATGTACGCCCAACGACTGTGGCGTACGGTATGTCATTTAAAAAAAATGAAGCGTAAATAGTTTATGTTCTTCAAGTTAACGGTATTTGGTGATTGCCAGGTCGGTTGTAGAAAATGTCAAATGTTGAAAAAAAAAAGCAGTACGTGTAGCAAATAAAAGTAATGAGGACGGGAAAGAAAGTGAAGTGTGAGAGCGAGAAACACCGTGCAGTTGGACTCATTCCGGGTACCGAAAGGTAAGTAGTCTTTTTCTTCTTCTTCTTATCATTATTATGTGCTCGTTTGTGCGCCTGTGCTTTTCAAGGGTGGTTTAATAAATCAGGGATGTGTGTGTTCGCGCAGATACATGTGTGTGTGTGTGTGTGTACGCATGTGCGTGGGTCCACGTCCAGATTTTTATTATCGTACTTGTCGCCATAACAGCGTGCGCCATGGTGGCAGCGCCGTCTACTACACTGGGAGCACAAGCAGTCACCAGCGAAAACGGACCAGAATATTGCTCGGCTACTGTGCTGCGCAAGGGAAAGTCCCACTAGCGGAATCCTCTTGCACCTGTATGTAGCCGCGTGTCTGAAAATATCCACGGAGCGAGCTGCTCGGCGTAGCTGTCACTTGTCCACGGATGCTCTCAAAACCAGAGTAGAGTTATTTAAATTGGAGGTAGCAGGGCAAAAATCTCAGGCCACGCAAACTCCTCTAGGTTCTTCTGCTGTATTGTCCTGGATGAGAATTGGGTACGGCGTGGATAACGACGCAGAAGTAGAGAAAGCCCCTCACGCAGCACTG
>NC_088650.1:6657127-6807127 GCF_964019385.1 Sycon ciliatum | reverse complement strand
ACCTGAC
Source organism: Sycon ciliatum (assembly GCF_964019385.1). Taxonomy (NCBI): domain Eukaryota; kingdom Metazoa; phylum Porifera; class Calcarea; order Leucosolenida; family Sycettidae; genus Sycon; species Sycon ciliatum. Next base: position 6,807,120 of record NC_088650.1, on the reverse strand, counting down.
CTGGAGAGCGTGACAGTCACGGCCAGGCCAGCCAGCTCAGTTGTTTGATCTGCAATGTTATGTTTGATCTGCAATGTTTGAACTGCAATGACCTGGTATTCTTTGCAAGCCTGCAAACTGATGGCGAGATGGTGGCAAAGAAGACATTGTCCGACCTGGCAGCGGCAGTACAAGAGTCGTGGTCAGCGTATCCAGCAGAGCGTATGATAGCTCTCTGGAGAGGGATGTGTGCCTGATTCAAAAACATTGTTGAACACACAGTACTGTAGTGACAGACGGGTCACTCTGCCCACGTTCCTCCACTTGCCAAAGTGACAGCCGCGACTGTTCCTTTCCCATCGCTGCTAGTGCTATACGCCAAGCGGAGAAAGCAAGAGATACTCTACGCCAGCAGCTATACACACCAGTGAATGTCAGCTCAAGTGGCATCAGCTCGAGTGATACAGAGCCAGAGTCGGATAAATTAAAGCGTGAGTGCAAGAAGGCGCTCCGTCGCTGTTTTCTTTTGTACATTTTTTGTAACCTTGCTTCCTTTCTTCGACTTGCTTCATCAGATTCCATCCCTGAATTTATTTCTTGTGGCGGACAGGACTCCTGTATCATGCTTCTTCACTATGCGTATTGGAAATTTTACAGAGCCGTAAAAAAACTCCTGTTCTTAGTTGCGATAGATAAGCGACAATTGCGATGAAACGGACCAAGTAGCTTTCGCACAACACTCATCAGGAAGCATCGTTGTACTAATTATTACACAACAAATTGAAACACAGATTACTATAAAGGATCAATAGTGATATTATAACACCTAAACAATGCCAAAAAAGTATCACAAGGTATTCCTGAACAATACCATGTGCGTCGAACACTCCAAGGGGACAAAATTCAAGTATGAAACAACACTAGTGACAACATGGTGGCCCAACACGGCCAGACAAACACAACATTCTACTGGTTGAACAATTTCAAAAAGATAACACTCTCGTCTCCTTTTGAACACAACGGTCAGGCTTATGAATGCGTTGGAACACAGCCTCCAACACCTTCACCTGTAACTGATAACCATGACGTCCACGACACAAAACGGAGAAACATGAATCAGAATACACTTGGCAACATCCAGGACGAGATACCAAAGGATTATACACAGAAGGCGTACGAGGTCGAAACACACGCCCACACTCACCCAAACCCACGCTCTCTCCCTCACTCAACTCACTGCTAGAATCTCCTCCGTCAGTGCCGTTTCCGTCGTCGTCCTCAACGTTGGCGATCACGTCCACTGTTGCCGTCACGCTGGATCTCCTCCTTTGTCGTTGTTGTTTTCCGGTATCATAGTTCATACTGTAATTAGGTGTTGAACGTCTTGGTCTTTGAGAAGTTGTTGTTGTAGCCTGCTCCGATGTTGACGATGGTAAGGTTTGGTCAGAAGGTGGTGGATCCGGTAGGGTGCGTATGCCTGGCATTTGTTGAGGAAGCAGAGCCTTCCTGGATTTGCCACGATCTGTGATGTTGATGGACTGTGGTGTCGGCTTTACTGTCTAGTCACCATCGACTACCGTCACGGCTGTTGCTAACGCTGATGCTGCAGACACCAAGGAGTCTGTTAAACCAGCGCCGGATAACCGGACTGGATCTGGCGGAGAAGGCTGAGGCAGCACAGGTAGTGGGTGCTTCCGTGGCCTGCCACGCCTAGGCCGGTCTTTGCGCGCTTTCTCTGATAGAATGTGAAGTGGTGTGTGTTGTTTAATTAGTACAACGATGCTTCCTGATGAGCGTTGTGCGAAAGCTAGTTCGATGCATGTTAAATAGTTTATATTTTCATCGTTCACATTACATTTCCATCACAGTTATTTCTGTGTCCATCACCACTTTACATTTCAATAAAACCTCCGTAACATGTCGCTTCAGCTGATTCTGTTCATTGCCATCCTAAATTATTAAAGCCCTTTTTCTGACTTTGGAAGCTAAAAAGGAGCAAGCCAATTGCCTGTTATACCTACATGAGGGATTTCGGGACTAGATGTTTCGGATGAAGTCCAATGTTGGCCGAAATGTTAAATGAACCAGTCGGGATTGATGTGGCGGAGCTGCGATGGAGTATTTAGCAAAGCGGCCGCTCTTTGCGATTCTTTCTGATGATGCCCAAGGTTACCTAAAACGCCAAGTGAACCAATTGTGACTGGATGCGGTGGAAGCAGCGATTGAGCATTTTGCCGAGTGGCTTGCTCCTTTCGCCTTTTAAAGACATGGAACTGCACGGAGTTCACTTCATTCCCCTTTGGTAACTCAAGGTCCTTTTTACATGGCCTGTGTGTGTGTGTGTGTGTGTGTGTGTGTGTGTGTGTGCGTGCGTGAAAGACTGGAAATTGCATGTGAGGCTGCAGGGCATGCCATGACGTGCACATGTACTCGGCTTCTCCACTAGTGCTCAAGACAGACTCACCTCCAACTTGCGGTGATGGATGTCGAAAAATTCTCTGCCAAATGCAAAGATCTTGAAGACAATCTTGAAGCACAAGCACAAATGCACACGCGAGAAGGGGAGAGAATTAGGAAGTACACAGCTATGCAGGGTTGGAGGGCATTGCGGCTGGGCTTTGTCAAAATAGTATTCAATAATTGAAATCAGATGGTGAGCCACTGGGGAAAAATTGTAGCATGGAAACATGTGGGCACAAGTTATGCGATCGAGTCCACCAACTGAACAGTCAGACGCGCACAATCTAGCACAACACTGACAAGGAGTATTGAGACTTTCCACGGCATGAAAGTCTCAGTACTCCTTGTCAGTTTCGTGCCAGATTGTGCGCGCATGACTGTTCAAAATCTGGTTTAGTCGGTGGACTCGATCGCATCACTTGTGCCCACATTTTTCCATGTTACAATAATTGAAATGTTGGCGTTACACTTTATATGCCCCCCCCCCCCTCCTCTCACAATGAGAACTGAACAAGGGTGAATACATGCACGACTGGTGAAGAAGCACCGAATACAGGCAAATAACTCACTCATGATAGTGGAGACACGAGTCACATAAACATACCACCACGAGCTACAATGATGAAGATTATTTACAGTTCCAAATAGAACAAAATCCCTTGAACACACCCTTCCCTTCGAATAATAATAAAATAAAATAAATAAACTCATTGTGCAGTGCTGTCAGGTTTTCCTTGGGTTTTGCAACTTCCTCTGGCTACTCCAGCCTTGGGAATCGGGATGGCCAGAACATGTTCAGAACATTCCGAAATCAGTGGAGATCAATCAAATGCCCAGTTCTAAACGATCCTGTTCCGGATCTGGCCAATCAAACACACTGATAAGCACACGCTTTCATCTTTTCAGATCATAAAATGAATATGGACTATGAAAAAAGGTAAATGCATGGTTCACTACTGCTTACCTCAGTGGCGAATATGATGAGTATAATTAATCCAACTGTATGCAGAGCGTGCTCAGGGTTATGATCGCTCTCCGTACCCGCTGTTCGCACAGTAGAGAGAGAACAGACAGGACAATGGCGTCGGCTGAACGCCATGAAAGAATCAAGAACTGCTATTCTTTCCCGAGAAGAAAAACGCGCATTCGCCAAGGGTGGTGGCGGTGCATGTCCGGTTGCAAGCGATATCAAATACCCATTATGATGCTGGTGTGTTGTGTTGCTGGGAACTCACGATTGATTGAGAACTCGTGGCCTGGCACGCGGGTAACACGGATGCAGCGAATGGGATTTTCAGTCTTTGACCCATTTCTGGTGGGCTTGATCTGCTCACCACCCACCGCTCTATAAGCTGCATCTGCGCCTTGACACTTGGCGATAGTGGTGTCATTCCTGCGCATGCGGAAAACTCAGTCGGACTGAGCGTCACGCGAGTCGTGAACCATGTAATGCTGTTGTGTGGTGTCCCAGGGGCGTCGGACACGGTACGGTCACTACGGTATTGACCGTACCACTTTTTGCCCCAGGTACTGTAAATATACAAATTTTCGGCAGCTATTTAATTTCGGCTATATTCGGCACTGACCCAAAACGCCTAAATTAAAACGCCGATGAAATTTTTCACAGCATCTGTCGCACTATACCATGCCCTCTACCCCACGCCGAAAATAAATCGCCGCCGAAATTTTGCAGCGCCGAATTTTTGTATATTTACAGTACCCTGTGAATGAATAAAGTACACTGATCTGGGCTCTAAATTTCCACAAGTTTCGGCTCCGCCACCCCTCCCCCACGAGTAAATTGTACTTCAGATGGCTGACTGTACCACACTAAAATACCTTCCGATGCCCCTGTGTCCTCCACCAAAAATCAGGTTATTCGGGGATAAAATAATTTAGTAGGAAAGTACACAGGAGAGCGCGCTGTTGCTAATGTTTTCTGTACGCTGTGTTCACCCTGCTGACGGGGGGGGGGGGGGGGGGGGGGCAATAGGTGACCAGGCATGCTACATTCAGGCATACCAGCTACGCTTCAGTTTCTGTTGTAACAGCTTGGTCATAACCTGCATGCACTGTTCAAGTTGCGAGCACATGTAGTGATGCAGTGACGCGAGTGTCCAATGAAGTGAGCACGGACCTAGAGTGCAATGCAGCGGGGAATAATTTGTCTTGACGGAAAGCACCACCCACCCCCACACATACACACTGTACATAATGGCACCCGGGAAAGCAGGGATCCGACGTCACCACCCACCCCTGTAGTTCTACCCAACACTTCGACAACACGATTCACGCAGAGTACTCACGTGGCACGCAGCGGTTTGCACCGTTCAGAAACATACACTGGTTGAACGATGTGTTGTACATGCATGTTACTCCGTCGTTAACCACACTCGTGCCGTTGAGAGCTCGCCACAGACGCGGACAGTCTGCGTTTATCAGACACTCGTTCTTCCCTACAGACATAACATTGCCACATCAACAAGAAATTAGAAAATAAACATTCAGAGATTTGTGGAGAAAGCTACAGACGCACCAAATCACACACACGCTCACACATTCTCTCTCTCTCTCTCTCTCTCTCTGTGTCTCCGTCTGGCTGTCGGTCGGTCGGTCTGTCTGTGTCTCTGCTTGTGTCTGTCTGTGTCTGTCTGTCTGTCTGTCTGTCTGTCTGTCTGTCTGTCTGTCTGTCTGTCTGTGTCTCTGTCTGTCTGTGTCTGTCTGTCTGTCTGTCTGTGTCTGTCTGTCTGTCTGTCTCTGTCTGTCTGTCTGTCTGTCTCTGTCTGTCTGTCTGTCTCTGTCTGTCTACACCACAGTTACAGTAAACCTGTTACTAGTATGACCAGACAGCCATGGTATAACTGGAACTATCCACAACACTGTGTTCCACTGATCTCCGAGAAGGCTGTATCAGCAATTCAGCTTACACACTCCAAACTATACACATGCTGCTTACCCAGCACATCCAGATCCCAGAAGATCTCGGACAGCACCACAAGCACGTCCACTATGAGCAGGACGAAGAAGAACAGATGGTAGTAGTGGTTGTGTAGGAGAAACTCGTGCAGCTGGTTTTGCGTCTTCTGAACAGGAGGCCTGCAAGTACAGTACAGTTGATAGAGAATACCGGCAGCCAGGTTATGATAGAGTGTGAGTAAACAGTGGGAATCAAAAGGAGAACCAGCAATGGAGAGGATACAAATTCGAAATCTTCACTTTTCTGGCCAAGAAAGCAAGCCGTGGCTTTACAGTTGTTCCCCTCTGACCCAGCACTTGTTTCTCCGGAACCCTTGCAAGCCGGCGCGATTTCTGACAAACCGGGGGTTTTCAGCTCGTTTTCCACGCTCTAATCCGGCGCTTGAATTCCGGCTCCAGCAGCGATTTTCTGCAACGAATCGCTCGAGCTGTACGTAATTTTGATTCCATAATCCAGCAGTTGAACATTGCATACCGTACTGGTGCACAGCTAGGCCAGTCTGGTCGCTGCATGATGCGCATGAAGTAACTTATCGGGGGCATACTACACATGACGTAACAGACTCAGTTGAGAATAGAACTATCATATCTATGCTCTGTATAGATATGCATTCCACAAAGATTAAGTACTTGGATTGACAGCGAAAAACCCCAGAATTTTGATGTATGACACAGATATGTACACGGTTGTGTCGGATTGGAGGGCAAGATTTGATAATCCAGCACCCTTGTTTACCAGCAGAAAACGCCGTTGCAAAAAAGGGGCCACAAGGCACGGCCAAGACGAGTCGATGTTTAGCCCTAATTTCTTGCTTTTCGGGACTTCTGTCCCATCTTTCTCCTCAACTTAAGCTGATACCGGTTTGTCATGAAGACCAAAACAGTAAGTAGCCCTGGACTTTTGCCATTCTAACAATAGCCACAGGAAAGAAGAAAACAGTTAGTCACATACATTTCGCCTCTCCATTTTTTTACAGCAAGTAACACGAAATCCTACTTTGCTAAAATTCAATTCAGTCCTGTGAACCATTCGAGGAGTTATGGGAAGCATACTGTAAAAACCGAAATTTTCGGTGTTTTATTTTCGGTAACTTCGGTGCCGAAATTTTCACCGAAAATAAAACGCGACCCGAACATTTCGGTATAGTACTACCGGTAGTACACTTAACTGGAAAACGGGTTAACCGAAAATTTCCCTCCGCCGACCCGGCGATTTTGGAGAATACTGAAAATATTACACCACCGAAACTTTCTGAAACTTCCTGCTTTTACAGTAGTGTTAACAATTCTGGAATTTGCTAAGTTGCAGTTACTCTAATTTCAGAAATTTTCGGTGCTCAATATTTTCAGTATGAGGGCAAAAGGCCAAGTTAGATGAACAGAAATTTTAGGTACAGAGAAGCAGTTCCCTATTGGTTTATGTGCGTTAGTGTTTGTTCGGTGTATTGAAATTTTAGGTATGAAACAGATGCACCGAAAGTACCGACCGAAAATAAAAGTACATGTACACCGAAAATTTGTGAAATTACAGTACATTGTCGCCTGAAGCCGTCTCCAGTTCACACTCGAAATGCAGTCATTTTATACGCTTGCGCCCCCTCATACGCGGTACGAAAGGTTTAACAGATTCAGCTCTTCCGTTGCTTCCCAATTTGTACTGTAGTACTGTTGTGTTTCTGTCCATTAACACTGTGAGAATGTCATGTGTTACTGTCACTTCAGTGGCGTAGCTCGGGCAATACATGTACTTGTATTATTATTATTATACGCATTCCCGCGGCAGCGTCAACCAAGCAGTTATGCTTGATCCATACGTTCGCTTATGCTGGACATTGAAACAAAGCAGATGTAGACAGCTCCTAGAGAATGGGGCTCTACAAAACCAATGATCGAAGTTACTTGTATGGATACAGGATATCTTTGGCCAGCCAAGTCTAGATGTATTTAAGGTCCTTGATACAGATAACACATGTTTATTCCACTGGAGGTGATACAGAAGAGCGATAATATACTCTATCACTCTCTTGTTATTATTGACCGCCACAGAAACTTGTGATCTCTAAGAGGTCAAGTATCAGCATATATTGACCGCTTATATTGACCACTTATATCAAGAGTACATAATCCCTGGGGGTTATGTACTCTTGCTTATATCAACCACTTAGCCCGAGGACTTAGAACATTTTCCTCAACATAGAAAAAATCAGAAATGAAAGAAGGAAAAGTCTGAAGCCTGTCGACGGAGCTACCCAATCCTGGTTTGCGGACGACTCGGGTGCGGGTGGGAAGCTTGTCAAACTCCGCCAATGGTGGGATCTCCTGGTCGAAAAGGGACCTAGCAATGGGTACTGCCCGAATGCCGAGAAAACCGTCCTCAGCGTGAAACCGGGATTCTATGCAGATGCAGTCCAGATCTTTGACGGCACCGGTGTCACCATCAACACCAAGGCAATGGATGTCGGTATCTGGGTGCAGCGAGCGGATCCACCGACTTCACCACGGCGCACGCGAACGGGAAGATAGCCACCTGGACACAACAGGTCAAACGACTGGGGGAGATAGCTACCTCACCGCCACAGGCAGCATACTCTGCCTTCACCCGCGGCCTCCAGAGCAAGTGGACCTTCCTTTGCCGCACCATGCCTGCCCGGCCTCGCTGAGCAGCTGACGCCGCTCGATGATGCAGTCACCAACTGCCTTGTTCCTGCTCTCCTTGGCTGGCGTCAGGTTAACGACACGGAGAGGGCAATGATCGCCTGTTATACCCACTCCATATTTGGATCTCGACCCCTGCATGCAATAGTTCATACACACTTCATAACCCCCATAATGGCACCATTTCCCCCTACCCCTGCATGCAGTAGTGATCCATGTCACCACGGCGGCCTTGGCCTGACACCTCCGTCGTCAGTTGACCAGCAAAGGAGCCTCCAGCTGGCTCAGCTGCAGACCTCTTCGCTGTCACCGCTTCAACCTCACGAGAGGAGAGTTTCGCGACGCTGTGTGTCTGCGGTACAACTGGCTACCTCCCCGACTCCCGACATCTTGTCAAAGCAGGAAGGCATCCTCTGTGGTTCATGCCTTGTCGTGTTCCCTGGGGGGCTTCCCAACCCTCCGGCATAATGAGATCCGGGACCTAACCGCCAGGGCACTGAAGCAGGTAGCCCACCAAGTTGCAACATGCGTCCTTGAATCGCTCCAACTCGATTGCCGCTTGCTATGTCAAACATGAGCGGGAGAAGAAGAGGGCATATGAGCAGCGGGTGCGCAATATCGAACATACCTCCTTCATCCCAGCTGTCCTTTCCACCACTGGGGGTATGAGCAGATGCACCACTGCATTCTACAAGAGAATTGCTAGTCTGCTAGCTGAGAAGACTGCCGAGCCCTACAGCAACGTGATAGCCAACCTCCTCTAGCGCTGCCGCTTGAGCTTTGCATTGTTACGTGCCAGTGTCATGTGCCTGCGCAGAGCTCGCAGTACATTCACATCTCACCTCCCTGCTGATCCTGTCTCTGCTGAGGTTGTTGTTGCAGAAGCTGGTGTTGCCCGTTTTTGATATTATGGGCATGTGTTTCTATGGAGAAGGCGGAGAGCCGGAACGCAAACACTATTACTTTATCATTTGGGTCATCTTTTGTATTTTCAGGACATAATTGTATTGGTTTATGTACTTCGAAGCATGAGAATAATTTTGCCCGTACAAGAAGCTTTGTACACCAAAGAAGAAAGAAAAGAGTAACATACTACAAGTGACAACTGAGACTTCTGAACTTTACAGAGAACACAGAGGCAATATGCTTTGGTTCTGCAAAAGTGCTCAATGCCTGATTCAGGCAGAGCGGCGTACACAAAGGCACACAATGAACACCTTGGCAAATTAATTCCGTTGTGACTCAGAGTTTCATGGCTGAACCAATCATCAGACAACGTTGTCTGATGATTGGTTCAGCCATGAAACTCTGAGTCACAACGGAATTAATTTGCCAAGGTGTTCATTGTGTGCCTTTGTGAACTTTACAGAGAAGTAATGTCCAATGTAAACGGCATATGTACATACTATGTACTATTACAATAGTATTCCTTTCTTCCCATAATTATAGGTTAGTGCATGGCAGGGAGGGCCTTATGGCTTGTTAGTGCCCGACAGGTTAGCCTGAGGGCCGTAGGCCCGAGGGCTACCCTGAAGGGCACAAACAAGCCATACGACCCTCCCTGCCATGCACTATTTTAGAACGAGGTTACATGCATTATCTCACTTCCATTATGCTTGTGTACCACTATATTGGGTAGTTTTGTGGTTTGTGTGCAGAGAGACTTGGTGTGGTATGAAAGAATATTTTCTAGGGCTGAAACGATCGTGGAGTTTCACCTATCGATTACTCTTGAGCTTAACGATCGATTTATCGATTATAATCGTTAGCAAATAGTGTCAGAATTTTGTGCAAACATTGCTCTGTTTCCGAAATCTAAGCCATTATAATACCACAAATTTGCATTAGTGACAGGGTAGCTCTGAAACATGGCAGTTTTGAAGTCAATGTAATCTCAGAATATGCACCATGTCCCAGGTAACTGCATACTCACAGTGGAAACTGATTCAAACTTCACAAAAACAAGAGTTTTCAGTACTTTTTGGACTCAAAATCCCTACCGAGTAATCTATAACGTAACGATTACTCGATTGATAAGGAATTATCGATCGATTACCGAGTAATTGGTATAATCGTTTCAGCCCTAATATTTTCTTCTGGTAAGTTATGGTAACTCAGCACCACTTAGGACTACTAAAAGTAGAATGGAAGCAAATGAAATGCTGGGCTCTTATTGCGAGCTTCATTCTTATTCATACATGTAGCTTGTGGAGCTTGTCGATAACTCTAATGACTTTGATCTTCGATTTTTATAGGTTTCCGCAAGCTGTTGACAAAGAAAATTCGTACAGATGAAAGAATACGGGAGGCAAAAACCGTACACACTTCTGAATTGCGTAGCTTTTAGTAGTACACCGTACATTTTGTGCAGAGTTCATTATCTGCACCGTACTATTATGCATACAGGGAGTTGTACGCACCAGTTTAGGGTATATTCAGCGGGCTTTAAACTAATCCAAGGCCCTCGACGCGTCATCAAGAGTAGTAAAATTACGATTGAGCGGGCTTAAACTCTGATAAGGCCCTTGGCGGGAATGTCGCTGATTGGTCGTTTCCTGGACAACGAGACAGACCTCGTTCTAAACAAAGCTAAAACAGTGTAGGTGTGCTATGTCGTGATAAATCTATTATTGCTCTCATAATCGGTCAATATTATGAAATATAGACCTCGTAAAAGACCTCGGCTTCGCCTCGGTCTTTCACTCGTTCTATAATATTATTTCATTTAGAACGAGGTCTGTCTCGTAGCCCAGGAGACGACCAATCAGTGACTTTCCCGGCAAGGGCCTTATCAGAGTTTAAAGCCCACTCAATCGTAATTTTACTACTCTTTGATGACGCACCGCGGGCCTTGGATTAGTTTAAAGTCCGCTGAATATACTCTTAACAGGTGCATACAACTTCCTCTACGCATTATAGTAGCGACTTCAGTCCAAAATTCTGAAATTGGAATTAGGGCCAACAAATTACACGACTGGAAAGAGAAACCTCTGCAGAACACACACAGAAAATTTCACGGGTATATCTTGTCCCAAACCGGAGTTATCAGGCCACAAAGTTGGTGTGCAATCGTCGGAGGCCATGTATGCAATTGTATGCAGAGCAATGGCACAAAAGTGGGTTTCCCGGACCTCATGAATATCATGCATGCACAGTGAATGTATGCGCGATATGCGGGTTTTTGGTGTTCTTGGAGGGTGACGGAGAAACTGGCGTACATGTACATGTTGGAAGGGACGTGCTCTGCATACTTTGATGGATTGAAATAATCACCTCCTGCTCCAGCACCTCCAGAATCTTGAGGTGAAGAACGTCATTAGCGGATTTACAAGCCGAAGCCCAAGGTCTGCTCGCTCCGTCACGCAGAGCCCGTCAAATAGTGCTCTCCATAGCCGACTTCAGCCGCTGCGCACAAATTCTTCAAACTGCTAAAAACGGCTACGGAGAACCTTACCATGAACCTATCTAAACTAATTCGAGGGCTCTGAACACGATGGTGACTCGGTCATTGACGGGCAAGGTAGCTGAGATGCCGAAAGTTGGCTTTGAAAACTAAAAATACGGAGCGATATATCAAAAAAATCGATGACTCATGACATGCGACACACCGTTGGAAAGCTATTCATGTACGCTTGCCCATCATGTAAAAATCGAAGGCGCTGGGCACATGAATAACGCATAGGCAGGCGTAGAACGTCGAGAGAAAAATTGTTCCGTGCACACCATGCTTGCACCATACATTCGTGCGACGAAGGATTTCTGCCTTTTGGTCACGTGATTGAAGTCGCTAATTACAGTACGGCGCAGATAATGAACTCTGCATAAAATGTACGGTGTACTACTAAAAGCTACGCATTTCAGAAGTGTGTACGGTTTTTACCTCCCGTACTCTTTCATCGATACGATTTTCCTTTGTCAACAGCTGGCGGAACCCTATAAAAACCGTAGGTCAAAGTCATTATAGGTATCGAAAAGGGGCTCTGGAAGCCCCTACAATTGTAAATTTGCTTCTATTCTCCCTTTAGTAGTCCCCAGTGGTGCTGAGTCCCAGGCAGGCACAGTGGGTTGGTCAAAGACCATGATTGAGGTACGAGAGGTACCTGGTTCAAGTCCTGCCTGGGAGGGGTTTTTCCAGCCGTGCTGCTACCCACAGTCAACTGGGAACTTGTGGCCAGGCACAAGGGGTACATGGATGCGGCTAATGGGGTTTCTCGGCACTTGTGTCAGTGGTTGTGAGACTTATCCACTCACCCCCACCGTTAGGCGCTGCATCTGCCGCTAGGGTTTACCGCGTGTTAGCGGCCGTCGTGAGTTAGTTCCCTTCACTTCAGGAATAATTTACTTTTAGTGGTGCCGAGTTACCAGAAGAAAAATGCTATCATAACACACCACCCAAATACTACTACTACTACCGTAAAATCCCGCCAGAGCGCCCCCTCTTTTCCATCCGCCCCTCCCTGACTTCTTGTCAGGGAAGTGATTGATTGCATCGTCGTATGGCTCTGTGATGCAGTACTGTACTGCAGACAGGTGCTCGACCCCGTTGGAAATGTACGCAACAGTGACCACCCTCTTGACAAGGGATCGCACAACCCCTGAGTTTTGATGGGTCTGTACGACTCCTGGCTCTTGACCTTTGGTCGGTGTAGGAGAGGCATGAACAGTTTTTGTAGGGTGAGTATTTTTTCATGTACAGTCAAATCTGTCGTAAGCGACCGCCCCTTGGTGCAAGAAAAAGCGGTCGCTTACGGCAGATGGTCTCTTACGGCAGATGTATGGTAAATCCGGCATACCAGGTATATGCTTCCATGTACTCAAATCGACGAGAATAATGTGATTTTTAATATCATTTTATTGGATATTCAACGACGACCATACCCGTATAGTACGCGTATGCGACACGGCAGTAGATCGACACTGCCTGGACTTGAGAGCTACAGCACAGCCTCAGTACACATGGTACAGGCGCTAGGCCAGGCGCCAGTCGATCGCACTTGCAAGACAGCGCATTTTCACACTTTGCAGTTGACAGCGCACTGGCAAGTACAGTTTCGCACCTTACTGAACCTGGGTCGCGGTCGCTTACAGCAGATTTGAATGCAGCCACCGTGCATGAAATCGCGGTCGCTGGTCGCGCACAGCAGATGGTCGCTCTGGACAGATCAGTTTGTATGTGAAACCGTCGGTGCACGGAAAATCGGTCGCTAACGGTAGATGGTCGCCTACACCAGAGGTCGCTAACGGCAGATTTGACTGTAGTACTGAATGCGGTAAGTAGGACTCGCCCATCCGACCCTCCCCACCTGGACCTTCTCGAAGGGTGGAGGAGGTAGGGGCGCTCTGTTCATGAATCTCGTACACCGACCAAAGGTCAAGTGCATCAAATACCGGGATGCGGGATTATGCGGTCATTATGCACGTGTTATCTGTCCTTGGTACAATTTTAGCGTACAGTTTCATGCAAGCATACAACTTTGTCGTACAAACTCATGGGTGGGTACGACTTTGTAGTACATTTTCAGCATCATGTACTATTTTCTTGTACATTCCTATGGATAACGCGGATTTTATGCAAAAATTTCTGGAAAACGGGGATGAAAGCCAATAACGCGGAAAAATGCGCGTCCGCGGAATCCTGTGGGGACAGGACTATGCTATGTACGTGCAGACCAGACGTCTGCATGTACATCCTGCGTACTCCTCTTCAGTCAACAGTAGACTCCGCGCGTGAAGTCAGTGCCTGTAGACCTGTGCATGAACCGGTAGCAGTACGGTGCATTTCGACATGTGCTGGCCAATCGCGTATGGATGCCGGATTAGTACATGGTATCCACTCTGGCTACACGCCTGCACTCCTTGCGCCGTCGAATGCGAGCGAGGCTTTAGTAATAACTCATGCCAATTTAAATATTCGTCTTTTCCTCTGATCTATATAAAAAATCATGACAAGTTTTATTGGCTCACCGCCGAGTTCATATCAAGAGTACATCACACCAGTGGGGTCCTGTACGATTGCTCTGAGTTATGTTGTCTTGTTCATATTGCCCTACACGTGTATTTTTGTCCGCTTCGAAAAGAAGCAATGCCAAAACGCAGTGACAGGAAAGCGGAGATTGAGTTTTCAGTGGCTTCGAGATGACAAATTTCTTATCAGAGCTCTCATAAATCTCAACAGTCATCACCACGAGTAGAAAGACTCACTCTTCGAAATCTCCATAGAGCTGTGATTTCATGGTCCGAATGCTCGGTCGTGGCGCATCCCTGGCGTTGTTGAGGATGCTTCCCTTCGACATGTTCCCGTAATCACTCTCGAACATGAGCACAGCTGGCACGAACAGGAAGACTTTTGCAAACTTACTGGTTTACAAAGCAGACAATTCAAATATCCTCTTTTAGTCTTTTAGACGTCCCATCTCGATGATGCTTCATGGAGCCATTACTTGTCTCTGTGGGTTAGAGAGGATCCGACAAGCCGCGTCTATGGCGGTGCAGTTCCAAACAAATCCAGCCAACTCCTTGAAACACTTTGTCGAATAGTCGAGTATTACATTGTAGTCGCACTAACTGACTGTGCCATATCACGCAAACACACGAACACCACCACCACAAATGCATACACACCCACACGAAAGAGTACCACCCACTATCCTGGCTCAGCCGTACCCGTGCCCCGGCCCCCGGGCCCCCGTGGGTCCCAGCATGCAGCATGCATGGTAGGTGTTCAAAGCCAAAGAAGTCGTTGGGTGACATATTCGGAACAACGGTCCACGTACGCATGAGTCATACGAACTACAAAATAATTAATTAATGTCATAAATGACACGCCAGCAACTAGCAAGGCCTCGTTTGCGGGCACATCATTGTGACATCAAGCTGCAACAGTACATAACCCCTATTTCTCCGGTGCAATGCGTATGGATCACTCCATATATAGATCTACGTAGCTGGAATAAACCCAAAAAAGGGGAAGAGAGTATCTGCGATCGAGGGCTGTTCATAAATCCTGACCGTAGTAGAAGCAGGAGCTACTAGTAGGGAGTAGAAGGAATTTTATTAGGGTGCAGCATACCCCAGTACTATACTAGGGCCAGATCCAGGGATCGCGGGAGTCGTCGGTATTGCCTTGGTTACCACAATATCAGATGTCAAATCGAGGAAAGGTGGGGCAGGAATCAGGAGCCTTCTGGAACAGGATATTTTGCAAAAGATGTCCTTAAGTTCCATTTACCACTTTTTCATCCTCTAATTATTGTTAGTTCCACCAAGAGTACATAACCCCATGGGGTTATGTACTCTTGGTTCCATTTACCGTGTCGTCATAGGTGGCCAGTCTTCACCGACCCACCGAATCCAATCTGGCGTGCCGCAGGGCAGCATCCTCGGCCCCACCCTCTTCCTTCTGTACGTCAACGACGCAGAAGACCACCTGCCTGATGGGGCAAAGCTGGCTGTATACGCCGACGACACAACTCTCTACAAGTGCATCACCACCCGACTCAGACTGCCAGAACTGAGAAACAGCAATCCTCCAGCAGGCAGTAGACTCACTGGCAGCATGGGGAAGCAGGTGGAGGATCAAGTTCGAGCCCACAAAGTCGCAGGCATGGACCATCAGCCACCACCGCTCGCCAACCCCCTCGAACGCAATACGCTTCCAAGGAGCAGTCGTGCCAGAAGTAGAGGAGCTCAAGCTTCTTGGCGTCACCTTCGACAGGCAGCTGGCATTCCGCAGCCATATCCGACAGCTTGCAGTACGCGGAGCCCAGCGGCTCGGCTTCCTCTGTAAGGCATCGGCTGTGCTAGACCCAAAGCACCGGGCAATCGTGTACCGTGGCTTTGTCCGCCCTGTGTTAGAGTATGGCATGCTGGTGTGGATGAGTGCAGCCCCCACCACCTTGGCCCGCCTCACTGCCATCCAGCGCCGTGCCCAGGCTGCACATAATTGGAGATGGATCATACCTCCCGAGCCTCGACATTCGCCGTACCGTAGCCGGGCTCTGCTTTCTGTACAAGCTGCACTTTGTGGAGGGTCCGGAAATGGTGAAGGCCATTCTGCCACCATCAGCAGCCGCACCGCAATGCCGCATGTCTACTCGTGAGAAAACCAGATCTGCAACACATCATCCATCGCAACTCACCAGTATCCTTCCTCCTCAGTCACGAAACAACACGCTCCGCTCATTTCCCCACTCCCTCATCGCAACGTGGAATCAGCTCTCACCTACCCTTCTGCAGTCTCCCCCTTCTCGCAGAGGTATGCACACGTTCAAGAAAAAACGTCAACGACCACTTGCGGCGCAGCAAGTGGGAGTGGGCCACAGACAGGCTATGATCTCTGCCAACACACCAGCCTAATTATACTGACCGCACTCCAGCTCCCTTCTACCCCTCTTTGATCCCTTTCGCTCAGCCTTAAAATCCGATTATCAGTTAACTGTTCTCTCCATCTTCCTACGGTGCACTGCTTTTACTATTGTTTTGTCCTATCTCAATCTCAAATTCTCCCCATTATCGTTTGCAAAGCCGGTGCTTCCCTCTTGGATGCACATGTTTCTTTTCTCCTATGTATCGGCGCACAGGAGTAACGATGATTCCGAGACCTTTGGTCGGAGGAGTTACTTTTGCCCCGCCCCCACTTCCATCCAATATGCCACCGCCCCCGCTGTGCAGCATCTGATGGTACTGTGGTATTCAGTAAAAAATAAAATATAAAAATAAAAATGCAAGCTGCAGCTTTTGTTGCCGTCTGTTATCCGCATGGTGTGCCTACTTGCAGTCTTGCCGCTACTGTTCGCTTATCCCACATTCACTGTTTGAAATATGGCTCAGTGTCGACCCCTCTCCCCCACCCACCTCATCTCACAGCTGCTGGAAACTAGCATCACAAGAACAGACGGACAAGCAACAACGCTGCAGCGAGAACATCGCCAACAATGATAGTTTGCAGTTGCAATTTATTAAAGATAGAAAGAAATGTCAATAAACTCAATGCTTGGAAGTAGAATCAAAAGCTCTGGTTCAATGTCGTTTTAAAATGATATAATTCGGTCACTTTTACATGGCACACTGGACGGAGCCTTTTTTGGCCATCACAAAATCTGCCCAAGATGTTATAAAATAGGAAAAATAATCCACTATAAAATGATGAAGCTACAATGTATTGGACGACTGACTAGGCCTATAGGGTGCAGTGCTGCTGAAGTCGAGCTGAAGAGCAGTTTTGGTTCACTAGAAGGAGCGAAGCAGCCAGAACTGAGGCCTAGTGCGAAAGACGGAAATACTAGGGCCATGTAAGCTGTGCCATAAATGGGGGTCTAGGAAGTAGGAACTCAATTTTTAGAATAATAATAATACTGACGGAGAGAGAGAGAGGATTCACAGGTGATGGGTGGATATGCCCTATGCCCAAGCACAATGAGCATCAGTGGACCCTGACTGCATGCTTTGGAGCGCCTTTGGAGGCCTGATTTGCCCGCGGCGCTCCATTGCTGGCATTGGGAGTTCTGCGATTTGCAGCTGGCCGGGTACGCATTGCATTTAGCGCTTTACTGGCACTGCTGGTAGAATTGATGGGCTTTGGCATGCGCTCGGGCCTTGGGATGTTCGGGACACCGTAACGAGGGTCATCGAATAAATCCGGCCTTCCTTGCAGGCCACCGCCGGTTGGCGAGTCCTCCATAAAGATGGCCTCGTACATACCGCTGTCGACTTCAAGCTCATCGTGCGATGACAGAGACGTCACGGAAGCGGCACGTGGTCTCGGCTTGGGCAGCGACAACGGCCCAAAGGCACTGTTGCACGACGAGGAGCTGTTCATCCGATCCCGGTCCTCGCCGTTCTGCGACGTACTCGTTGATGACGAACGACAGTAGCCCGAAGACGTGTCGGAGTCGGAGCTGTCAACGTGCACTTGTCTCATGATCTTGCGTGGCTTGCTGCAGCCGGGCACAGGTGGACGTGGAGGGATGACCGGATTGCCAATGTTGGAGAGCGATTCCTTGGTGACACGAACCGGGCGCTTTGGAATCGGCGGCTTCCCACTGCCGGCTTTGCTAGGCTTTGGCGCCTTTGTGGGCTTAGCTGTCTTGGGCGGTGGTGGGCGTTTTGGCGTTGCAATTGGCCGTTTGCTCGGCGTGCCAAAGCTAGGCAGGCACAACGACTGCACATTCTGATACACCATGGGGGCCGGTGGCTGCTTCGGCATCGGCATCTCTTGTTCATGGATACTTTCCGAGTGCTCCTGCTCTGAGCTACCACCACCACTAGGTGCAGATGCAGCACCGGCGGAACCAGTAGCTGCGGCAGCAGCAGCTGCAGCGGCGGCGGCGGCAGCAGCTGCTGCACCAGCTACCCCAGTCACGTTTCCGCCGGTGTTCAGAATGGAGAACGCGCTACTAAGACGCCGTCTTCTAGGCATATCAACGAGTGCTTCCTCCTGGTCAACGTCGTCGTAAATGTTATCGTCGTTGCCCCCGGCAACATCAAAGCTAGCCCTGGGGAGACCTTTTACAGCTGCCGTTTCTTTGTCGCTGCCGTTGTACAAACTCTTCGGTATGGCCGGCATGAGTGAGGTGCTGTCCAGTCTCGATGTTGATTGTAGTGTAGTCGGTGAGGTGACCGAAGACTGTGTGCTGGTGCTCTGCGTCGGGTGACCCGGCTGGATGTTCTCATAGATTGATCTGCTCTCCTCGTCAAGCGAGTCCAGTGCATCCTCCGAGATCATGCTGAGGTGGGCACTTGACGTGCTGCCGCGCTGCAAGGTTTCCGTCACTGAATTTATTGCACGTAGGATGACGTCGGAATTCTCCGCCGAGCCGTCCTTCACCAGCTGTTCGCTGAGCAAGTTCAACGACAGCAGCGCGCTTGCTTCAGAGTCCTGCGATGACGACAGAGCCCCGTCCTTGCCTGTAGCAGCCGTGGCGGCCGCAGGCACAGGCTGTGTGCCGCCGTCTGTACCGCTGAACACATTCTCATACACGTCGTTGCCGTCCATTGTCGCCGGGCTGACTAGCTTGGGGAATGCCAGCTGCTCATCGTGTTCAATGCCTGAATCCGGTGACAGCACCTGCTTGGACGCAGGCAATAGAGCATTGGACTCCTGGCGTGGACGCTGTGGATTACTGGTGGGTCTTGGTGGTGGGGTAACACCGGGTTTACGGACATCGGATGTTGACGAAGACTTTGTTGCCTGACCGGAGCTTGTTACCAGCACATTCTCGTATGTTTGGTCCTCGAGCGCGGCTGAGAGCGAGATGTCAGGGTCGCTGGACTGTTTGGTCTGCGGGTGGAACTTCACCTGGGGCTTTGGCGGCGGGAAGCTCCGGCTACGCATCTTTTTGAGCTGCAGCTTGCCAAGCTTGCTGCCACCACTTGCCGCTGTCTTGGTGCAGGACTCCGATTGAGAACGGGCCATCTGCAGGCAGGTAGCAGTCAACAGATAAATGTAGAGAACACATTCAGTGGCTGCATGCCGGTGTGGGAAGAGGTCTTGCAACACGCTGGGCACAACCATGGTGATGCAGTGCAAATAAAAGCTTCATTGCAACTGAAGCGAGCCGTGGCACAATTTCAGCATGCTCGGAGAAAGAGAACTGCAGTGTAATTGCAAAGAGCCAAGGCCGAAAGTCATGCAATGGCAGCTAGTGATGGAGGACTCGGACAAGGTACTGCACATTTCTATTTCAGTTCGGAAGTTTACTATTGGCATTCATGTAGTGTGATGACTTTTACTGTTGTAAGTACTTGTAGGTGAATTCCGATGGCGGTGCGGCTCTATTCATTGAGTCCTTACCACTCCTGGAGGTTCTTCTCCTCTGTTCAGCGTCCTCATCACTCTTCCGATAGACATGTACCGGTTCGATGGTATCTCTGGTTTCACGGGCAGAGGCTTACCAGCTGCTTTGGCCTGGGAGGATAGAAAATAAACCAAGAAACAGGACACTGTTGCTTGTTGTTGCTTGTTAGGTATGCCCTACTCAGTTATCAGTTGCACCCATGCGTCTACTGTTGCAGATGAGTACTAGCATGCAGGCAATGCAGTACACTTCAAGAAATTCACATGGAAGTGCACATGGTTTCTTATGTGTCCAAGGCAGTGTGAGGTCGAGAGTTCATCCCCGTATTCAATGCTCGAGCCTGGCGATGAGCATTGAAGACAGAACCAGAAACACACTGGCCGTCATCCACGGATGGATACATACGCTACATCAATCCGTGATGTAGTAAGATTATGACTCGGTTAAATGATGGCATCCAGGCTTCATCATGCCTTGGTGGAGTGGAGCACATTCGAATCAATCAGACCGAAGCCGCTTCAGTCTCAAAACACCTGAACATACACAGAAATGGACGATCGGCATAGCGTTGATATTGACTGCACACGTGATGCAGTTCTGTGCAGTCATAAAGTTACGACTTACCGCTGCTCCAACGAATCCGGTTCCTTTCAGTGACGTCTTGTTGAAGACCATCTGCGACTTGCCGAGGAAGTCCCGTTTGATTCTCTTGGACGCGTTCAGCCACAGCGACGCCAGACCGTGCGGACGGAAGACAGGCGGTGGCTGGAAAGCGAGGAAGGCGCACGTTCCGGCGCTGTGTTTCTCCGTGTCAGTACAGTAGGTGTAGATGTCATGAAGAACGGATGTCGGTACGACGGCCTGGACCAAAACAACGATAATAAGCCCATTGCACATTGCCAAATATGGAAGGTATGGGTAATGCATGTGAGTATGCTGGGATCAGCAATGCACTGTTCAACACCTCACACGACCATGCCCAGGTGGCTGTGTGGGGTGTGTATGGTACAAATTACGTCAGTGCACAATAGGCTTATTGCAAAGACTTGTCAGCGCCTTCTAGGTTTGGCCTGATCTCATAGCTCAGATGATTAGAGGACTGCTCATCACAAGCAAGGTAGATCTACCAGGCTTGAGTCCTGGTGGGGTAGGCATTTCTTTTCTCTTTTCAGGCAGTTCACTTCCCCGACTGATCCTTTGAAATTCTAAAGTCCACTACAGTAGCGTAACAGGACTGGTGGAAGCAGTTTTTGACTGGTGCTGCCATACCCTTGCCTTTCATGCTTTGTGTAGGATATGGAGGGTAGACACATGACCCGTTGCTTAGCAGTAAGCACGTAACTTATTGATGGCCAAAAGTTGGTCTGGTCATGGCCTGGCCAACCGGACTCAGGTTCTGCCGGGCCTGCCTATTGGTGCTGCACAGCCCCCCCCCCCCCTCCTGCACCCAGATCAATGCATGAACTCATATTAAATTTTGGACCTAGGCCCGATGACTGTTTAGTATTTGGGAAGAGTGTGGGATATAACAACTAGGTTTCTCTAATTCATCGGAGCATACACCTATACAGTCAACTTTGCGTATATCGACACTTGGCGGCGGGGCATCAGAAACGTGTCCCTATTCGCAAAGTGTCGTTACACCCGAAGTCTCATTGTATGCACTACAGCTGGATGGGACTTGGAAGTGCTGTCGTTATTCGCGAATTGTCGTTATATCCGCAGTCGTTATTAGCGAAGTTGACTGTACAGCCTTTGCAATGGTACAGCAACAGAAACAAACCACAGCCTACCTCAATCTCCGCATCAACCTCCCGCTCGCTGATTCCGTTCAGCTCCCGAGACGATAGTGACTCTTGCCGCGATTGCCATGCTGTCTGGATCTGCTGCAGGGCGTGACGTTTTAGCCCCAGTACGATATAGGCAATGGCTACGTTGACGTAGATCTGCAGCGGAGCAACAGACAGCATGATAACACACACACACACACACACACACACACACACACACACACACACACACACACACACACACACACACACACACACACACACACACACACACTTTGAAGTCAGTTTCATTGTTCAACTTTCATATCCCTTTGCTAATAACAATAATTATTATGATTCTGCAGAGTCTTCAGCCTGATGATAGGGCTTTAAAGTGCTACGTCACAGCATAGCAACAATTTCAAAAATTCAAAAATTGGATCCACTTGGATCCAGTTTTTGTATGGATCCAAGCACATTTCAAGCCGTCTGACTCACAGCAAGGTGATGTAACCAGTGAAACTGACTGATTTGGCTACTGGGGGCGGGGTTACAACTGGTGGCGAAGTAAAAGTCACCCCTGCATACGACATGAGTGGGTTGCTATGCACCCACATACTGAGGCAATAGCAAAGTCACACCTTGGTGGATCCAAAATAGAAATCTGTTGTCAACTTAGTACTCCCTGGCCGTTTTGACGTCATCACTTTTAAGCCCTATTGCATTGGGCATTGCGGAATCACACTGAATGGAATATTGATTTGTGATGAAGATTACATAGAGTTAGGGTGAGGTTAGGTGTAAAACCTTGAACTGGGTTCTCTCCCTTTCTTGTCGATGATTGTGTGTTGACACAATCATTTAGAATATAATTATTTGTGCCATTGATCGCAAAATGACTCTGCACGCGAAGTTAGTTTGTAGTCGACTAGTCCCATGAATGATCGGACGCCACCGTGCAGTGTATGGCGGCGTTCTCGGTGGCTACATCAGTGTCCGGTCGTTTCAGCTTACCACGCACTCCCACAGCGTTTTGTCCAGACCCAGGTTGCGATAGTCGATGAACTTGGAGCCGCGCATGCGACGCTGTGCCTCGCCCAGATCTCGTAGCGTGTCCTCGTCCCTAACATCAGCAAACACAGCGACCAGACAATAGGTTAGGAGAAGGCATCAACGTAACAGGGGCTACACACACACGTAATACATGTACATGCCAATTTTGAGAGTCACCTGTCAGACTGTAGACTGCCACCAGGAAATAATCCAGGTCAAAGTCAAAAAGGACAAATTTCGCCGCTTCACGTTTCATAGCTGCATGTACACAGCTGCATTGTACATGTACGTACAAAAAAGATTATGATTTGAGTTCCAATCTTGTTTGAAGACTTCTCCCACCTGAAGTTCTGAACGGTGAACATAAGAGGAATCCGTCTTTGCTTCATAATAGTTAATGTGCTATTACTTGAAGTAGTAGCCATGACTGTATTCTTTTACATGCAATTTGCTTCTTTCCTGGCAACTGTATTGCTAAACTACTTACCATCCGTAGAGATGAAACGCCTGGGCTCGTTGGAAGTAGGCCAGCACGAAGTGCGGATCGCGTTTGAGCGTCTGCGTATACATCTACAGAATCAGACAAGCACACAGACATAGAACACAGTCAGTGCCACTGTCAGAGATCCTCGGCTAGTATTATGGTCCATGGTCCGGATGCGTATGACTATGGCTCAGATACGCGTGTGCCTGTATGCCGTGCGTCACGCACATTATGCGCGAAGTTCTCATCAACCGACAAGCAGAACAGACATTATTGTTGTGTATACCCTCGCCAATACTACAGGCGATAGCTTTGTACTTTTTTTCTATGTATGCGTCCTTCGTGTTTCCCCGCATCTCGTAGAGATGATAACAGGTTTGCGCTGCCCGGATATGGGCCGTGAGGATGCACAGTTGCACACACAACGGGAAGCGGTATCCAAAATGAGAGAACGAAGGAGAGGAAGAGAAGTGGTTGCTGAGGATATTTTGGTTTTGAAGACGAGAAGCATCTGCAGGAAAGTTGCGTTTCCGATGTCATCCAAAAATCATTCGATAGAAGCATTCTTTTCGGGAAGATGTGAATGGTGTGTGGCATTCGCTGTGGTCAAATCACTTTCCGTCTTCTTCCAGATGTTCATGGTAGTATTAGCAGCCGGGCGCTTGTCTTTCCTCTTCTTCTCGCTTGCGTCCCTCACGCAAAGGAACCAGGTTGCGTGTCGAGGTGTGAGACAAGGCTGTGGATCTAGACTAGAATATCCCTGGAAAACATGGTTTTCACGGTAGACGTAGATCTACGACGATGCAGCCCGCTACCCCGACCTGGTCTTGTGCACGAGCAGTCTGGCTGCCCAGCCGGTCAAACCATCAGGCCCCGGGTGTGACTTCGCAGTTTGCAGTGTCTCTCTCACACAAAATCGCCGTTAGTAGCAACACGGTGTCACTCTAGCTAATCAGGAGAACCGAAATAGTACAGGCCTCCTTTCTTGCTGCATTGCCATGCCAGGACGAAACAACAGTCGTGTACCACCGTGGTTCTTCCGTGACCTACGGGGACCTGTCCGTCACTTCTGGCTATAGACAGTATTATAGTTCTGTTCCGTGAGGCTAGCTCTGTCGTGCACACCTAGCTCCCTTCTCCCTCTCCATCCATGGCATAGCTCCGCCCGGCGCTAACCCGAGTGACTTTGCTGTACTGCTGGGCAGTTGGATTCTGCTCTGGGCAGCGCCGGGCTCCATAGCCGCATCAAGTAACTCGTTAGTTACACCATTTTGTAAGTCGTTTTCACTCTGAACACGCCATTCAGCCTCACAAACAAGACTTGACTTGTAGTCGAGTGTAGCTGGGGTGCCTGAAAGGAACGGTTAGTTACTGTCGATCGTTAACGAAAGACAGGTCCCTCTGGTCTGCCGCAGACAAATCATATCCATGACAAGCATAATAGCTTTTACTGCGCGGTGACGGGTTGACATCAAGTGCGTGGGAATAGACCAGCGGCGGCGAGCAACGTTGGCGGTTGCTATGCAGAAGATAAGGCGTAGAGAATCATACCAGAGTAGTGCTCTCTTGTCACGCAAGAGTAGATCTCACACCTGTGTCATGGAGAGTTGTGGATGGCTTCGTCACGCGAAGTAGCACACAGCTGACTTGCGCGAGAAGATTGTTATCTTTATCGCCATTTTCTTATGCCATCGTCGAGGCAAGTCGTACATGTACATGTATCAGCGAAGTCTGGAGATCGTCCTAGTCCGCGTACCCCTCACACATACTGTACTACCTCCTAGCACAGAAACCCTTTTGCCAAGTTTTGGTGTGAACCTGATGCTGATAACGCGGCTACTTTCACGCGGTTGAACAGACATGGAGTGAAGATACAATGTACCGATATGTCATGCTTTTCAGCAGGGTGGAAAGCACGAGATATGCATCGCCTTCCATTTCTATGTTATGGCATGCCTTCAAAAGTGCTTTAGTGGACTTCTCCGGAGAGAATTTAGCTACCCAGCCTTTACTTCTTCTGTACTTTCCGAAACTCTGGGTTTGAGGCGAACTGTGTCCTGGATATTTGACTTGTTCTACGAGCCGTACATGTCCTGTCGGATTTTGTATGGTCTCCACCAGGGAGAAGTAAACTTGAATAGTGTATTTTACTACTCCCTTGGGCCTTGTCTACACATGGTTTATAAGAAGGTTTTAGCAGCAAATGAGAGTCACTATCAATGCATCGATCCTACGTAACTAACTTGATACTGAGGAACCAACACGTGCAGTAACTGTCCACTGGTCTTGGTGCGAGTTGGAACAAAAACTACCGGTATGCAATTCGCGCGCACACACAGACACGAACACACACATGCATACACCTACTCCTACCTATACACACAGACACACACGGACGCACGCACGCAAATACGCTAGCCTCCAGTTCAGTCTCCGCATTGCTCGCTGACACGACGCGAGCCGAGGAAATGCTATTAATAAGGGGTCGGTCAGCCTGCCAAAACTTGGCACAAGTACAAAACAGCAATTATTAATTTTGTTACAGTGTCTCTACCTGTGAACGTGCAGCACTTGCTAATAAAGTAATACATGTAATACAATACGATACAATACTTGTTGTGTCGGGACCGCGTACTTGCCAACGCTCTACATGTAGATGTCACACTGAAAGGAAAAGTCACCTCATACTTATAATAGCGGATCAAAGCGGGCCAATGGCAGCTTCCTAGGTAACACATTGGATTCGGTATGACCTTGTTCGCCAGCCGTTTTGTTGGAAGCTATTGTTTTGAACACGAATACCTATGCGTTTGTTGTCCGCGTACTCAGCGAGGAGCACGACTACGCGGACACTAATCATTTTGCTGGGGAAAGTTCCGACATGCAAGTAAGCACTGATGCGATCAAACAGGTGCCCCGAACACGATCGCCACGT
This sequence comes from Sycon ciliatum, assembly GCF_964019385.1. NCBI lineage: Eukaryota > Metazoa > Porifera > Calcarea > Leucosolenida > Sycettidae > Sycon > Sycon ciliatum. The sequence goes on along the minus strand of NC_088650.1, from coordinate 6,781,014 downwards.
TCCTTCTGGCCTTTTTTTGTGTGCAACCAAAACAGAAACCGCTCTAATCAGCTGACCTTTAGCATAGCAGCACGACTCTCTCGACTAACGTTATGAAAGATGTCCGTCATGCGAAGCATAGTGAAGACACACTGGTCAAGGCATGTAGATCTACGCCTGAAACAGCCATCATCTCGTGTAAAAGGTGATCGCCTATGTACTGTATGCGGGATGGTGGCTAGCTGCCCGTTGCAGCCAGCCACAGCGAAGCCATCCTCTGCCAGGTTGCCTCCATGACAATGCTGTCAGCGCATGTCGACCGTTGTTGCAATATTGGAAGCAGGGCAGGCCGCATTGGCAGTGAATGGAATGAAATGAATAATTCTATTATAATGTTAAAGCTAGTTTACAGGCAGCGTCTGCTCTGTGAAGAGTCGTAACCTGGCTCTGACTACCGTCATTCGACTGCCTATACGATCGGCTTGCGATGTGGAAACAGTTTGTCGAAACTTTTTAACGACTTAGAAGGAATTGGTCTTCAGCATTAGCACGGAATAATCACGAGTGTGCTTGTCTCAAGATCACAGGTTCAACGACTGAATAAAGCACCCTCCTACTCGCGTGGCGCAAGAGAATCCCTTATCGATGGCAGCTGGAGTTGGCTTCCCCTACAGTCGCGGGCAAAGAAATCCGACCCACGTGCCAAAGCAGTGCCAAGGCTCATGCGGCCCCTGCGGCCATCGATTTGGTTCGGGCACTTTTGGACCATGCATAATGTGATTGAAATGGGAACGCGGCGTTAGACTCATGAGTCGTGGGTCGGATTTCTTTGGCCACGACTGGACAATCATAGCGCAGTTGATTTTGACCGCAAACGTACCATTGCAGGCAGTGTGCAGCCTCGCTTCATTTTCCGCACATGGCGTTCAAGCGACGCCTTATCTCAACAGTCTGGCCGACACGTACACTGGACGTTAGCTGACTTGATCCATTCCACTCCTGGCCTGTGCACGTTTATTGGTCCAAGATCCTGGGCTTAGGTTCAACCGCACGAAGACCTAGACCATAACAGTAATAATGGGTCGATCGGGTTCTCATCAGAATACTAGATGGGACGAGATCACGCTCCTTTGTCTCGTCTTTGTTGGTAGCATCCAATCACGTACGCACGTCTCTTTGTTGCATGGTGCAAGCCGACCTTGCATCGTCCAGTGCAGGGGACATTTGGCGTGCTTTGCTAGTATTGTACTATCCACTGAAATGCTGTTCCAGCTGGGCATGTAGCTGAACAGGCGCACACCTCCACATCAACATATCCTGGCCCCAAGAACGTTCAGAGAAGGAGCGAAACACCGTTGATAAGCCACAAAACCGGTAGCTCGGTCCCTCCGAATTATGTGAACATGAGCTTTTTTGCTATTGCTATAGCTCTTGTCTGTCACAAACAAAGGCGACAATAACAATTGATGGCACATACACTGCACGCCTAGTGCGGGTTTCGCTTGACATTTTCACACTACCTATGTCACTAGTACATACACAAATAGGAGATCCCCAGGCCAGATAGGCGTTAGCCTTTGGGTCATCCTGAAATAAAGATTTTTTTTTACAGTATAGCTCTACTAGTAGTAGTCTACACGCAATGACTTGTTTATGTACTGTGCTGTTGGTACACCTCACTGCACTCAAACCCAAGCTGTACTCGTAGTTATACACTCGCCGAGGACGAATGCATCACGTGACTCGTGATTCAGGCCAGATAGGTTTGAGCTCATTGAATTCAAGCCAAGGTCAAGGAACGCACGCGCATCCATAGAATAATTTTTATTATCGAGAGTAAATAACCCCAGTGGAGTGGAGTGGAGGGGGAGGGGGTGTATCGATTCTTGTCTTGTTACTCCACGTCTTCGCAGGTGCATGGTATTACACCTTCGAATGTAGAGCATTAGTGGGAAACGACGCGGCAGCCTCGTTGTTGTAGGATGCCACTTGTGAATACGCCTCGAGCAAGCTGATTCTAGTATTTATGTGGCGCCAATTGCCGCGGGAATGGGCAACCTGGAGATGTTGCGACGCTCACCTGCAAACGCATTTCCGCGTCAGTCGAGCATGCAGTGTACCAAATCGCAGCAATTAGGTTTGCTAAACTTTCTTAGCCGATATTCTAGTGCCTAGAGGCAGTTGTACTATTGTTCCCATAACATACAGCACTCGACGTGACTTCTAACACGTGATTGTATCCAGGGCTGATACCACACAAAGCAGAGTATTCATCACTCCTATAGCTTACGTCAACGTTTGTCCTCGACCTTTTTTGTTGTTGGTATTGTTGGAAATATGTACTGGATGTATCAGACCTACTGAATGCCTTCCATATCGGTTGGAGCAGAAGCAATAGTTATTATTGATTCTCTCCCTTTGGAGGCGTTTAAACTTTAAATCATTACATGTTGCTATGTGAAGCAATCTCAGGCCAGAAGGAACTGTTCTCGACCTTTCAACTACCAATGAACACAGTCACATTGGATTTTCACCACAACCGCTTGAGATGTAACAATACCAATCCAATCATTAACGTATACTTATAATTATTTCTGAAGATGATTAACTGTCTAATGGTGCGCGGTGGCCAGTACATTATTTGCATCGGTTGGGAAGCTGCATTCGAGATGACCCGTGGAGGAATCACGATCCTATTACAGTGACTGTCCCGCACCGCGAGATCATACGTCGCGCGGATACAAGTTCTCAGATGCATGAAGGCAGGGTGTAGGATTTCGCCATTTCCCCTCCGCGCTAATGCGAATCGCCGTCGTTATTGTGAACTGTTTGTCATGGGCATTATTTGACCTAGCCCAGTGTCCATGTAGCGCCATGGTGTATTTGGATGCACATCACCGGGTTGATTTCCATCTAGCTGTTTCTAGCCAGTATCAGTTCTATCACATTAATTTATCAATCTGTGTTATTGGCGTCACACCATCGCGGAATAAGAGAATAATAATAATCGAGGGTTGCTGACGGGATAGAATGATACTGGTAGCCATTTGCAGTACTGCAAGACTTCGCTGTTGTAGGACTTCGCGAGTCATGTCTGGTCCGTGTCCATCACCATCACTGGTTAAACTGCTAATGAAATCATAGCTTATCTGTGACGCCAGAAACCCATTGCACGATCGGCTGAGCCAGAAATCACGTTCTTTGCAGCAATTCCTACGCACAATGCGAGTTGTACAACTAACAACTAACACTGTCTTGTCTAGGTATTAGCAGGTAGTTTTCTATTTTTATCGTTTCCTTCTCTGGTGCAATATCTGCTCTCCCTCTCTCAATTTGTGTTCTTCTTTCACTACAGCTCTTCTGGCATTCACATGTATGAAAGAAGGCGCCACGGCCCGTTTGCGTTGCGATGTTAGGTAGCATTGGGCAACAACGACAACACAGTCCAAACCAGTACGCGGCTTGTACTTGTGTTTCTTTCAAGTGTACATAAGTAGTGTCCATTCTCATTGCCATTCCTATCCCATACACGTACACACTTACATGTATAGTGAGCTGAAAAGCAATGCTGGATAGTCTACGTGCAAAGGCCCGTGACCATGGCATTGGGGTCTTTCTGTAACGGGTGTAGCATACGAGTAGTTGGCATTGTACATGTACATGTAGATGTTTTTGCCACATGAATGCTGAGTGTGTCTGGAATGGCTGCAGCGACTAGGTGTGGTAAATAATGTACTTAGCTATGTGCATGGATACGTCTTAAAACACAGGGCATTGTACTTTGAACTGGCCTACTACCATAGTCTTGCCAGCTCGTTATTGACACACACACGCACACACACACGCACGCGCGCACGCCCTGAGCACGTCCCTTCCTTCCTCCTCTCGCAGTCCAAGCGCTTGGTACATGGACCCACAAGGCTGCGCACATGACACCTAGAGGAACTAGTAGTTACTTTGAACGAGTAGGAAATTAATCACCCACAGCACTTGCGACCAGCCAGGGTACAATGCGTTCTCCGTCCACACGACTCTTCATGTGGATGCAAGCCGTACTTGATAGCACTGTTAGTTACTCACGTATTGTGTCCGCCATTGTGTCAGCCGCTACCTTGCGATATGCCGTCATCATCATCATCACCATCATTCTGTTATTGCTCCACTTGTACTATCCATCCGATACACGAACATCTTCGCGAAATACCTCAGCACCTGTAGCGTTAAACCTCGTAGTAATCTTTTCTTGTGCCCGACCCTTCTGACTGAACACTGTTATCATACTGGATCTCTACTGTAGCCTGAATGCGTTCACTATGTCAACACTAATATGGTCATCGTATAGCCTCACTGTTCCTACTCATGATCCAGCCTCACATGTTCAGGGAAGGTGCTAGCTGTACGTATTGTTGGTATTATTACAAGTATTAGCCTCATTGTGTGTTATCGCGTTGGACTAAAGCTGCGTAGTGTCGCCACACGGGAGATGTAGCAACGACTTCAGCACCCCGGGCACTCCACAGCGGCTATACTGTAACTAACGTCACTTGAGTGCATGACTTCGCAAACAGCAGGAAGACTTTCGAATAGAAAAGATTTATAAGAAGAAATGAGGACCAAGGAACTAACTTACAAGTTACGCTATAATGTCCACTAACACCACCAGTTACTTTACAATCAGCTCATGCGATAACATTGCACGACACTGACCGACAGTACTGACGTTCTACACCTAACTGGAAATCAGCTCTAGCATGTCTAGGATGCGCACTCCAACAGCTTTCCAGAAAGAAAAGAGCACAATGCGCCCTGGGCATTCGGGGTAGAAGAATTTGAAGACTCGACCGTGCGCAACTGATTGAGCTCACTTGGTACGCAACTTCTAGACCAAGATGCAATTCCCATCCAATTATTAGGCTTGGATTCCTGCGCCAGCTAATCAATACTGAGATGCAGAGATACTAGCCACAGTGTAAACGCGTTACGATTCAAATTGCGATCATCGGACACGCGAATACATCTCACTGCAAAGCAGTTAGAAGTTAGATCTCAAACTATGGTCTTGATTGCAATGTGCGTGTTAGCCTAGTAATAGTATAACCATAGGTGGTGTGGTTAAGCCAGACACGTTAACTGAGCATAGGGTTTGGTGCATAATTATAACTTTTATACGCATTGCCAGCCATAGAAATGGAAAGCCCACAATGTGTACATAAGTTACATCCCAACATACGGGGTAACAGGGTTCAAAGTCATCCACGACACCCTTCCCCAAACCGTCAGTCATAGCACAAGTACATGTAGTAGTTTACTTACCTCTATCGCATCTTCGTACTGTCCCATGGCCATCTGCGCCGTCGCTAGATTGAAGGTGACATGGGCACTGCTGTGATCCATCCGCTCAAACGTCTCCATCGCCTCCTCGTACTGGCCCCGCTCAAACTGTCGCACCGCGTCGCCCCAAAGGACGGTGTTCTCGCGCGCATGGCGCGTCACGTTGCGCAGCTTATGCGCTTCGGTCTTGGGCACGCTATCCACACCATGAGCGACCGAGGCGACTTCAGTCTCCTGAATGACAGCTTCTCTCCCTACGCTAATGTTACTATGAAGGCCTTTGCCTTTGCCTTTGGCCGTGATGACGCTACCTGCTCTGCTACTACAGGAGTCAGACCCAAACACCCGCGACATGGTGAAGGCAGGTGAAATGCTAAGCAGACCTGTTTGTTCCTCAACCCCCCTCCATTGCCTGTAAGCTCACTCCCATCTTGCGCAGCGCTCTATTCTAGGCGAAGCGTCCACGGCTTGTCCCACGCCCACACGGGCGAGCATGAGGTCACAAACACTTCACAGCAAAGGGCACAATCTCTGGGTATGTAATCTCGACTCGAGATACACTCGATAGTACTTGGCGTCCGCCTCCACTGGCGATAAGGCAACACTACACGCCAGCAACTAGTTTCACTTTCACTTTCTTCCCGGCCGCAAGTGCACGCGGTCCAACTCCGTGCCTGGTCCAACAGTGTGTGCCTGGTGCACGCACTATTACTAGTCTGCAGAAAGGGCCAACGATCCGACCATGGCCTTGGAATCCTGTTGCTCTTCGTCTCCGCGGCACACTATGTCCTTGCAGGGACTTTTTCCTTCCAGCGCGGAACCACACTAACTACAACAACGCCTGCTTCTGATACTGTGCTGCACAGCACGTTCTGGGCAATTCTTAGTTGCACGTCAACACACACCTGTCCTTGGCCAGAACAGGGCTAGCACTGCGCTGCAATACAGGGCTGTCGACCTGGCAAGCGTGCGGAAGAGCGCACCGGCCAACATGCATCAGCATCAACAGCAGAACGCTAACGTCGGGCACAGCAGCGCCGTGATTTGCACGCAGACCAGGTCGCCGCATGCAGTATCCTGGTCAGACCCAGAGTCAGAGAGCGAGCCTAGAGCAAAGCACACGGTTGATCGGGTGCGGCGTGCACTGAACAATGGATACCACTCCAGTCAGCTCATGACGCGCGTCTGACATTTGGACGTGAGCACTCGATCTCCCGATCATGCCCTCGTGGTAAGCGCTGGCACTTTCAGTCTCGCTTTCAGTCTCGCTTTCAGTCAGACCCTAACGCAATTGTGCATCGTACTGTTGGCTGTACGTATTACGCATTATCGGCATAATCGCATGATCTATATGCGCTACAAGTTACAACGGTGGTTTGTACAGCGCTCATGCGTCGGCTGAGTCAGTATGGTACACACACGCGCGCACACACGCACACGCGCGCACACACGCACACGCACACGCGCGCATACGCACACGCACGCGCACATGCGTGCTGCATACATGTCGTTGTAATTGTAGTATTGGTTGTATCAGCTGACCGCCACCATAACGGTTACAACGATGATCGATATCGATACTATACACCGCACTTCACCTCACATCCAGGGCGAGGTCGTGGCGTTCACAGTGGTTCAGGGGACAAGGGAGATGCTGCGAACGACGTTGCTTCCAGCACCACGTCAGCACGCAGCGCGTTTAGTAAGACCAGCAGTTATGGAGGATCGGTATCTGAAGTGTACTACATGTACATGCGCACACATACTTACGTTGCAGCACTGGTGAAGCTGATATTTTATTCTGATAGACAATGATTACATAATATCTACTTCAGTAACAGGTTTGCTTATGCTTGGTACACGTACAATGTACAGTAGAACCTGTCAAGGCGACCACTCGGATAAGGCGACCACCTGTCCTAGAAGACCACTGACACCAGGACCAAGGGATGCTATTTCCTGAGTCGAATGACCCTGGATAAGGAGACCACCTGGTAACAGAGACCACGTTTTGAAGGTCCCATGAACGGTCATCTTGGACAGGTTCCACTGTATACAGTACGGGCGTCTTCATACTAGTACTAGTACTAGTAGGCACATTTTGTTGATGGACAGCATGTTTACAAGGCGGAGGACCACTGGCTGTGTTCGGAAACAGTGCCCCCCCCCTCCCCCAACCATCCACGGTTGTCTAATACCTTAGTATTTTTTCAACTCAAGTTGGTGGACGGTATGAGTTAGTCATAGCTCGTAACATTTTGTCCTTCTCCTTTTTTACCTTAGTATTAGTAAGTCCATGTACATGAAAAAAAGTACAATGTACGTACCTTGCTATCAATATCACCAAGAGTACATAACCCGGGTTATGTACTCTTGATATCACCTACTGAGTGTTGTATAACAGTGTAATGTGATGCCTTTGAATGCATAGCCATCGCATGTGCATGTACATGTACATGTATGTGCTGGTTGCGCGGTTGCGGCGGCCGTTTGCGACCGCGATCCTCGTACCCTGCTAACGTGACATATCGACACGATAACTACATTGGAGCCCTTGCATGGCCATCAAAACCATTGCCGTGGTATGATACTAAGGACTTTGGCCAGTAGCTGAGCTGTTGGGTGCATGGATTCATCATGGACATGGAGGATCACGTACGAGACAAGGTTGCATTTAAAAACATGTACATGACTTGTTTGTATAATTATGTGTCATGTACATGTATGTATATGTACAATGCTGTTGCCTGGTTAGGAGGTGATGAGAGACTCGACCGTCTGACAGTCTACAAAAATCATAATGATCAGTGTTATTGCTACTTGCGTAATACATGAATGTTTCTTATTACGGCTTGTCTATGGTTTGGCATTTTGTCTTCACCAGATCAAAGAGAACATGTTCAAAGCGAACAGCGTCGGTCACGGCAGGCATGCAGCGCTTTTGACAAACCTACCGCGTATACATGCGTGTTTTTGCGTGCGTGCGCGAGTGTGCATACGCGGGTGTTCCCACGTGTGAGCATCACTACAGGACGTACACAATATAGTCATTATACAGTCTTCTTTGCCTAGATTTATTTGTCCGTGCACCCCGACCTTCATCACACACAACAACATGCGGGGTGTGCAGGCTTACTGCACAAGAAGAAAAACAAAACGTACAAAATGTATACATTCTACAGTCATCTTACATGTAACGTTACAAGAAGAAAAACAAAACGTACAAAATGTATACATTATACAGTCATCTTACATGTAACGTTATTAGCCAAGTGCACGTTTACTTCCATGTACATATACAATGTAATTACTTGGCAATGCGCACGTATTGCGCAGAAAATGAAATGCATGTATTGTTTCATTGTTTGTTCAAATGGCACAATGGATGAATACAGGTAACCATGGTAACGGGTGTTGCGTTTGCTGTTGGTGTGCTGTGTGGTGGTGGTCAGGTTGATGAACTAATAATGACTATCATTTCCAGTGCATACACACACACACACACACAAACACACACACACACACACACACACACACATATTTTGCATACACAAAGAACGAAACAACATGCTATCCGCAGATTGAGTATTTTACATACACGCACACCTCTTCCCTCTCCCATACATGTACCTTATCTCTTCGCTACCTTGTTACTGGGAAGAAACTCCCGTTTGGATTTGCGAAATAAAACAAAAGCTCAATGAAAAAACCCAATGAATAGACGGTGGTAAGTTGGTAACCAATGTTTGTAAAAGGTGCATGGCTAGCCATTGGCGGAGCTCGGCCAATCGTCAAATTATGCTTTTGATTATGCCACAATTATGCCAACAAATATGCTGAATTATGCTCGGTTCCACTATGTATGCACGCTGTACATAGAGGATTGAGAAACCACGCATACACACATGGCCATGCCCTAAGCATAATTTTTTGTCTAAACCGAAAGATTATGCCGACCTTACACGTTGGAATCCGTATATTATGCCGGAGCATAATATTTTGACGAAATCCCAAGATTATGCCAAATAATATGCCGGCATAATCCGCCAAGGGCTATGACAAGGAGTCGTAACTGGGGTATTTAAAAAAAAAACATCTGCAGGCTTTCTGACAAAGCTGTATTATGCCCCTAAGCATAATGTTTTGTCTAAACCGAAAGATTATGCCGACCCTACACGTTGGAATCCGTGTATTATGCCGGAGCATAATATTTTGACGAAATCCCAAGATTATGCCAAATATTATGCGGCATAATCCGCAAGGGCTATGCATGGGCATTGCTTACATGCATTGTAGCTGCTCGGTGTATCGGAGGCGTGGCCTTCGGCGGACTGTCATACATGTACCCCGCTAGGGCATGTGAATAGAACTGTAGCTTAGAGAACAAGTCGAAGCACAATCCTACTGCTGCAGAGTGTGGTGGCAGTGTAGCTTCGTAGTCGTAACAACACTATTCATATAGGCGACTTGCAGGCGCAAACCTCGACCTCCACATTACTTGCACTGGCACGCCTCTTGCCCAGACCAGTACGGCTCGCTACCTCGGAGTCACTCTGGACGAAAATCTTCGCTGGTCACCGCAAGTCATCTCTATCGTCCGACGCACGGCTATGAAGCTGCGAATCCTTCGCCAGATCCGACACTGCCTAAAACTTAGTAAAAGTGCGGCAGGCGATGCTGTATTACTCTGCCCTTGTCATACCCGTAACTGGACATTCTATATGCGTCGAATGCGTTTCTCCCAGGACTGTCCGCTGAGCAGCGGAACACGGTAGCCAAACTGGATAAACGTTGCATCCGTTGCGTGGCCGATGAGCACCCACTGGCCCACACTCTCTGACTCACAGTCTGTGGGGATTGCCCTAGTAAAATAATAAATACTACTACTACTACTACTACTACTACTCGTCCCCTGTATTGTAGCCCCTGGGTGTCTGCCCAGTGCTGGAACGAGGGGAATGCAAGCTCCGACTCCTGACATTTAGAATCCGCTCTGGAATCGTCAGTGAGCTGTTGTCGTCCCGAATTGTATTGCAAGGCCCGCCGACAGGCATGACCACTCGAGGTCAGTTAGGACGCAACCTTCCCCTCCCCCTGGCCCACAGTGCTTCTGGCGCATGCCGACCGCTTCTAGCCAGCTGCCGACTCTGGAAGGGCCTGCCCGACTGTATGAAGTCCATAGTATAATTATGTCCGTGAATTCAAACGCATGCTACGCGTATTTTACTTCATGTAATGGCTTTCGTAACCTGCTGATGAGGCTCGATAGAATCATGCTACCAGGGAGTCGTAAAATACTTACGACTCCCTGCATGCTACGGTGACCCGACTTGTAAACTTGAGATTCATTTTTTTCTGCTCGTCTTGACCCTGCCTCCCCTCATTGCTACTTCCATTTTCGTATTTTATTTTTATTTATTTTTCTCTTCATTTCTGACTCTTCTTACTGGTTGTCATCGCTTTCATAATACATGTGCATGTATATTGGGTAGAACTGCCCGTTTGACATGCGATGTAAAATAAATAAACAACAACAACAACAACAACAACAACAACAACAACAACAACAACAACAACAACAACAACAACAACAACAACAACAACAACAACAACAACAACAACAACAACAACAACTTGCCTACACTCAAATACATGTAAGTACATAATTATACTGCAGTTCACACATTATCAAGTAATTATTGTTGTGTATAGTGTTTGTCGCTGTATTGTCCCTCTCCGTATTGTCTCTCTCTGATCTACATGTATAATCAGGTATCAGGTCGTCGAATGTCTCAACATCCTTGTCAGTTGCGTGCCTTGGTGTCGCACTATCTGGCTATATTATCTCGTTACCTTGGTTACCTTGGTGGACTGTTAGTCATAACTAGTAACTTATAGGTCCTTTTCTCTTTACGGTTACGGAACTTTTTCTTTCGACTTGTCCCTTTTCCATTCCCTCAACTACTAGTACCGGTAGTGAATATTATTACGGAACATTGGAAAAATTAATAGAGTTTTGCTTGCATATCGGCAAAACAGCCAGCCTGTAGGCATATGCGGATAATGCCGGCAGAAAAATTGGCAGAATTCGGTACTTTTTCTGGTAAGTTTCATGCATGTTTGGTATTTGGATAAAGAAATGGAGCAGAATTCAAGGAATTGCCCGCCATAAGGTTTGTATGGTTCTGCCAATTTCACTGCTTTTCGAGCAGAATCTGCCACCTTTTCGAGCATTATCCGCCAATGCCTACCAGCCTGTGTCTATCCACCAACCGAAGCTGTTCTTACGTGACGTTTTCTCACGATTTCAACGAATGCATCGTGTGTGTGTGTGTGTGTGTGTGTGCGTGTGTGTGCTTGAAATATGATATGCATCCGCGCAGACACATACATGTACATTGTACCATTGTACTTGTACATGCCCATGCGTCCACGCTCTGCAATGGGTTTCTAAAACGGTCTGCACTGAAGGCGGGCAGAGGAAATAGGACTTGGAGGCCAGCAGCTCCACACCACAGGGTGCAGGATGCTCAGTAAGACCCGATCGTTTTTCATGTAGCCATTAGGCGCATTTGTCGGCCACCCGTGGCTTGGGTAGCGTGCAACCGGGGCCAGGAAGGAATTGTTGGTATTCGTGCAACCATCGTGTATCACAGTACGAGCCCGCATGACCCAGGTTGAGCTGGAGAGCAGTGGCATTGGCAGAGTGATACGAATCCCTGCTGTCGTGGCAACCGACATCACCTCACACAGTCACGGAGAAGGAAGCGAGAGTTGCATCATCCTTCATACATCGACTTCGCGCGTGGGGGGGAAATGACCCACCGCCAACTTCCGAGGCCCTTTTTCGTCTCTCGCCCCTACCTGGACTACACGGGTAGCGATCTGACGGCCATGGCTCGCGGTCGGGATCGTTACCGCTTTTGTGATCGGCCGACCGCGAGCGCCAACTGTTAACTACTCATTGCATAACATTGTGCATTGCGGCGCTGCCGTCCTCGCCACGATCTGTGAGGACGTCTCGCATACTATAAATTGAACGGCGGAAAATCCTGTGCCGTTCGCGTAGCTCGGCCGTTCAGGAAGCGACGCAAATACTGATTACGACAGCGATGTCAATTTGTTTCATGTGCGTGTGCGAGCATGGCAAGACTAACTCTGGCCCAGGGCGATTGTTGACTGTGTCAGCTATTGCACTTCGCAGGCCATGACTCAAGGGGAAAACCTTCAGGCCGACTGACCAGAGAGTCATGGAAAACACCTGAGGCCGAACAAACTAAGAAGTTCTAGGCTGTTCAGAACGCTTTGGGCAAAAAATGAAGGTTCTTTATTGCCAGCAAATATGCACGCATCGTTACTACATGATTGCAGTGCGAGGAGGGTATATAGGTATCCTACGGTGTCGTCAGATGCTTGACTTCTAAGTTCTATCAGCAGATACTGCCCATCACGTCATGACTATTATTGAGATGGTTGATCTTTTCCCTTTCCTGCACCACGGTCGCTGCTACACGGAGGTCAAAGCTTTCTCGTTGGTGCTCACGGATATCGGGATGTCGATCGGAATCTGCCGAAAGATTTGCGTGAAGTGCTCGTACCGCCAGCCCGTGTACCTCGGTATTTTGCGGGCATGTTTCTGCTCCCACCTAGAACTGCTATCAAAACGTTCGGGAAGTTGCGATTGTGCTGCGGTGGCATTCCCAACGTAGCCTTGGGGTTCGTGGCCTTTTTAAAGAAGCACTTGGATTGCCAGTTTGAAGGGAGCGTTATTCCGCAAACGGGCCAGCTGGCCTATGATAAGATCCACGTGCGAATGTGTGGGGAAGGTGGGCACTGAATAACGAATAATGTTCCGGTCCAAAATGGCCACTACACTGCTCGTTTGTAGCATCATTTTGGGAATTAAAGCGATAGTACTATTCTGTTCGTCGATGACAAATGATGCAGAAAGAAGGAGGATCCGCGCCGTCACTAACAGCCTTATCAAGTACAGTCAAGTACACCAGGCACTAGCAAGAGTACATAAGCACTCTTGACACCAGTCGATTTTGTTTGTTGTACTAATGACGTGATCCTGACCCCCGCGCAACGCGTCCGCGTGGAAAATGCACTAGTCAGGGCCCTTGCCTTGGCCTTGGGATTTAATCATTAATTTTTGTGTGACCATATGCCCACCAAACAAGGCTGATCCCCCCCCCCCCTCCCGAAAGCGGTGCTGCTCTCGCTATGGTAGTGGTGGGATTGTCCCCCCCCCCCATGGCATGGGCCCAGCTGCACGATCGATACGGAACGGGAGCATTGGTGCAGTTTTACTTTTAAGTTTTAAAATCTTGAAGGACGCGTCACGCAGCTTCATAGCACTTGAATAGTTTGCAGGCAACCTGCCTACAGGCTACACTCAAGAGAGCACTGCATTAAAATATCTTGCCTACGCATTCGCATCTGGGCAAGAACGCACGACCAGGCAATTAGGACATGTTTAATAAGTATTGAACGTTTTCGTCCCCTTCTTCTCAACATACTACAGTTCAGGGAACGATGGAAATAAACTAAAAGACTACAGCACACCTACATGTACAAGGTCATAAGTTCAGAGAAAACGTTCAACATGTCCTAGTGGTTGGTGGTGCGCTCTTACGTAGATGCAATGCGTAGACAAGACATTTTAGGTTACGGAGAGTATTTTTAGAAGGGTGGTGTACATGTATGATCAGTTTGACTCTGCTACCGAAGACAGTTATTATAATTGCGTTATTGTGCCATCAAGCATTGCAACACAGTCAGTACATTACATTTTGTAGTTGTAAATGTACATTGTATCTGTGGAATAATCGATACTGATCTCCGTCTACACTGACCTCCGTCATGGCAAACATAAACTGGCCGTCGCAGCACGAACTGCGTGAAAAGAACGACGGCCGGGGATGTTAATTTTCTCGATTGTCGGCACGGAATTCGTGCTGGCAGTGCACAGGTTCCGTCAAGGATAACATGAACCAGTCCCATTGGGTAAAACGTGGTTGTTTATGACAGCCATCCGCGTCGCCCGACTGGGAAAGGGTGCGTGCCCAGAGTGATTTGCAGTCTGTCGCAATTCCTCTTGGCAAGCCGCGGCGATAACACGCATAACGCACAAACGTACCGCTGCACAATGGCGTACAAATGTAAAAAGAGTGTAAAAAGTGTACACAAAAGTGGGTGGGGGAGGGAGAGTGAGAGAGCGAGAGAGAGAGAGAGAGAGAGAGAGAGAGAGAGAGAGAGAGAGAGAGAGAGAGAGAGAGAGAGAGAGAGAGAGAGAGAGAGAGAGAGAGAGAGAAATAAAAAAACAAATGTCGCTGTACATGTATGACAGTATGTGTACACTGTACATGCAGGGAAACCTGTCTAAGCCGACCTCTCAGGGGACCTTCAACATGTGGTCGCTATGTACAAGTGTCTTCCCCTCCAGGCCAGGGTCGTTTGAGTGCAGGGCACTGGGTGGATGCGCATGAATCATCCCTTGGCTTGGTACTACATTGTAATTTGTAGTTGTTGTGTCCTACAGTGCTGGCAACTTCTGATACAGGTCTTCGCCTTGTCAGAGTGGTCACCTTTACAGGTTCCACTGTACAGTACATTTTATTTCACACGCACACATGAGAGCAACCGAAGAGTGAAACCTCAGTACAGTATAGCGAACTATCGTGGACCTAAAACTGTACGTCATACCTCTGCCTACAAATACAACAGTTACTGTTTTCATTCTTTTGCTTATACCCGGGGGGTACTTTTTACGGGTACTTTTTACTGCAGTTATGTATTGTATTGTATTGAATTTATTTTACTTCGGTGGCTCAACACTACACTGTACATGTACTACTAGAAAGCAAGCTGAAAGAGCCCGGAAAAACCAGTGTAGACAACCCAGGTGGTACAATGTTGTATGACGTCAGTTGTGCATTAGCAGCTCTATCGCCAAGTGCGCAATGGCCCAGTCAACAAACTTTTCCTTGTACATTGTACAATGTACAATCATGTACATCTACTCTACATCAGTACATGTGTTGCCAAACTTGCCAGCTTGGGACAGGAATAGTCGCTGGTCCTGTATACTGATACCTCGTCTGCCGCTGCTACTACTACCTCGAGTCGCACAGGACGATTTGCCGTATCGTGTCTCAGCGGTGTCCAGTAGCTACAGGCTGTGTGCCCTCCTGTTCGCTAAGTCGACACAGCACCGCTCGGAAGTCTCCTATTCACGCCCGATGATGTCTGGGCATCATCTGAGTAAGTCTTCTGTTGGCCCTTGGCCGGGTTTGGGCATGGGTGGTGAGCTTGACATTATTGGCTAATGTACCCGTCGATGGGAAGTGATTGTGACCCAGTGGCGTAATACAGTCAACCTACCCTTATAACGATATTTGCGTCACACCAAGAACTATTGTTATAAGGGTAATATTGTTATACGGGTAACTAGTTCATTCATACACATGTACGTCATAATGCATGGATTTTGTTCTTTTTTTTACACTCTTCATAGCATAAAAACTGACATACATGCACATTATGCACACAGCAAGGTGCCCCCATTGCATTTCGTCATGTCCCAGCGAAGCTTGCCCTACCTGGATAGTGGACACTACATATTCCCTGCTAGATATTGTTATAAAATGGAAAATGTTGATTGGTCAGCCCATTTTATATCGTTATAGGGGTAATATTGTTATAGCAATATTGTTATAGAGGTAAGGCATTGTATACACAAGTCAATGGAGTGATTTGGTTTGGCAGAAAAATATCGTTATAAGGGTAATATCGTTATAGAGGTTATCGTTATAAGGGTAGGTCGACTGTAGTAATACAATGCAAGATACCAGCAACTGGCCGGTGTGACGACACTAGCCATGTACATATACCAGGCGGAGTGAGGGTGCAAGCGAGAGAACGAAGCCACCTCAACCCTGATTGTTCAGTGGCATGAACGGAATACTGGGTGCAGGTCCTGGCGAGTATCATTCCTCTAGGCCTGGGCCTGCCCTGCCCCTGGGGACTGGCTCCCCACATATACATGGTTGAGAAACAGAGGGTACCATTTTCAAGTTGTATTTGGAAGCGGAAGATGCTTCAAGACTATAGTGTATCGATGTTAACGTATACTGCCAAAACCTTTCTGAACATTTAAGTTGACAAAGTGCTTACTTTCGCCAGCCTGTCCATGTCTGTCGGTCCCTTCCCCTTGAGGGGACATGTAACCTGAAAAGCAATGTACAGGACCGAACAAGACAGGTGTGTGTGTGTGTGTGTGTGTGTTGTGTGTGTGTGCGTGCGTTTGTGTGTGTGTGTGTGCGTGCGTTTGTGTGTGTGTGCGTTTGTGTGTGTGTGTGTGTGTGTGTGTGGTGTGCGTGTGTGTATGTGTATGTGTTCGTGTGCGTGCGTGCGTTTGTGTGTGTGTGCGTGTGTGTGTTCGCGTGCGTGTGTGTGCGCGTGTGTGTGTGCGTGTGTTCGCATGCGTGTATGTGTGAGTGTGTTACTGTGTGTGCACGTTAGTATCAGGGCAAGTATTACAACCAAAATACAGACTGGACCATAGCATGCTGTAGTTACTTCGGAGTAGACTACGAAGAGTCAATCACTATGCCACTCCACAATGCACTCTCAGTAGCCCGCTGGGCGGATAATGCTGGCAGAGAAATTGGCAGAGTTTGGTACTTTTGTGACCCGGTTCATGCATGTTTGGTATGGTTCATGCATGTTTGGTATGGTTCATGCATGTTTGGTATGTGGATAAAGAAATGGTGCAGAATTCAAAGTAGTGCCTGCCATAAGGTTTGTATGGTTCAGCCAATTTTTTCTCTGATGTTTCGAGCCGAATCTGCCCATTTTTCGGACGTCGCCACCAAAGGCTAGCTGCCAGCCGACACTTGTACATCACCAGCAGTACGAGGGCAATGCCGTTGAGACTTTGACCAGCCGCAGGTTGGCCCAGACTGCCAGAGCGCCTTGTGAACTGGCGCAGTACACCTACATGTAACTGGTTTCAATGGAATAGCCAAGTGTTAAATAGGTCCATAACCTTACAAGTTGGAAGGCTGTCGGTTAGCGCTACGGAGATGTGTTGAAGCTAGGTGTCAGGACGTCGAATGTCCAAGTACTCTGTCAGTTTTGTGCCTAGTTTTTGCACTTTCTGACTGTATATAGTACAGTATCTGGTTACAGTGATGGAGAGTTACTCTTAACTCGTATCCATATGTCCTTTTCCTTTCTATATGTATTATTGGCTCAACATCCGAGTATTAAATAGTTCGCTGCTAATTTCGCCTCTTGGGCACAAGGTATTTTGAAAGAAGTATTGAAGTCGACACTGCACAATCTGTTGGAGTTTAGTAGTGCTTCAGTATACATGTATTCACAATTATGATTGTATTAACTTAACCTAATACATCATCACTACACTAATGAGACAAAACTAGGAGCTGGTTACTAGTCTGGAAGCGGAAGATGGAGGACACTCTAGTGGTTTAGAAGGCTAGGACTGGCACATGTGTTTCAGCCACATCACACCCAAGCACCACTGTACCACTAGTACCCTTCCAGCTTGTCAGGCAGAGCCAGAGAAGAAAGCATACTAGTACGCCGAGGACTGTATCGACTGGGAATACATCAGATTCTGTATGTCCGACCAAGAGTCATCCCCCCCCCCCCCCCCCCTGAGCCTCCCCCCTGGTCCGACTCTTACTAAACATCCAGGTACAGTCAGGAGCAGAGAAGCAGAGCATTCCACTGCAACGCTGCCATACCATTACAGCATTAGAGAAGGTTGTCCAGCGTGTCCTCAGCTTGTTGCTTATCCTCCATTTGATCAGCGCCAGGTTGCTCGGCACCTGTTACATCCTGCGTCGACTCTGCTTTGTCTGAGTTCACCGTGGAGGGTTTTGACTTTGATGTGGCTGCACCGCTTCGTCTTGACTGGGGAGTTGCTTTTCTCAAACTCAGATCCCCCGAGGTTTGCATTGGATTTGTGCTGCTAGACGGATCATCTTGCACATCCGCTGAGGTTTGCCTTGGGTTTGTTCTGCGTGACTGTTCGTCTTGTAAATCCCCAGAGGTTTGTCTTGGACTTTCTCTGCGTGACTGTTCATCTTGTAAATCCGCGGAGGTTTGTCTTGGACTTGATCTGCGCGACTGATTCTCTTGCCGTTCTCCGCTAGCGGCACTGTCTGCTTTGACCGACATGGTTTTGGTGTTTTTCGCGCTCGTCTGTGGACGCAGTGCTGGTAGATAGACCTGTCTGTAACCGTCTGGCGGTGGTGACTCACACAACTCTTCGTTCTTCTCCTGTTTTCCCAGTGCACGCATCTTCCACAGTTTATACCAGGGCGTCTCATTCTGGCTGCGCGACGGCGCGTCCGCTGCACCCATACCCGTGGCTGCACTGGCATCAACCTGTTGCAGCTTTCCGGCGTGTATGTCTCCTTGCTGCTGTCTCATGTATTGCAGTGCAGCATGACTATCGCACAAACACCCCTCCGGATTTCCAGGCTTGGCAAACTTCATGTTGTCGAAGATGTTCATGTGTGCGCCCTGGTCACCCTGCAAGCGCTTCTCGCGTCGGCCAGTCTCTTCAACTATCACGTCGAATGCTGACGCCGCTGTTGGGGCTGGTGCCACCAGAGGCTTCCAGTCCTGTGAGTGGAGCGCTTCGCCATGCTGCTCCTCCAGATGCTTGGAATATTTGACTTTCTGACTTTCCTGTATAGCAACAGCAGGGAGAACGGGACGTTGCGCTAGGGTGCCATAGCTTGGTAGAGACTCATCGAGGAATCCGACGTCAGGTCGTTCTAGCTGGCAAGGTATCTGCAGTAGTTGCATGGGAGGCAGGCCATTATGCGCTAGTGTTTGCCATTTACCCTGTACAGCCGGCTTAGGTGAGACGGCTGGCGGAGAAGACGGCTGCGACACAGTCGTGTTCGTGGCACTATGTGGTGGACTCGACGCCATTCCTCTATGACGAAGTGTCTCGATCTTGTAGGAAACGTTCTTGCGCGCAGCGAATGTTCTCGTGAGCGCCCACTGAAGGCTTCCACAAAGACAAACAAGGGGCATCGGTCGGATAAGTGGTTACCACGAGGAACTGCAGAACGCCAGCCTTCTCTAGGTTTGGTCAGAAGAAATCTTCATGCCGCCCTCGTGTGTGATCGAAGAAGACCAAAGTTCAGCCGCTCGCACTTTTCCCTTTTGTTCGTCTCTAAGTTGGTGTTTCATGGGGCGATCTAGCACTTTACAGCCTGGATGAGATCAACTTCTGCCTGTTTTCCAATCCGACAACGAGTGACTGCACTGAGCCCTGGTCAAACAAGAGAGACATAGCGATAGCATACCCACCGAGAGTACTGAGCGCCATTTGCATGCCGGGAGCTGGAGTGACTCTAGCGCTGAGTCAGTGGGTGATGATGCGTTCGCAGGTCTCTTTAAGTTAAAACACTAATAACATCATCGCATGTGTACACTCGCCTACACACATACAGAACTTAGAAACCAGAAGGCGTGCGTGAAAATGTGGAAATCAAGTCTGTATAAGCGCATGGGCATGCGTCTATGCGTCGTCAGCAGCCACAAGAGCCAATTCCTACAAATTCCTCAAGTGTGCAACTGCTGCGAGAAAGCTGGCCTCCCCTGTCAATGGCGTGTGGCAAGCGATATCTATATTGCTCGCACAAGACAGAGGTGACGAAGTATCATAACAGTACTCGGAGTATGAAAATCACGAACTGACACATCCCACCGAATCCAACCTACGCCACAACAATCACACTGTCCTCATTTCCCCAATGAATCTAAGCCTAAGGACACAGCACTGGTTAGTGGCTATTGAAGGTCATCTGATCTAAAGCCCCGCAAATGTCCACAAAGACAGTGAGTATAAGTCACATGTATACCGCGATCGATAGCAAACAGAAGCAGCCTGAGGGTGTAGCAAATTCCAGAAGTCCTGCAGCATATGCCTCGTGAAGGTGGTAACCATTACCGCTAGGTGATAAATTAAATTTAGCGGGAAAGCATGCACAAGGGAAGAAAAGAAAAAAGGGAAACAGAGAAAGAGAAAGAGAAGGTGAAAAGTGAGACCAAAGAGTTTCATTCAGTTTCAAGAGTTTCATTGGTTCTGGTTGCTCGCAATTCATTTGAAGAGAAGGCTGTTTCACTTGTCTACGTGATTTCAGTCAGGGGCGGATCCAGGATTTTTCCAAGGGGGTTCAATTTTTCCCACCCTACCCACAATGACGAAATGATGACATACACGTACACATGTAGGTCTACATGATTGTATAACAAGTAATTCACACGTTCGCGTTATGGGTCGCGCGCCAAGTAATACTTGAACATGCCAGCTTCTATACAAATGTAACTTCAGTACCCCTGTTTTCAACACTCTGCAGCTAAAACATTATTGAAGACACGCAGCACAAGGAAGAAATTTTCAATTTCTTTACTGCAGAATAGCTGATTGGTACGAGTTTCCGATTCCAGCAGCTTGTCTGTAATAACTCATTAATTGTCCATAATTTTGTACTCCGAGCCGCCCGATGTTGACTCCACTGTACAGTAGGTTCCATATGGCAGGCTTCCTGCATCTTTCGTGTCTCATTATTTGTCCCAGTTCGCAGAAATTTTGATTATTGGATGATAGGACGTTGAACTTGAAGGTGATTTTCAAAGTTTCGCTCTTTGTTTTACCTTCGAGACTACTAGTGGCTACACTTTTCTTTGGAGTGTCACCAAAATTCAATGACAGCTGGTCTTGATCCTGCCTCTTTTAGACGCTTCGACGACGAACTCTAAGACAGCTCAAAAAGCACGAGCCGTGACGACAATTACAGCACTGCACGGCCACTATTCACTTTCAGGATCTAGTTTTTGAAACTATAAATACTTACTTTCGAAGTTTCCGCAGCAGCTCAACAAATGCATGCACCTCTTTCTCCGATGCGAACGCGTAGCTGTAGATCGAGTGGAGATCTACCATTGTGTCTACCAAGCTGCATAGCTAGCGGACAGCTCTTGCCTGCAGGCCATAGGCATAGCATGGGGCGAGCACGTCGCACGGGCATGGGTTCGTGGTCACACCCGAACTATGGTCGGAAAAAATCAGGGGGGTTCGTTCGAACCCCCCGGACCCCCTGGATCCGCCCCTGATTTCAGTGTTGGCAGACTGACATGGTGCAACAGGGAGGAGTGGTGGCATGGCTTGAAGATTGGGATATGGAGGCATAGTTTATTGGACGGCGCTGTAGACGCGCCTGGGCATCCGGCTGATGAAACGTAAGTGCAGAGAGAGAGAGAGAGAGAGCAAGGCTTCCATATTCCAGGATGGGGCGAGTGTGTACAGTGTATAATAATTATACAGTCAACTTCGCTTATAACGACACTCGGCGGGGCATCAAAAAAGTGTCCTTATTCGCGAAGTGTCGTTATACCCGAAGTCTCATTATATGTGCTACAGTTAGATGGGACTTTGCTCTGGGCATGGAAACTCGGTCGTTATTCGCGAATTGTCATTATATCCGCAGTCGTTATTAGCCAAGTTGACTGTACATGTACATGTAAGTTGTTAGATTGACAGCATGAAACAAGGTGGAGGACACTGTGTTCCCAATATGCGTGAACTATAACAAGGTTTATCTAATACTAGTTTTGAACTAGTAACAGTTATTGGGTTATATAATACCTTGTACATGTAAGCAGCAGTGCCACACGCGATCGAAGGCTTTCGAAAGGTCGAACAAGCAGGCATAGAAAGTGTTGTGCATTCGCCCTCATGGAATACCACGGCATGCCCCCCCCCCCCCCCCCCTCCGGAGGCTCGCTCTTGGCACCGGAATGGCCACGGAATGAGCCACCACAGAATGCACTCGCGACAAAACTGCCCCTCACGTGAGCGAATCACCACGGGTACTCACGGCACGTTATGTATCACCATTTTCATGTACTCTTGATTATATTGAATTGTACGGGGTTATTGTCCATATTGAAAAACTAAAGAAAATCTTTTGAATTCTATTGTATTGATTGTTTTGCTGATTAAATGTATTAAATTTAGAAAGAAAAGACCAAAAAGGTTGCATGCTATCCGCAACTGTCCAACACATGCCACCAAGTCACTGGTGAGACAGAACGGGCTACAGTTAGGACTGATATAATATGACTGACATACATGCACAACTACCTGATGTTATGCTCCATCGCGTGGTGAACGCGAAACACAACAGCCTTCTAACTTGGAATGTTCTAAGCTATGAACTAACGTTAGGGAGGGGAAGGTAGTCGCAATCTCCACGAAAACAAGCGAAACATTTGCGCGCAGCTGGATAATGCGGACCAAGTGCAGGTGACTGTCATGCACACTTTGAAATGGTAGAAGATCGAATCAAGTAAATGAACGAGGCAAACAGCTATTGTCGCTCTTCAACGTCACATTTTCCAACATCGCAAATCCATTTTAGGGACAGGTCATTTAATTAAATTTGTTTTACCTGCGACATCCTTTCTTCACAAATATGTGTTTGTGTGGGTGGGTGCCAGTATGTGTGTGTGTGTGTGTGTGTGTGTGTGTGTGTGTGTGTGTGTGTGTGTGTGTGTGCGTGTGTGCGTGTGTGTGTGTGTGTGTGTGTGTGCGTGCGTGCATGCAAGGAAGTGAGCATGTGAGAGGGCAGGGGGAGTAAGTGGATAATCAGGAAAACCGCTCACAGCTACAGCTTACGGATTGGTGTAATGTAAACCAGTGTACGAAAAGTCGGCCTGGAGAAAGCAATGTAATCAGAGCAATTAAGAGTACAACTGAATTAGCGTACTGTGAGTAGCTAGTGGAGAAGAGGTGATGCAGATTACAAGTTGCAAGTTGCAATGTTCCGCCTGTACAAGAACACGTGTAAATATGAGCAACAAAAACACCACACAACACACCACTGTCAGATTTTCCGTCAAATGTCAGCAAAAAAAGTAAAGTAAATTATCGTGACCGTTCCCAAAGGGAACAACAAAGACCCCAAAGACCAACAAAGACCCCACGCAAAGTTGGACATCCCTGGATTCCTGGATTCCTGGTTGGACTGTCTATCAACTCACTTTAATATGTAGGAATCAGTGTCTGCTCTAGGATTGTAGGGCAGCCGGGTACACGTGTACCTGGCGCAACCATTTCCACCGGGTCGGAGCCGGGTACACATGTACCTGGCGCTGTCTCACCACGACGACCTGTTTTCCTAGAGTCCTGGAAGCAGGGCCTGTTTATTCGCCTCTTCGCTGGAGGCTCCATTTCCAAAAATAACACCTCAACGATCAAGCTTGAATTGAGCAAGTGCACACACCGGATAATAGAGAGGTTTCACTTCACGTTGTTCTGCACTACACTGTGAAATTTTACGTCGGTGTGGCACATTTTGGCGTCGAAACTCCCGTTCATGACGTGAGCTGAGGTCAACTCACGTTCGACGTGAACCCGAGTTTCACGGTGTAGTGTAGAACAACGTGAAGCGAAACCTCTCTGCTGACTACTTTCACTTCGACGCGCGCCTCTGCATGATCTGTCACACATACAAGCCATGTAGTCAGTCCTTTCAAAGTTCGAACGTGTTTAAAAAAAAAGCACCAACCGGGTCACAGGTGACCCGGTACTATATTTTCAGCCGGGTCCAAGCGCCGCCCAACCGGGAGGATTACTCGGCTCACCCGGCTCTGGAGCAGACACTGGGAATACACCAATGGCCTGAACAATGTGAAAATGCTCTGCACACAGGTTTCTTTCTTTGTAATCTAGGATTGAATTGTGATTTGGCAAAACTCACAAGACACATCTGGCCTATCAGACCTGACTAACCTTGATCGTCGACAGGCAAGTTATCGGCCAATAGCCTTTTCAGCAACCATGTACAAATGCGATAGCACATCGGTTTCTGGATCTTTGGTCTCCATGGCAACATTCATGACCAGCAGAGCAACGAGTGTTACTGTCAATATTACGGTGATGGCAATGAAAATATTCGTCTTCGTCTCTTCACTGTTTCCACTTGCTACAGCTGTGCATACACAACAACAACACGCATACTATCAGATAGTATCTGGGTTATGTTTTCCTCTGAACTATGCGTTCGGAAGGAAAATGTTTTGTCTCTTCAGTTGTTTGGCGCAAATCCTCGTGAAATTATCAAGAATACTGCTCCTCATCGATGTCTTCATTGTGTTTTAGTCATCTCGTCACCTTCACCCTGTTCTTGACCTGTCCAGCTGAATTTTATTTTTATTCCACGTGTATAGCGTGAGGTTTTGATCTATGCTTTTCAACACGGCTTCAGCTCTATAAGTTACTCTATTTGACATTTTCCATTATTCCCTGTACTTGCTTGCCCATGAAGAGAAGGGAACGAAAACATTCGGTTACTAAATTGGCTTAACTTGACTGTGGATTGCGCTGTTGCTGACACTTCTTTCGAAATTGGATACGCCTCCAATTTTTTTCCTTAACTTCTATGATAGGAAAAAGGTTTCCGAGCAGACTCGCTCTCTTCCCATTCACTCTGCAAACTCATTCCTCAATCAATGATAGAGCAATACAATGTGTGCTGCTCCGAACGAGTTGGCAGTAAATTTCCCAATGATCATGAATAAAATTTATTGTGAAACTCAGAATAACATCAGTACACCCAGAGCTACGTGCAGCAGCCTGAGCAGGTACTTACTTCTGTTAGATTGACACGAGATGGGATTGCCTTTCCAAATACCACCACCACTATCACCACCACCACCACTAACAACAGCAGTACCCGCCGGGGCAAGCACGACAGAGTCGTCGCATGTCAAGATCGTATCTCCACCAGTTGTAAAATAGCCCTCGTTGCAGGTGAGTGTGACATTTGATCCATACGTAAACACTTTGCCGGTAAAGTGACTGTTTTTATCTGGTGTCGGCGGACCGCAATCAATCGCAAGGCAGGATGACTTGACCGGACCCCATGTGGGTCCCAGAAGACACTGAGCCGACAATGCGCCTGCACTTGACCTATAACCACGCATACAGGTGATATTGAGTGTGGTCAACACCGGCACATAGCTGTCATTATGCGTTACGTGGGCATTTGCAGGCAATTGCAAATCAGACACGCTGCATGCTAAAAACAGACAACAATAGCAAACAGAATGCACACTCACACTGGATACAGAGACAACAACCACAAATGATTCAACAAAGAGCTCTGTCATGCCATGCTAGGTCCCTGACCTCACTGATGTCTCTGATAACTAGATAACTGAGCTGAACACTCCAGTCACATTGTCACCATAATCATTAACTTTATTATTTGAAACTCGGATGTTGAGCCATAAATAAATGTAGAAAGGAAAAGGATACGAGTTAAGAGTAACTCTCCATCACTGTAACTGGATACTATAATATACAGTCACCAGACGCGGGTAGCCTATCGAGGGGTTCTCCACTTGTGCGATATTGAATAGGTAGCAGAGGGGGGGGGGGGGGGGGGAGGATTGAATAAATTAGCTTTATGGCTTCGCTTGGTTTACACCCTGACTGTGAAGCAGAGAGTCTACAGTAACCATGGTAACATCATGCGGGGGTCGGTACGTACTGACTTTGAAAAGGAGCTACCCAATGTTCATGGATTGTCATTTTTCAACATTGCAAGCATGTAATGGAGATGCTAGCCAAAGAGTGTGTGACTGCTACTCATCATGTACATAATTATTTTACTAATCTTTTAAAACCCAAACTCTCAAAGTGTCTGACACAGATGGAGAGACAAGGATAATATAATATTCGCGGGACCCGCGTCGGCATCGCTTGAATGTTCAGAAACACATCGTGGCAAACTAGCCTTCGCATCCGCAGGCCACCACTATGCCTGTTCACCTTAGTGGCGAATGCAGACCTCACAAGTGAGTCAGGGGAGAGGAGGTTAGTCTCTCGACCAATCGGGCGTGTAACGGCCCATAACCCTGTAAACTGCATCCTTGTTATTCTCACTCCGAGCTGTGAGCACCCAGTTGACCGTGGGTGTCGGCGCAGTTCAACACGCGTAAACAGTCTTTTTACACGCTCCCTGCTACCAGCGCAGGTCTTGAACTCGGGACCTCACGATTCGCAGGCAGGCCTGCAAACCAATCGGCCATATGCGTTCGTAGACAAGGATAAACATTATTTAAAACATGTACATGCAGCTTACCGAGACCGGCTATGTATGCCACATGTCCCAATAGACACAGAGTGCTAAGCAATAGCTTATTAGTAGATGATGTCGTCATGTTGCCTCGGTAACAGTTCTGGAGTTGCACGGTAACAATTCTGTTGTCTGAGTAACAATTCCGTTGTTGCCTGGGTAACAATCAGCCAACACATACAATTATTATACTGTTCAATTTTTAAAGGATCAGTCGGGGAAGTAAACTGCCTGAAGAGAGAAAACATGCAGGACCCACCAGGATTCAAAACCGGGACATTGCTTGTCATGAGCAATGCTCTAACCAACTGGACCATGGGACCACACAGACAAGTTTTTCACTCCAAAGGCAGCTCACAACCCGTGCCACACATACTAATGGCAATTGGGTCTTTTTCCCTCCCAGAGGACCAACCCCGGTCAAAACCCGCAACCTTGCTTGTCATGAGCAATGCTCTAACCATCTGAGCTATGGAACCAGGCCGAACCTAGAAGGCGCTGACAAGCTGGCATTTTTTTCTCTTTTCAGGCAGTTCAATTCCCCGACAGATCCTTTAAAATTTGAAGTTCTCCCAATCCTTTAAAAAAGAATTATTGTGTTTGTAAAAAAAGGTGTCAGCACCAACGCAATCCGACCACACAGTCAAGTAAGCCAATTTAGTAACCGAACGTTTTCGTTCCCTTCTCATCATGGGTAAGTACAGGGAATAATGGAAAAATGTCAAAATACAGCAACTTATACTATAGAGCTACAGCAAAAGCATAGATCAAGAACCTCACAGTATACTTTCGAAATTGAATATGCCTCCAATTGTTTCCTTATAATAGTAGTCGTCCCTCTATAATCCGGCGCCTTTTGCTACAGTGTTTTCTGCTGGATTAACGAGGGTGCTGGATTAAGAAATCCTGTGTCCGCTTACACGTCCCTACCCAATTGCATGCATGTATCATATGTACGTCAAAACGCAGGGTTTTTCCGTGTCGACCCAAGTATTTGGTGCACGGCTTTATAGTTCTCAATTGTTCTCCGGGAATATACACAGTGATAAAGTAAAACAGAGAACATGTTCACATGTACTCTTGCACACACACGCACACACACACTCACCTGAAAATTGGCAGGACACTACTCCTTGCTAAAATAAGAAAGTATGGTTGGTTGACTGCCGTTGTCTCCTGGACAACATTGACCAGACTGGCCTAGCCTGGCCTGGCAAGGAGTGCACCTGTACGGTACGCGATTTACGACTGCCGGATTATGAAATCAAACTACGTGCAGTTTGAGCGATTCGTTTCAAAAAGTCACTGCCGGAGGCGGAATTCAAGTGCCGGATTAAGATGTAGGAATTGAACGAAAAAAATCGGTTTCGTCAGAAAGTGCGCCGGTTGGCAAGGGTTCCGGATAAACAAGTGCCGGATTAGAGAGGGACGACTGTATTGTGTTTGTTTTCACTAATATCTCCGTCAGTCACTTGTTCACTGCCGGTGTTATAATTTGGTACATACATCACAACATCATTATTGTACTTCAAAGTATAATTATATCACTTCACTTCCCTTTTATAGCTTTCGTTTTGGCTGCATAGTTTGCACCTAATGGTCATGAAATCCTATGTTATTGCATGTTACCAAGAGTACATAACCCCCAGAGTGTGCAGTGCCTAATCCAGTTCTGCATAGGGTCTTGGTCGAGCGTAGTCGGATCTTCTGATGTCATGCGTACACTTCACACCAGCGCAAGGCCGGTCTCGAGGCAGGGCACCATTGTTTTTGATCCTAGAGTACCCGCGACTCCCCGGGTTCCCCTCAGATGTGTACGGTATTATGACGCAAAGATCCGATTACGCTCGACCAAGACCCTATGCAGAGCTGGATCAGGCATTGCACACTCTGGGGGGTTATGTACTCTTGATGTTACTGATCAGTGACGATATTCCACTGAAGAATATCGCAAGAAAACGTTCTGGATACAAACCTTGCTACATGTACGTTGTTTTCTGTGTGCGCGTGTGTGTGTGTGTGTGTGTGTGTGTGTGTGTGCATGTGCGCGTGTGTGCGTGTGTGTGTGCGCGCGCGCGTGTGTGTGTGTGTGTGGACATGACGGCACAGATAGTTCTTTTGATTGCATTACTTAAAAATTGTTATCCCCTCGTCGCCTTTTTATCAGAATAAAAAGTCGTTTAACAAACACACACGCTATACATGTAACTGATACCGGTAGGTACTGTATCTGCAAAGCTAAAAAACACTAAAATATTTTGTAATCAATTTCTTTCATTCTTCCCAATTGGCCAAGCTCTCACTTCAAAAATAATCAATTCATTCTAAAATTATATTTATGTCACAACAAAAAGAACTACATCACCAGTGACTCTACTGACGTCATGACATGAATTTGTCGTTTATACTTATTTTTATTCTGCACCGTACCTGCAAATATTGCCTTTCAACGGTCTACTGAACTGGCTAGCATGGTAAGATCATCCACTCTCCGGCTCCCTCACTGGGCCTCAGCCACACCAAAGCCCGCGGGTCAGCTCAGCACTCAGCCGTGTTGTAATCTCGTCACCTGTCCAACTCTGGGAAGTGTCTACAAGAAATGTAGTTCTACAGATAGCTGTGTGCCATCGTGTTAGACTTCCTCACACTCGCACGTGGATCTACACTCCAAACACTACAAACTACTGATAAACTGTCCACGTGTAGACTCTTCGACCAAACAAGGAAAATGATAATAATTATTATACTGAAAGACTGTCAAACGTCCAAAGTAATAGTTTCATCCGTCATCACGTTGACATGGATCTCCAGTAGATGTGTGGACAAGGGCTATCAGCTCATCTGCTACTTGCTGTCTACACGTATCGGTATTCAAATTGTTTGTTGGAAAATACTACTAATACTATGCGTACTACTGTGCTACGGTATGCCATAAGCAGCAAATTTGTCATACGGGAGCCATAAAAATACGGTACATCCGCGTGCTCTTGTGTGGGAGCCAGTTCACCATCGATGCACCGGCCATGCATGCCTTGGCCCTTGAGCTGCCCAGGCCAGTCTAGTATTCGCCACAACAAAATTCGAGATGTGACAGCTCGCCTCCTAGATCCTGACGAGAGTGGTTTCCAATGTCTCCGTCTCGGTTGAGCCTCACCTCGAGCCTCCTCACCTCGAGCCTCTGTCGGGTGAGTAGCTCAGGATGATTTGAACGCACATAATTATATTATTGAATCAATGATGTAAGGGTTTTCAGCCCATTTGCGCCCTCAAATCGCTCCTCCTCCGTCTCCACAGCCTACAGAACACCCGGCCCCGGTCGGTACCCGCCATGAAAAGGCAAAGAAGCGGTCGTAGATCTACGGATTCTGAGGTGAAACTGTTGTGCTCCCTCCCCAGGATCGAGTCGTCGATTTTAGAAATAGTTATTATTATTATTATTATTTGAGGGATTCCCCAAAGGCCGAATCAAGGGGGTCTCCGAGAATAAATACGTGTACAATGCGTGTACAATAGGGTGCAATTCTTAAAGGGGAAGTATACCCTAAAATCAAATTTTCACCAGTTGTAGTCTTCGGGGTGCTGAGTCGAATGGTCTTGGTCCGAGGAAGCTGAGACGCTCCCTTCCTAGTTGAATCCCAATCGAACTCGCGCACTTCCACCGAAACTGGGTGACTGCGCCCTACTAGATGGGGATTTGTATGCAAAATGTCACTAAAAGCGCCATTTCGTTCTCATAAAAGCACGGATGACCGCGATTGGCCCATATGTTGTAGTCTTTTGGACGCTGAGTCGACTGGTTTTGGTCTGAAAAGGCTGCGATGTAGCGTTCCTCCTTTATTCCCAATCGAACATGGTTGAACAAGCGGTCACGTGCTTCTGCGTACACCAGTCACCTGGTCACCGTGCCTGCAGGGTACAACTTACTAGCCTGTTTGACCTTTTTTGGGTGCACTCCTGTCACTCGAGTTGAACTCGAGTTGAACCTTGGTGTGAAATTTTTCGCCTGCTGGCGTGGTGACCAGGTGATTTGGGCACCCAGGAGCACGTGACCGCTTGTTCAACCATGTTCGATTGGGAATAAAGGAGGAACGCTGCATCGCAGCCTTTTCGGACCAAAACCAGTCGACTCAGCGTCCAAAAGACTACAGCATATGGGCCAATCGCGGTCATCCGTGCTTTTATAAGAACGAAATGGCGCTTTTAGTGAGATTTTGCATACGAATCCCCATCTAGTAGGGCGCAGTCACCCAGTTTCGGTGGAAGTGCGCGAGTTCGATTGGGATTCAAGTAGGAAGGGAGCGTCGCAGCTTCCTCGGACCAAGACCATTCGACTCAGCACCCAGAAGACTACAACTGGTGAAAATTTGATTTTAGGGTATACTTCCCCTTTAAAAGGAAGAAAATATTAAGATTAAAAAAGATTAATGTGAAGAGGTTAAATAAGAAGTCTGAGTAGAAGCAAGCGAAAAGGGTACTGGTAAAGAAGGGGGTAATCAGGAAGTGAGAAAACCTCGAGGATGGAATCTATACCTGTGGAAATGGGACTTAACGTGCCGGCTAAATACACCACAAGTTAAGACGCTGGCAACATTAAATTTTGTGACGGAGTCCGCAGACCGCGAGGCACGACTAAAGAATAGGATCGATGATTTGTCGAGGCAAATTGCAGGCCTGAACGAGGAGGTTGTCGCCCTCGGGGAGTCCGCCATTGCCGCGGCAAGTGCTTCTCCCCTGACTCCTGCCCACACGTAGCCAGCAGCGTAGATCTACGGTGGAAAGTAGAGCTGGAACTGGAAGGACCATGTACCAGCAAGCGTACCCGTACTCGCGCAGGTCAGCCTGCCACGTGTACCACTGATGCAGACGAACACCGTAGCATTTCCCGTAGCGTGGGTGACCCTGGCAGTGACCCCGAAACGTCAACCGACGATGAGGACAAGTCCCAGGCAATCGAGCGGCCCAAGCCACTGACGCTGCTAGAGCCAATCACGGATGATACGTGGAAGCTGGTATCGAATGAACCTCACAGAGTGAGGAAGGCCGTAATCCATAATGGGTAATCTGAACTCACATAGCTAAGCAATGAAGAAAGTGTCAATTAATTCGCTGAGCAACGCTCTGCAGCAGTGAACAAACCGGTTAAGGTCCACCAGTGCAGCATACACACCACAGAAGATGGGAAAGTGTCTGCCCACTTGATGATCGATGCGACTGATCTTGAAATTGCCATTGCTCCAAACTTCTGGCCTCTCCCACTGTACGCGCGGGTTTGGCGCCACCGTGAGCGTCAGCAGGGGGCCACCTTGTCCGGCTCACACAGTGACGCCGAGTCTCTCCGAGTCCTCCGCCACTCAAGCTCAAAGTTCCAACTAGATCCTTTCCGATCCTGCTGACGAACACATGTGGACTACTGAGTAAACTTGGCGACTTTCACCATGCTGTGCACGTTTACCAACCTGACATTGCCATTGTCACGGAGAGCAAGCTAACCCCTGAGAAGGCTACTGATTCCAAACTGTCCTTGCCTGGCTCCTACTCCCCACTGCGAAAAGATCGAACAGCTCATGGAGGAGGCGTTGCGGTTTGGGTTAAAGCCAATCTGGCCCTCTGGGAACTCGATGACATCCAGGTCAGGAATCATGAGGAGCTAATATGGCTGATTGTCAGAACTGTGGATAAGAAGTCAGTGACTGTGTGTGCTGCATATCGCTCTGGCTCCTGCCAGAACAACATCAGTAACCTTGAAGCCGTCAGTGCTGGCATCGACCTGGCCCGTATATCTTGTCAGTATGTGGTATTGGCTGGAGATTTTAACGTACACAATGTGGATTGGCTCAGCAGCACTATGACAACTCATGCAGGTGTGTACACTGAAGACATGTGTGCTTTCCACTGCTTGGAGCAGCAAATGCATGAGCCCATCAGGGCTCGACTTAATAATGACTGACCTGCTGGGAGATGCGACAGTCAACACCTTGGGAAACTCTAACCCTGCCTTGGATCCTAGCTGGCTTTCATGTAAGCACAGCAGAGGAACCGCCAGTGACCAGAACTGTCTGGCTTTACCAACGCGCAGACTGGTACAGACTCCGCCACTTCTTTAGAACAACAGACTGGCAGTCCACTGTCAGTGATGATCCTGATGCAATGTGTGTGCAATTGACCCAGCCCATTCTGGAAGGAATGCGCCGATACTTACCGTCTAAGCAGCTGAGCATGACACCATCTAACCCCTCTTGGTGGACACCGGAATGCACTGAGGCTGTAGCACAGAAACAAAGAGCATGGAGGAGACTCCGCGCCGACCGGTCAAGTGCCCAGCTGCAAGCCCATTACAATGTAGCCAAGCACTCAGCTAAACAATGCCTAGCAACTGCCAAGCAGGCATTCACAGCAAGCCTGGCGCAGAAGTTAGCCTCTGGGTGTGTGGCATCTGGTGAATGGTGGCGAACCATCAATAAGGCCTCTGGCCATGAAAACAGCCCATCCATACCTACTCTCCGCAGCACCGATGGTACGGAGTACGACACCAACCGCAGAAAAGCAGAGTGCATGGCCGAACACTTCACCAACAAATGCAGTCTAGGGGCAGACGACCTATCCGCCCCATTTCCTCCCGTCCGATCACACACTAACCGCAACCTCTGCACCGTCCGGTTTCGCAAGATCACAGTAGAGCGAACCCTCCGCCAGCTCAACCCCACCAAGGCCACTGGTCCAGATGGAACACCTGCTCGTGTCTTGAAAGCTTGCTCTGCAGAATTGGCACGGCCGCTTTCAAAGCTTTTTCAATGCTGTCTTCGCTCCGGCATCCAGCCACAACAGTGGAAGGTTGCAAACGTTGTTCCAGTCCACAAGCGCAAGTCATAATCGTTGCCATACAACTATCGAACAGTGTCGCTACTGGGCATTCTCTCCAAGGTCATGGAGACTATAGTCAACAGGGCACTGATGATCAGCAACTTCATGGAGACGAATCATGTCCTGTCAGAACGGCAATTTGGCTTCCGTCGCAGCCACAGTGCAGCAGACCTGCTGACTGCTCTCCACCACCAGTGGGTGCACACCGCAGGAGACAAAGGAGCTTCACGAGTGCTGGCCATCGACATCGCTGGAGCATTTTGACCGGGTGTCCCACACTGGTGTGTTGCACAAGGCTAGAGTGTATGGCATCTCGGAAGACCTGCATCGGTGGCTCCAAGACTACCTCTGCAACCACACACTTCAAGTCCTCATATCTGGCCAGACATCAGCCAGACGACCGGTTAAGGCTGGGGTGCCACAGGGCAGTATCCTGGGCCTCACCGTATTCCTGGTCTATGTCAACGACCTCGAAGACCATCTCCCAATCGGCTCCAACCTCGCCTCATTTGCCGACGATACAACCCTATACGCCGAAATCGCAACTCTCGCTGCTGTTCCTGACAACGCTAGAGTACTCCAGGCTGCTGTTGACCTCGTATCCAGTTGGGGCTTGGATTGGAAAGTGCAGTTCGAGCCAGCCAAATCCCAGGCCCTCACAATTTCCCACCATCGTCGTAACTGGCCACTACCCCCAATTGTCTTCAATGGAACTCCTGTCGAGGAGCAGCCCTCCATCAAAGTACTCGGCGTCACGTTTGACCAACAGCTAAATTCAGCCAGCATATCCGAATCGTTGTAGTCCGAGCAACGCAGAGACGGTTATGGAGTACTGCCCAATCGTCTGGATGAGGGCAGCTCCTTCCCACTTGAATCGGCTGGGCTGGGTGCAGGAGCAAGCCATCAAGGCAATACATCCGCTATGCTGGCTTCCTAGCCTCACAATTCGCCGCACCATCGCTACCCTCTGCCTCCTGTATAAAGCCCTTTGCGATAATTCTCCCTTTCTTCTCTCGAGAATGGCTCCACCCCCGACACATCAGCCCTGGATCACACGCCTCACCCGCCAGGCTGTACGACTATCCACCGCGCATCCCCATCAGTTACAGAATGTTCTTCCTGCCAATTCCCGGAACAGTGTGAGCCGAGCCTTTGCCCACTCCGTTATCCCCATTTGGAACCAACTGCCTGCCTCTATCATTCCCCACCCATTTCACCCAAAGAACATCCAAAAGTTGAAGACAGCAGCTTATCACCATCTCCTCAGAACAAACTGGCTCTGGGCCACTCATAGCATACCGTATTTCCGCAAATAGTAGGCCGGTCTACTATTTTTTCAAACTCGTCCTAACCCACATGCTACGTACTGCTCTTTTTCTCTCCGAAACTCAACACTTGCAAGCCAGATATGAAAGAAAGAAAAATCATCAGAAATTCTCCGTGAAGTCCAAATTTGAAATCGTCCTAACCCGGCCTTATACATGTAATTGAGGACGGTCTTGTATTCGAGGACGGTCTTTTATTTTTTCAACCCAGTTTGACCCCGGTCTTCTATTTTTCGCCACACAGTTTTACCTCCGTTCTTCCATTTTCTTCTACACAGTTTTACCTCCGTTCTTCCATTTTCTTCTACACAGTTTGAGCACGGTCTTCAATTTTTTCACACAGTTTGAGCACGGTCTTCATTTTTTCACACAGTTTGAGCACGGTCTTCAATTTTTCACACAGTTTGAGCACGGTCTTCAATTTTTCACACAGTTTGAGCACGGTCTTCAATTTTTCACACAGTTTGAGCACGGTCTTCAATTTTTCACACAGTTTGAGCACGGTCTTCAATTGTTCACACAGTTTGAGCACGGTCTTCTATTTTCATTACTCATTTGTAGTAGGCCCTGTCTTGTACGCGAGTAAGAGGGTACAGTGTCCTACCCTGCTTGGACCTAACCTCTCCTCACAGACAGTCTCCTCATGAATTTAAAAGTCGAACAAGTGTTCACGTCAATACTCAGCTCACTATTTTGCTCACTGAGCAATACAATCTTTTCATTTTCTTTCTTCTGTTTTCTTTTCAACTTAATCCTCCCTACCCGATTTCCCTTTGGTGCGTCCATGGAGCTATGAAGCCGAGACCTCTGGTCGGCTGAGCTTATTGGGCCCCACCACCACACTCCATTATGCGCCCCAGTGTCTGGAGATACACACCTGACCTGCGTCAGTTTCAACGGCGACAGAATAGGCTGTATCGTGCTTATCTGCGCAATCCACAATCAACTGAAGCAAAGGCAGCGTACTGTATATCCAGGAATATTTATCGCAATAAATCCCGTGCTGCCAGATCTGCCTTTCTAGATCGCACCGCTACCAGTATCTCGAATGGCTGCACGAAAGGTGGATACATTGTATGTGTGGTGGAGGAGAGTAGAGAACTTTTGCAACATTTCATCCAGTAAACCATTGATACCAGATTTACAAGATGGTGATCGTCACACTAATACGCGATTAGAAAAGGTGGACCTCCTTGCACGGCATTTCGCCAACCAGTGTACGTTCCCACAAGAAGCAAATCATTCCCTTGTTCAGATTCCTCCATAGACGCTAGCGCTACTCAGTTCCATTTGCCTTCATTTCCACCAGGTCAAGTCCACTATGACCTCGCGCACCTTTCGTCTCGAAAATCCACTTCAAGTAATCAAATTGTTCCGATTCTTCGTACCATGGCCGATCTATTATGTGAGTCCTTGTCTTACTTGTTCAATTCTAGTCTATCCACATCACAATTTCCCACCGCATGGAAATCAGCAACGGCCATTCCTCTCTTTAAGGGCAAAGACAGTGTCTCTCTGCCCACGAACTATGGACCAATTTCACTGCTTCATCCCATCAGCCGCCTCTTCGAATCCCGCATAGCCCATCATCTGAACAACTATCTTCATTGTCATTGCATAATCTCGCCCAGTCAATTCGCCTACGTTCCTCAGAGATCAGCTACGGATGAACTCATTCTTTTAACCCATCCCATTGCCCGTCTCTCTGATAGAGGGCGGAAATTTGACTGTGCATTTCTCGACTTCCAGAAAGCGTTTGATAAAGTGCATCATCCCACGCTCCTGAGCCACATGAATACCTTCATGGCGCCAGAGGCACATGTCTGGTTTAGATCATATTTCCTTGACCGTAGTCTAAGTGTGAAGCTCGATGCAACTCAGTCATCCCAGTATATGCTAAACTGTGGTGTCCTCCAGGGTTCACACCTTGCACCTCCACTTTTTCTTTTGTATATCAATTCCCTTCCTGATATAGGTAACCATAGCTCACCCTTTCTTTTTGCTGATGATGTCACTCTTCTAAATGCACATGGTGCATCCCTCTCCTTAGATTAGAATCTATCCCACCTCCAGCAGGATCTCGCCAGCTGCCAGCATTGTGCACAGAAAATACATGGAAAATTCTCTCCTGAAAAACCCTCATCTAGTCAACATTCCTGAATCCTCCTCTGTGTCCATGGACAACGTTTTAAAATCGGATCTGGGCGCTCTCCTAAGCAGCTCGGTGTAGAGCTCAGTGATGGTTTGAAGTCCCACGACCACTTCCACACCATCTTAAGTTCAGGACGTTTCAGCAACGTGTTTTAAAAGATGTTATGCTTCATGGGCCGACATTTACCATCATCACACATTACTCTCTTGCATAAGTTTTACGTACGTCCGGCAATTGAGTATGCCATTCCTGTCTGCTCCATTAGGATCACATCCGCTCAGTTAGAGTCCCTTGATGTACTCCAGGCGAGCTCACGTGGCCGCATTTTCTCATGCCTCTTCCTACAGAAAGCTGGTGCACTTTGGAATTGTCTCCCACCCCGATTGACACCTTTAGGTTAACTCGGATACTGAGCCAATAAATATAATTAAAATAGAATAGATTTTTGGTTGGAGGAAAGCAAATCAGCACACGAAGCACAGAAGCCATATAATTTTTTTCGACTAGGCCTTTCATTCCATTACTCTTCAGGTCGAATACAATGGTGATTAACAAAGACCATAGACCAAATAGCACTTTAAAAGATAGCGCTAGTGGCAAATATGCTGTTGGCGCCACTAGCGCTATTTTTCAAGTGCTATTTTTGTCAATGCTCTGCCCGCCAAAAGTGCCGGTTATAAGGACTTGCTTACTACCTTGTTAATCACCATTGTATTCGACCTGAAGAGTAATGGAATGAAAGGCCTAGTCGAAAACATTATATATTATGGCTTCTGCGCTTCATGTGCTGAATTAAAGGGGAAGTTAAGGCAAAAATTAAAATTTCACCAGTTGTAGTCTTCGGGGTGCTGAGTCGAATGGTCGTGGTCCGAGGAAGCTGAGACGCTCCCTTCCTACTTGAATCCCAATCGAACTCGCGCACTTCCACCGAAACTGGGTGACTGTGCCCTACTAGATGGGGATTTGTATGCAAAATGTCACTAAAAGCGCCATTTCGTTCTTATAAAAGCACGGATGACCGCGATTGGCCCATATGTTGTAGTCTTTTGGACGCTGAGTCGACTGGTTTTGGTCCGAAAAGGCTGCGATGCAGCGTTCCTCCTTTATTCCCAATCGAACATGGTTGAAGAAGCGGTCACGTGCTCCTGGGTGCCCAAATCACCTGGTCACCACGCCAGCAGGTGGCAACTTTCACACCAAGGTTCAACTCGAGTTCAACTCGAGTGACAGGACTGCACCCAAAAAAGGTCAAACAGGCTAGTAAGTTGTACCCTGCAGGCACGGTGACCAGGTGACTGGTGTACGCAGGAGCACGTGACCGCTTCTTCAACCATGTTCGATTGGGAATAAAGGAGGAACGCCGCATCGCAGCCTTTTCGGACCAAAACCAGTCGACTCAGCGTCCAAAAGACTACAACATATGGGCCAATCGCGGTCATCCGTGCTTTTATAAGAACGAAATGGCGCTTTTAGTGACATTTTGCATACAAATCCCCATCTAGTAGGGCGCAGTCACCCAGTTTCGGTGGAAGTGCGCGAGTTCGATTGGGATTCAAGTAGGAAGAGAGCGTCTCAGCTTCCTCGGACCACGACCATTCGACTCAGCACCCCGAAGACTACAACTGGTGAAATTTTAATTTTTGCCTTAACTTCCCCTTTAAAATAGAAGAAATCACATGGAAACGAGTTATGATGCAACTATCCACGACTATAACAAGATAATAAGCAGTCAGAAAGTGCGATAACAGGGCACACAACTGACATGTTACTGTGACATTAACCGACCTGAGACCTAGCTCTCACACACCTCCAGTGCGCAAACCAACAGCCTTCTAGCTTGGAAGGTTCAAGGTCCAATGAGGGGAAGGTGACCGCAGCGAAAATGTGCAGAAGCTAAGTCCCACGGCAACAAAGAATGTCATGCATGAGGAGTTAAGCGAGTACCTAGATATTGGCGTCCGGTTTTGTACAATTCGTTTTCGCAAAGCTACCCCCTGTTAATTATCTCTGATACTGCTGATCCACCCAAGTTGGGTGCTGTGTTGCTTTGCTGCTTCGAATTGTAGTTAGACCACATTGTCATCTTATGAACTGGTCCCGTCATGGTCCTGTAACAGTCGGCATTCTTTGTTGCCTTGGGACTTAGCTTATGCACATTTTCGCTGGGGTCACCTTCCCCTCATTGGTCTTACCATAACCTTGAACCTTCCAAGCTGGAAGGCTGTTGGTTTGCGCACTAGAGGTGTGTGAGAGCTTGGTCTCAGGTCGTTGAAGGCCACAGTAACATGTCAGTTTTTGCCCTGTTATCGCACTTTCTGATTTTGAATAGGGCAATCCCCACAGGCCTAAGGCCTTTTTTACAGGGTACCCTATGTGGTCAGGTACAGATTTACGGAATCGTGTATCAGCTCGACTGCACTGGCATCTTTGATGTGCAATCATTGATTTATACTGATTTTTCTTTCACTGTATCTTTTGTACAGCATCGTTCTTTTCCGAACTCACTTTGACAACTTTCTCCTTTCCCAACTCCAATAGGCAGAAGCGGATAATGCCGGCAGAAAAATTGGCAGAATTCGGTACTTTTTCTGGTAAGTTTCATGCATGTTTGGTATGTGGATAAAGAAATGGGCGGCAGAATTTGAGGAATTGCCCACCATAAAGTTTGTATGGTTCTGCCATTTTCACTGCTTTTCGAGCAGAATCCGCCACCTTTTCGAACATTACTCGCACACCCCTAAACTCCAATGTTCATTGTACATACATGTACATGTACATGAGACCCCCCATAGGCGTCAGCCTTTCGGTAATCCTGATATAAAGATTTATTATATTATTATTTTGTAGTTATCATGGTTATGCTCCTAGCTCCGAAAGGATGCTAAATTATGCTCCAAATTTTCAACCACCAAATTACGCAAATACTTACTTCTTTTTTTGAAGTATGAAAGGCATAATCCGCCGGTGCCTAGTGCGGGTGTACAAACAAACAAGCATCGTTTTGAAGCTGATAACTGGTTTTGGCCGTTACTTAATCTCCATCACAATATTGGTCATCATTGCCCGTTTGGTCTGCCATACAAAATACATTTTCAACAACAACAACAACAACAACAACAACAACAACAACAACAACAACAACAACAACAACAACAACAACAACAACAACAACAACAACTATGCCCATAGTACCACTGTTGTCATGCAATATGAATCACTTGCAGCCTTTCACGGAAGACAGAACAAAGGCTATTGTTTGAAATGATTATGGTGTTGGGATGTGTTATGCATCTACATGTATTGCCAAGGCCAAGATTGTCACATGTACGACACCGTGACGTCACTTCACAAAGTTGATAGTAGAAACATATGTACACGGAGGAACCATCCAGAGATACAACTATCATTTTAATGTACATACGAAAATAAAGTAACGAAATAGTGGTAGCGACCTTGGCGATAATTTTTGTGTAAATTTGATAAGGATAAGGTGGGGGGGGGGGACGCTAGCTCCAGGGTGGGAGCAAACAACTTCCTTGTGTAAAATGAACATGCTCATGTAACTGTACCTGGAAGCACTATGCATTGGGAGAAGCTGACAGCACTGATGTTGATACTGACACTGATGCTGATGGCTGCTGACTTTGGTGTTGATGGCTATAGAGGTACCGGTACAATGCTAGTCATATTGCTGATAAGACAAAATAAGAAATAATATTCAAGTTAGCTAACTCAACGTTGTCTAAAGAAAAGCGAAATTTTTTAAGCAAACATGTCAAATCAGAGTAATTTTGTCTCCCTCATGGTACAATGTCACAATCCCGTACAGGTTACCTGTGACGTTCCGGATGATTTCTTTGACGCCCGTTCTCTCGTGTCTACCTGTGAGAGTGTGACGATCATGGTCAACTGTGAGATGAATGACGTCACCAGTTTGCCACCGTTGAGCAAGGGCTGTTCCGGTGTGATGGGCACTAGGCAAATGGCCATACCAACCAAAACACTGTGCCTTGTCTTGCTGGTAATTGTACAGATTTGGACTAGTGGATGAACAGGCCGATAGCAATATGCTACCATCCTGCGTCTGGTCAATCATCACCTTTAGTGTACTGCTCCCAGTGCAAGTGACCATGGGTGTGGTACATGATGATAACCAACTACCACCGGCACTGGTCTTACTCAGCGAGTGACCATCATGGCTGATACTCAGAGAACTAGCACTGCGATTTCCATCAAACGTTGGAGCCGCCGACACCACCAGCTTCTGTGGACTACCTTTCAGATGGACACAGCCAATCTTGGCTGAAATGTTGTAGTGGCCAGTTTGCAACGCAGTATGTAGGGTCTGTATTTGTCCGGTAGCAGGTGTAAGCTGCGTGCACACGTTAGTTGTGTTCTCATCCACACCAGATATGGATATCTCCAGTCCAATGTTGTTCAGTTGTTCTTGTTCCGAGATACTTGAGACGGCACTGTCTGGTAGCTGTATAGAGATGTCTGGATGCTCATTGACAAGAGCTTCATCTGGGCACTTCAATGTACCATCAGCAACATCCAGCACAGCTCCCGTCTTGCTGATGTCATTGAGTAGTGACGTGGTGTCCGTCATGCCAAACACAATGCCACTGGTGGCACATGGCTCTTTCTCCTTCTCTGCAGTTTTCATGGTCTTGCTGATAGATGCATCCACCCAAGACCACACGCGGAGAAGCTCAATATCATCCTCAAACGACTGCAGAATGCTGGCAATACTCTCTCCTTTCGACACACACTCCTGAAGTTGGTGTAGTTGCTTCTCCAGAGGTTCCAGTTTCTTCAACCTCAGCTGATCCAGATCGGCTAGAAGAGAGTCCTCTCGTTTCTTCACAGCCTCCATCAGAGGCTTGAAGAAACTAGATACCTTCTCTGAAGCATACTCTGTTTGACTGTGTACCATTCGAATGCTCTTCTCGACGGTCTCTATGGCACTGCTGACAACACCATCACATTCTGATGTACAACTGCTCAGCTTGGTGGAAAGTGTGTCACGAGTGTTTTGTGCAGCACTGGCAATATCCATCACCTTGTGCTCAGTATGTCTGTGTGCTCCAGTATGTATGCACTGCGTACACAATAGCTGATTGCAATCCAAGCAAAACTGGTTCAGCACTTCATTCATGTGCAGACCACATCTATGCTGGGCCACTCTGCCACTGCTGCTGCCACTGCTTGTTGACTCAGTCTCCGCGATGGATGCCGCAGACAGTGGGTTGATAGTATGGCCTTTGCCTGATTTTGATCGCAGGTGGCCAGTGCCATGGTACTCACAGAATTTTACGTCGCAAATCTCGCAAACTACTGTAGCCGCTGTATCATCCCAGCACTCATCGCACGTAACCATCGTTGGGGAAACTGGACTTCGCTGCAGTTGACCAACCGCTCCATTAACTGTATCTCTTTCTTGGACCACATTTGGAAGAGATCGTAATGGATGGAAGCCGAAATTCACCTGCGTTCTGGACGAACATTGAGGGCATTTTATGCAGCCATCAAATCCCACGCTGTTCTGCAGGCACGACACACACAGTGCGTGCAAACATGAAACAAACTTTAGAGTGGTCGTGGACGATCCACAACCACCGCACTGCACTACTGAGGACATGGTTCCACCGAACGAAAAACTGACTAGAACTGGGAGCACGTACTAGTCACTACCTGGGGGGACGACTTTGAAAGTCTTTTACCTATGTACAGTGCTAGTAGAGGGAGTCCGGGATGGTGCAGGGCTGACGCCTCTCGGCAACCGTCACGCTGTATACATGTAGTGTAGACTCCAGTCCAGGAGGCCCAGAACTAGTACAGTAGTACAATCATGTAGTACTAGTAGTAC
Organism: Sycon ciliatum; assembly: GCF_964019385.1. Taxonomy (NCBI): domain Eukaryota; kingdom Metazoa; phylum Porifera; class Calcarea; order Leucosolenida; family Sycettidae; genus Sycon; species Sycon ciliatum. The sequence goes on along the minus strand of NC_088650.1, from coordinate 6,738,297 downwards.
GTGTAGTAGAAGTACAACACTACAGTTCTGTACTACATGTACTGTAGAATAGCTGGCGTGGCAGAAGCCGTCCGAGAATCTGATCTGATCGACAGGCTGAGATAGCGTTCATAGTAATCAGATGTCACGTGTCAGTAATCTGGCGATATGGACCTGCCACAGCCAGTGGCAGTGTCATACTCAACTAAGTCAAGGCTGAGTGGCCAGGTGACCAGGTGACAGACTCAGTCGATGGCATTAATTATTTTTCATTGGCACTGATACTACATACTCGAGTAGCTATCCGGAACTGCTGCTGCATAGCCCTAAGTGTTTAAAAGATTTGGCAACTAACGTGTTGCTTCACGCCCGCACCTGACTCTTGGAGTCTTGCGCTATGATACCCTTCAGAATTTCCCACCTTGCTCCCCCATTGCCGTATGACCATCATATGTTCAGGCTGCCCGCTTTGGAGCCATCAGTTGCCTGATGATCGTAAAACTCAGAGTTGCGACACAGCTTCCAATCTCTCTTGTAATTGTATTATTATCTTTTATAGTTTCTATAGTTTGGTAGTGATAGTGGCAGGGAGTGACGTCTTGGGGGAGAGGGCTGAGTCACAACTCTTACCTAGGCTAGCTGTGGCCAGGCCCCATGCCCAGTATACTCTTGCTATTATTTGAGAGAGATGCAATGTAGATGTTTAATCTTTTTATAAATAAAAAGGTGTGTAGTAGTGGTATGATACTATCTGCCAAGTAACAGTTGCGTTGTGATCGGATAATTTTGGTTCACTGAAGTGTCGCTGAAGCCGAGACCTCAGGTCGGTGGAGATGCTCCAGTTTCACCACCACAGTTGCGTCTAGTCTGTGACTGTAACCACTTCAGGCTATCATGCAGTATTCTGTTCTCAAGGTTAGCGGTTTCTCATAAAAAAAAATTAAAAAAACCCAAGTGCGATGCATGTTCCGAATCCCTTCTCTAATTCAGACCTTCCAGTAACCGATGCGCTGACTCGATCCACATTCTAGTCACAGCGGCTCACACAATCATTCCTGAAGAGAGAGATAGTCTGGGTGGAAATTGATGTACTTAAATAAAACAACCAGAGAAATGAAGATACGACGAAATTGCAGGGATTCCAAGTGACACAATCTATTCAAATTTGATTTTGATTTTGATTGTCAAAGTCTATTTTCGCAGACGTCAGGAGTCGCCGGCAAACCTTAGCCTGGAGTACATCAAGGGACTCTAATTGAGCGGACAGGAATGGCATACTCCCGACGTACGTAAGACTAATACAGGAGAGCAATGTGTGATGGTGATAAATGGCGGCCCATGAAGCATAACAGATTAACACGTTGCTGGAACTTCCTGAAGATGGTGTGGAAGTGGTCGTGGAACTTCAAACCATCACTGAGCTCTACACCGAGATGCTTAGCGGAGCGCCCAGATCCGATTAAAACGTTGTCCAAGGACACCGAGGAGGATTCAGGAATGTTGTAATTGGACAAGATTAACGTTTTTTCAGGAGAGAATTTGCCATGTATTTTCTGTGCCCAATGCTGGCAGCTGGCGAGATCCTGCTGGAGGTGGGATAGGGTCTCATCAAAGACAGTTTACATGTGTGCCAAGTGCAATGTACATGTGTGATAAACGCAAGATAGGTGACAGTTCCTTCCTTCACACACACAAAAACCGATGTGTTGCATGAAAGGTGTGCATGGGTGATAGGTGCAGAGCATCTATCTGGTAACGTCATGATGCGCGACCTCCACACGTTCCCATGCTGTCAATGGGTGATACAACCACTTGAAGTACTAGTTCCTTGACCTACTAGTATGCTCATACATATTCCAACATTCTCCCCCTCTCTCTCGAATGCAGTCAGCATGAGGGAGATGCTTCATCATTTTCCACAGCGCTGTCTGGCATCGCAGACTCTCCACAGCGCTGTCTGGCATCGCAGACTCTCCCAATTGCACTTGCGTAACGGGGCTATCACTTGTTCCATCGGTCGTGCCCAGTTTTTGCGACACATGACGCACCCGTTACGAAGAGACTTCACCGTTGATAGGCCGTTCACTATCCAATTGCGTTCGCGCAGTTTAGACAACAGGTGCTGCGGCCCGATTGTGTGGTTGGCTGTTCTATCCGCCTCCTCGATAATCAGTCTGGTTAGCCGATGTTTCGGCGGCAGGATCAGGGGCTGTCGCAGGTCGGAAGGCAGATTCGTCCAATGCGCTAGCCGGCTTCCAAGAACCAACAGGGTCAGGCCATCTCGGGTGACCAGGGTTGGCGCCAGCTTGTACAGGGCATCACTTGGTGGCACACTCTTGTTCGTCCTTAACATATGTACGGCTTCGGGATACACTGTACTCCTCCTGTCGAGCGAGAGCTACCAGTTGCATCTTGGCTTTGCTTCGCAGCTGCACAGTTCTAGGACTGAAACCCGTGTGACACCGATGCACTTCCTGGTAGCGTCTCTCCGGTGAACTGTTATTGGGCAACTTGCCCGTTAGAATCTGCGAAGTAAAATAAACAACAACAACAACTGTTATGTGCGTGCAGGGTTGCGGAGATGTGGGAGCTGCGGTCCTGACTTGCTGATTTGTCAAGTCTGACTCTCTCCCCCTCGCGATCATCTGGCGCAGGTTGTGGATGAACCGATGACACCAGGCTTGCACTCTCCCGACCTTGTTCCATGTGGAGTGCCGTGAAAGATCCACTGGGCTGACCACCGGTCCGGTTGCGAACATCAATACTACTTTCTTTTTCAGCTCACCGGGTTCCTCTCGTGGCCTGTGGAGCTCCGCGAGTGGCCACTTCTCGGGTGACTCCCTCAGGCATTGCGATCCCTGCCACCATGCATTGTCTACAGCCAGGTCGCGGGCTTTCATGCCACGGTCGCCCTCGTCCGCGGGGTTGATCTTGCCCGGAACATGCCTCCACTCGCCTCCATTAATAGCTGTCTGGATTTCAGCGATCTTGTTGTCCACATCCACTTTGAAGTCCCTCGAGTGCGATCTAATCCAGTAGAGAACGTTCTGTAAGTCAGTCCAGAAGACGTGATCTTTGAGCGGAATACCGAGTGCCTCTGCAACTACAGTACTCACACGCACTCCTAGGGCAGCACCATGAAGATCCGGTTTGGGGATGGTAAGCTTCTTGATGGGTGATGCGCGTGCTTTGGCGAATGCCAAAGTCACGCCAAAGTCTCCCTCCGGGTACTCAACTCTAACTTAGCTGGCTGCGGAAATGGCAGGGTATGATGCATCTGTGATTATACAGAGTGAGCTTTGGCTTGGAAGCAGGGTGCGCGCTGTCCTTGAAGCGCCTATTGACTTTGATGTAGCCGAGCTTCGGTAGCTGCTCTTTCTTCTTGGGTAGTTGGTCATCCCAACCCACCTTTAGCAGGCAAAGATCCTGGAACATGTTCCTGGCGCGAATGGTAATTGGCGCTATCTGTCTGCTAGGGTTGAGTATGCTGGCCATCTTAGCCAGAACCGTCTGCTTGGTCTGAAGAAGTCGTTTTGAAGGACGATAGGAGAAGGTGAAGGTGTCGTCCTTGACACTCCCAGAGCCTCCTAGCGTTTCCACAGCTCCAAACGTCAATCCCATCTTGTCTGGTTCGAGTGCCACCATCGCGTCTGGTGCTCGGTCTTCTTCCGGAATCGACTCGAGAACTGCATTGTTGTCACTCCGCCATTTCCCCAGGTGAAGAGATCCGCCATCCAGCCACACCTGCACCCCTTGCCATACTCGAGTGGCTTCTTGTTCGTCCGGTGAACTTCCAAGCAGGTGGACCATATCAGGTGGCGGGCAATCCTGCGTCTAAGTGTACCTAGCACATTGTTGTTCGGTTTGTGTCAACGGCTGTTGTGATGTCCCTCCGAGGTTCTGCATCTCGGAGAACTCTTGGCAACCATTCTGCCCATCAACTCTCTACACAGAAACTTCTGTCTCCGCCAATTATCTTTTCTCCTCTTGGGCATTTGCCAACATAGAGCATAGACTTCTTTTTTCTGCTGCCTCTAGTTCCTCTCGGGTGTGTTCCCTGGCCAACGGTGTTTGCTCGAGCTGGCGACGCAGTTCCTCGTTGTGACCATGTAACCTCTAAGCGTCACCCCTGGCCCGGCTTGCCAGTTCCAGTTCACTACTCCACGTGTCTCTGAACCGTCGCCATCTCAGGGCTTCATGGCGCTGTGCATCTGCGTTCCTCTGCAGCCGCTCTACTTCAGTGTGTAAAGACCCGAGCTGCGTTTGGTAGGCCAGCTCCAGCAGTTGGACTCACGTCGCTCATCAGCAAAGCTGGGAGTTGTTGATGCCTCCCTTCCAAGGCGTCCACTTTCAAATTCATTTGGCTTATCGTAGTGGATCGCCCCCGTGTCTTCGCCAGCGTCTTTTCTTGCAGTCTCCACCATAAATAAATGCTGCATGAGCGCCGGGGACGAAGACTGGTCCAGTCGTCCCCGGGACTTCGAGAGAGAGAGAGAGAGAGAGAGAGAGAGAGAGAGAGAGAGAGAGAGAGAGAGAGAGAGAGAGAGAGAGAGAGACAGACAGACAGAGAGACGGACAGACAGACACAGAGAGAGAGAGAGAGACAAAGAGAGAGATGGAGAGAGTGGGAGCGAGAGAGAAAGAGAGAAAGAGAGAGAGACAGAGCCTAGACAGATAGACAGAGAGAGATAGAGAGACAGAGAGAGATACAGAGAGACAGAAAAGAGAGAGAAAAAATAGATTCAAAGGCAGCTCAGATGGCTGTGAACATGATTTAATGCTGGGGGGGGGGGGGGAGCTGCAAGATGGACAGAGTTCTGAGCTGTGAGAGGGAGTCTGTGGCTAGGGTCCAGCGGATAATGCTCCGAAAATGTTCGTATAATGCTAATCATAATGCTCCAAAAACTACCTTATAATGCTGATTATAATGCTTCAACAAGGGCTATAATGCTCTTGGTTTGGAACAAAAATGGAAGAAAGGCTGCGCATTGTCAAACTTCCAGGAAAGGATGCATTTAGTCGATCTGCCTCTGAAGCTGCTACAATATCTCTCACGAGCTCCACCACTTCTTAGCACTATAAGACATGATCGCGTCTCCATTGGCTGCTCTCCATTGCAACTTTGATGCAGGGCTGTGGCTGAATTGTGGGTGTATCAAATCTTTTCCCTTGTTTATCCATGTAGCGAGAGGTGAAACCATTATTGCTGGTGATCATTTGGATGCTGGAAGCTTATCATAGGAAGTGGTATTCCTGCCTGCAGACAAGCTGTCACTGCTTCCACTCTGTGAAAATGTCTTCATCTGAAACAGCTCACGTGAGGCCAGTTCCTGAGAGACGATGTCGGATCGAGATCCCTCCCATTTGCAGAAATCCTGAAAACACGTGGTCAGACGTTATTTTGCCGCTCTACATCCTCTGCTTGCCGCTGGCTGTCTTCTTCTCCTGAGGTTGCGTGGAGACAAATGGTTGGCCACAATACTCTTCCTTTCTGATAGCACTTGACTGTAGGCCTTGCATTACAATCGTCCACGACAAACTGTACGTCCTTCACCAGGAAAGTAAGACACGCGCTGCTGAGCACTCAAGTGGACTTGGTACTGCGTCCACGAGAAATTCTAGTTCTTTTCGAGCCTGCTGAGCTGGACTCGGCAAAGGCAGGTATTTGGAACAAGCTCTTTCTGTTTATATCCGCTCCTTCATCCAGGTCCAAATTTATTGGATTAGTGTTTACTTCAGTATCGCTAGAGATGCTATGGCCAGAGCCTATGGCATGACAGGAAGTAAAAAATAAATAAAAAATCGTCTGCTTGATATTCACTTCGCGTAGATCTACGTCTAGTCTCCTCCATGCATGGCTCTCCATGATTTCTAAAAAGAACTCCTCGTAAATCATCGTTACGGATTTTGTGAACAGCCTCAGTGCAACGTTGGGCATGCTGCATCACATGTACATCTACCTGACTACATTGCTACATAATAACAATATTCGAGGGATCCGCGTCGGCATCGCTTGAATGTTCAGAAACACACAACAACATAACGACTTTATGTAGCAATGGCATTACATGCAGTTACAGGTAAATGTAGCATTAGTGCTAAACAGCCTAAACTGAAGCCAGTAAAGGTGTTACGTGTCTGCAAAATCACAGTCATGTGCCGGTACAATACATGGCATTTCACCTCATGACTTTAGCCGATTGTTGCCAAAATCCTGAAATTTCCCGACATTATCAACTATGAAACTCGTTATGCCGCTCAAACCTAACATAATGCTCGTCTTGTTCCTTTCTAATGCTCCATAATGCTCTAATGCTCGGATAGTCTCATAATGCCGAATATAATCCCGGCATTATCCGCTGGGCCCTATCTGCGGCCCAAAGCCACTGGCTTCGGTGAAGATGGTAGTGGACGTTCGCTTTGAAGGATTGTAGGCCCTTAGGAGATGGTGGTTTGGTGAAGAGGGAGGATGGCAGCGCATTCCAGGTGTTGATGATGTTGTATGGAAATGTGCGTCTTAGGTAGTTAGGAGCGCCTGGAGGGAGAACATATTCCAGTTGGTAGGGATGTGAAGCAGACTGTTGGCATTGTCTCCGGGTTACAGGTGCGACATTGTGGACAATGAGAGGGGGAACCATGGATCTCAGCAGAGGAGGACCTGGTTGGCCCAGTAGCTTGAAGACGTGAGTTCGCCCTGGCAGCAACTGACCGGAGATGCGTGGAAAAGGATAGCTTGGAGTCTACCATAACTCCGAGGAGTTTCAGGTGTGTCTGCTGTGGGATGACCTCCCCTCCAAAGTTTATTGCAGGGATAGGCCAAGGCCGCTGTCGATGGCAGGAGATTCGTAGGAGCTGCGACTTGGATGCCACTTTGTTCCCCATGCATGTAACGCATTGACGGAAGCTTGGAGACTGTCAGCTTGGTGTATGGCATCGTCGCGTGTATGGATGCAGGCATACAGCGTGGTGTCGTCTGCAAATGTTCCCATTTCAGACCCTGGAGCCAGGCAGCTATCAGCATCATTATTTAATTATATACACTGGGGGTGAGCAGATTCTTCTTTCTTGAACAGATGGCGACGAAAACGTTCAAGGAAGCCTAACCTGTGCGAATGGTTTGTGTATGGAATGCGCAACTAATACTTGCTGTATTTACTGTGTTGATTTCATTTCCGTCTCCGCGAAAACTGTTTAAAATCCACACATTCATTTAAACCCGTGAAAACTGTAAGAGAGCACCCAGAAAGTGGTGGACATCACGCAACTGCTTTGTAAATAAAAGACTAAAAGAGTGAATAGCAACTGAATAGAGCGGTTGTCAGTTGACAAACCCCCTTTTATTGAAAACTGTAGAATATGATTGTTTATTTAGTATAATTTTGCAATACGGAACTTTTCGTAGACCTTGTCAAAATGGGAGTAAACAGGAATATGGGGAGGAATACGTGGTTGATTAAAAGAGAGCAACACTTTCAAATAGATGCTTTTAAAGTGTTATCAGGTATTATCTCAAAAATTTGTGATATCAGCATTTTTCGATTCTTCTCTCTCCCGGAGCAAAGGCATGAACACAGTGACTGCGCAAGTATTTGCAACTTGATTTAAATTTAAAGTGTCCAACGTTACAACTATGTACGCGTGGACAGTGAAAAAAAAGCAAACTGTTTCTGACTTCCTGCTGCCTGACACTCGCTTCGGCTACAGATTTTCCGTGCCGGCTGGCTTAACTTTCAGCGGAGTCATGCCCTTACTGGCTGGCTTGTTAGCCGCATCGCCATGGAAATTCTCCTTCATATCGTCCAGCGAGTGCAATGAAAGCAATCTCGACCATCTTCGAAGTGGCCTCATCTCCCGCGCTTCGACTTGGTGGTAGTTTTCCGGCTCGGCCGGCGACGTTTTGTTTTTCTTGGCGCTCGATCTTGGTCGTTGCGCCGATGGATACACTTGCTTTGGACAACCCGGTGGTGGAGATTCTGGTAGCTCTAGGTTCTTTTCCTTCTTCCTCAAGCTGCGTAACTTCCATAGCCGGTACCAAGACGTCTTCTCCTGACTGTGTGCCTGTGTCCCGGAGATTCCGGCTTTCGCAGCATACGCACTGTCGTCGACTGGCTTGAGTTTCTTTGCATGAGCGTCTCCTTGCTGCTTTCGCATGTATTGTACAGCAGCACGACTATCACACAAGCACCCCTCTGGATTTCCAGGCTTCGCGCCTTTGATGTTCTCGAAGATGTTCATGTGCGCCGCATCACCTTCGAAGCGCTTCTTGCGCCGTGATACCTCCAGCACCATTGTGTCGAACGTCGAAGCTGCCGCTGGGGCTGGCGCTACCGCCGCCTTCCAATCCAGCGACTTGAGCGATTTTCCGTGCTGTTCCTCCAGAAATTTGGACATCTTGATTGACTGGCCGTTTGATATGGCAGTGGCGGGGACAACGGGGCGCTGTTGAAGCATGCGGTAGCTCGGTAGAACACCATCGTTGACGCGAACGTTAGGTCGCTCTAGCTGTTGTGGTATGCTGAGCACTTGCGTCTCGGGCGCGGCGTTCTGCGCCACAGTTCTCCACCGGCCCTGCGTACCCTGCACAGCGATTTTGCCAGATTTCTCAAGCAATGGGGAAGGCTTGAACATAGGCGGCTCCTTGATAGCTCGGGGCAGTCCTGCCCCTACCGGAAACTCCGAGTTTCGTTTGTCTACCATAGCCATGGCCGGAGGGCCTCCTCTTCTAGAACTTAGTAGAAGTCACTTGCCGCGACGTGCGCAACGAGTTTAGGGTCACAAGTGGTGGCGGAATGTGACGCAGAATTGTCGACGAATAATGCTTCAGCTAGAGAGGCCGTAAAACCTAGCAGGTGCTTTGGAAGCCGGCAACGTGGATACGAATTTCGGGCGAGACCAAAGACCAGTACCATTGGGGGTCGACAAGCTGCCAGTTCTTGGATGAAATAATCGTCTTCGTCTCACTACTTCAAACGTCCTCATCTGACACTCGGGGATGCATAGCGTAGATCTGGTGCTCAAGTAACAGTTTCAGCTGGCACGCCTGACATAGAGAATAGACCCTGCACTGCACTGGTAACACTACTGCTAGTACATGTACTAGTCCCGTCAGTGCCACATTCGTGGTGACTGTTTTGGCGCGGAACCGCGGAGCTTCGCACCAATGCATGGTGGCATGATGCGCGGGCACCACACCCCGCACGCGCAGCTCGAGCTACAGTCAACTCATGCCAGAGTCATGGATCAAGGCAACGAAGCTGTAGACTGAGCCATCCGCAGAGGGAGTGAGGAGTTGCAGGAACGTGCGCGCGGTCTTCTATTTGAGGTGTTCATGGCACTAGCTGGTCAGCCCACAACTTTTACTCCATGCACAAGTAGATCGAACGTGCCAGAAAACCTAGACCTGATAGTAAGTGTTAGTAATAGTAAGCCATTGCCATTGGCCCAGTATGGAAGTGCGGGTGAAATCCGGTCAAATGACCACTACATGTACATGTAGTAGCTAACTTGCATCAAGAGTAGATAAACAAGAGTGTGCAACTCCGGATCTCTCCTGCACAATCTGCAGATACCCCGCGCCCACGGCGGAATTTTTTGTTTACGTCACCTTTTTTCAGAGAAACGCGGATTTTGCCGCAGAGCAGTGTGAGAGCACGTGCTGGGCACCGACCTTGTAGTGTAAAGCCTAGGGACCCGGCAAATATGCCGGCACTAAATCGAGCATTTTAGGGTGCAAAAATCACACGAGCATAATCGGTGATTTCGTGAGCATAATCGGCTGGTTACTGACATTTGTCGAGTGGATAGTGCGGTTGAGGAGGAGGCTGAAAGTGAAAGGGATGAGGAAAGCAAGAAGGTGGTTTCTCTGCTGGACAAGCTGAAACCAGCAAAGCTATCTGAACTTGCCAGAGCCACAAAACAGAAAAAAGAATATTTTTTAGTTTCCTTTATGTTTGAGAATGCATCTTTTTGTGTTGGATGCGAAGAAAGAAATGGATTTTAAGCGAAAATTTGTGAGAATTTCTGGGAATTATCGGCATGGTTTCAGGCATTATCGGCATGTTTGAAAGAATTGCGAGAAAGCACGATGGGTGATTTTTCGAGCATATTTGCCCGGTGCCTAGTAAAGCCCAGCCAAGTGCACGAGGGAAAACTCTCCAAAAGGCTCGCAGCGCCTGCGTCGTCGAAAAGATTACGTCAACAAAAAATTCCGCCGTGGGCTAACCCATCCGCGAGTTGCACACTCTTGTTTATCTACTCTTGCTTGCATGGATACAGCTAGCAACGCACTCAGCATAATTATGATGATAATGTGTCTAATATTGACTGAGTACGAGGTCAATATGACATAAAAGTCGAGTAAAAGACCGAGGCGAAGCCGAGGTTTTATTTCCTATACTGACCAAGTACGAACTTACCACGAAGTCAATATTAGATTTATCACAACAAGCCAAAGTCTGTGTTCAATCCCTAAAAGGAGTCAAATATAAGCAGTCCATATACATGTAGCCCTAAGGAGTGAAATATGCATGAATATTTGACTGCTTATAGGTATAGCAACTATCTATGGGTGTCAATACTATTGGGAGTGATAAGATCATGTTCTGCATGTGATGGTCATGTGGTTTAGCACTAGTATTAGCACCGCTTTAGGAGCTGCATCTGCGCCTTGATCCTTGAATGGTGGTGGCGTTCCTATGGATGCGTAAAACTCGGCCTCTAGTCTAGCGGAGTCTCCTCCGATCCCAGGTACTACACACACACACACACACACACACACACACACACACACACACACACACACACACACACACACACACACACACACACACACACATACACACACACACATACACACACACACACACACACACACACACACATACACACACACACACACACACACACACACACACACACACACACACACACATACACACACACACACATACACACACACACATACACACACACACACACACACACACACACACGCACACACATACACACACACACACACACACACACACACACACACACACACACATACACACACACACATACACACACACACACACACACACACACACACACACACACACACACACACACACTGAACGTGCTGCGCTGGTTTTCAAGGAATTGTTTTGAGTTTTGCCAGGTATCCCAGGTACTACTAAGTCTAAGTATTAGTAGTATTGGAGACCCCTAGGCCCTTCTGCGTTTTAATTAGAGACCACGTTAGGTAGAGCCAGGTACTACTAGGAAGGGGTAATCCATGGCATAGGACGATAGGTGATCGCTGAAACCAAGTAACGTTTTCAAGTGTTAGTTTCACCTGAGGCTGAGCAGTCTTGACAGCCCACAGAACTGTAGAAGGGTCAGGCGGATTCTGCCGGAAGAAAAATTGGCAGAATTCGGTACTTTTTCTGGTAAGTTTCATGCATGTTTGGTATGTGGATAAAAATGGAGCAGAATTTGAGGAATTGCCCGCCATAAGGTTTGTATGGTTCTGCCAATTTCACTGCTTTTCGAGCAGAATCCGCCGGTCCCTATTTAATTAAAGTACCCAATCTGCGGACAGCATGCTGTTTCGTTCTTTTTGAACTCATCAGCGCAGCACAGAGAAAATGAGGCCGAACCTGATAGCAATGGAAATAAAAATTTCCAATCAGGCCCGAACGTACCTTGCCAGAGTGCTCAAACTGACAAGTCAGTGAGCTCTGCATAACGCAAACAGCAAAGGCACTACCCCACGCAAGAGTGCTCAACTGCTACAAGCAGGAGCGAAATACTCAATCTGCGGACAGCATGCTGTTTCGTTTTTTAAGTACCTGTAGTACTAGTACTAGTACATGTAGTAGGCTGTACACATACACAGCTAGCTAGCTACACGTACTTGTAGCCCAAAGCCTGCATAGGGCGATAGTGGCTGAGCTATTCCCAGCGTTCCTTGTCTTTCTCCGACACGACTTGCTCGCGTTCAATTCACGTCCCTCTTCCCACGCGACAGCGAACTGGGTGTGCGCGCGCATGTGCGAGTGTTTGTTAGCGTGGACCAGAATGACTCCTTGGGTCGGTAACGTTTAATTGAGCGACCACCGTGCACCCCACGGTGCAAGCAAATGTGGTCGTTAAAGCCAGGTGGTCTTTAGAACCAGGTTCCACAGTGTCTGTGTAGAACTGTCCTTGTATGGAAAAATGGTCGTTAAGAGCAGGTGGTCGCCAAAACCAGAGGTCGCTTACACCAGGTTTTACTGTACAATACAGGTTGTAGTCGCTGGTAAGGCAGTGTGTCAACAACTGGATGCATGCAAGTCCCATCATACGTGTCGGACTGTGAATGACAGTACTGAGTATCTGAAGACATACTGCCACTGGTACATGGTATGTTGGGCCATTCCAAACTCCCCACCACAGGCCCTCCTGAATTACTTACTCACTTGGAAAAGTCTTGCAATCGTGTACAGGTATTGTCTCAAGTCACGTATCCCATGCCACACTAGTCACTGGCCTGTGACCGTGCATCAAGAATAGATCGCAACCAGTGAGCACAGGCTCAGTGTCAGTGCCCAGGTACTTGGAACCCCCATGACACGTCCATGACCACAGTGCACCGTGAAGTGTGTATCCGACTAACGTTTTACTGGTACTTGAAACTAGAACGTGCGTGTAGCTATTGAGTGTTGGAATCTCCTTGCACGATCTTCTAGAAGAAAAGAACACCGCGCCAGTGATTCAATAGCATTCCATTGTGTTAGGCTAGGCTCGATTCTCACAGGGAGCACAGTCACGAAGGCCATAGCATGCAATACGGATAGTGCTCAGATGGGAAAGGTCCAAGCAGCGAAATGAAAACCATGTCCGTAGATCTATGTACTTCGAAGTACTTGTACATGTAGACTGCCGCATGAGTGCCTACATCATGTTTTAGAAACATCCACGTCTCTCTCTCTCTCTCTCTCTCTCTCTCTCTCCAGAAAAATCGGTAGAATTCAATGGTACTTGTTCTGGTACTTCAGTATGTTCAATGCATGTTCGGTGTGTGAATAAAGGAATGGAGCAGAAGAAGGAAGTGTATACCCTAAGGTTTGTATGGTTCTGCTCGTTTCACTGCTTTTAGTCGAGCAGAATCTGCCAATATTCCGAGTATTATATTCCAAAGGCTAACTGCAGCTGTAGCTGGTGGCGTTCAGTGTAATCAGCTCGTGTTCACCTGGCCTTAGCAGAAGTAGATGAGGGGGGGGGGGGACATAGTGGTCAACTATGGCCCTGCCAGACACATCAGCTCATGGAGTCCTGTAGTAGCTCACACTGCACCCCATCATCACCCCATCCCTCTGCTATGTGTTGGCTTCCTTACTTGCTAGACTGATGTTATATGATTCTGGACTGATTTGAATCACAACTACATGACTGTATCTTCCTTGTTGGCCATGGGCCATCGTGGAAATAAAGAATAATAATAATGGAGTAGCATACATGTAGAGCAGAGATCATCCTAGTCCTTACTAGCACACTCTGTATCAGGACATCGAGGCCAAGCATGTGCTGGGCTTTTCTCCAGACACGAACAAGGAGATGCAGATGGCCAGGAGCCATTGAGGGGAGATTGAGGGGCGTATTGGAGCACTGGCTTCAAAAACCCTACATGCATGTGTGTATCAATGTATTTTTACGGGAAACCACAAGCCTCAAAGACAGATACGGCATAACACAGATGGCTCCAGTCCAGTCGCAGCTGTGGAGGTGAAACTGGAGTATCTCCGTCAACCTGAGGTCTCAGCTTCAGTGTTACACGTACTTCCAGTGTACCAGGGGTGAGGTAGGAACAGTTGACGAAAGTCGGACTAAGTGGACTGTGGCGGAGAATACATGTAGCACATTCCATAGAGAAGTTTATTGTGTGTATCACTATGTGTGTGTGCGTGTGTGTACGTATGTGTAAGTGGGTGCGTGCGTGTGTTAGTGTGGTGTTTGTAAGTGTGTAAGTGTTTGCCTGGACCATAATTGCATAATGGTAGTTCTGTAACCTTTTAAAAAACGTAATCCGTTGCAGTCGCTGCGGCAGTGTCAGGGGCAGTGTTTCCAAACTGGATGCATGCAAGTCCCACCACGTGGCCACACGTGTGTGAGTGTGAAAGACAGTATTTTGAAGACATACTATAATACTATAGTATGATGTATGGCCATTCCAAACTCCCCACAACATGTTCTCCTGAACTTACTTGACAAACATGCCATTACCTATTGAACTTGGAAAAGTCGTGCCATCGTGTACTGGTACTGTCTAAAGTCACGTATCCCATCCTACACTCGTCACCGATGTGTGATCGTGCATCAAGGATAGATCACAACCATCCACGTGAACACAGAGTACAGGTACTAGGTACTGTGGAGTACATGCGTGTGCAGGAGTGGGGTAAGCCAGCGTGTGGGCATAGACTCTTGATGATAGTCTGCCCTGGCCAGGACCCTGGCCCAATGAAGATACTTCTCGTTCTTTCCATGGCCATATGCCATGTGCAGAGTGCCACCACTACTCACATCTTGTCTCTTGACTAAGCTGAGATACACAGCCTCACTACACCAGGCCAGGAGAGGGTAGGAGTGACTCAGGGGAACCCCCATGGCATGTCCTCTTCACAATGCTCATAAAAATTATACTGGTATGGGTATGACCGCAGTGTACAGTGTAGTGTGTACAGCAAGTCAACATTCCAACAATAATTATGTTTCTAGAGGTATACGATCCTCACGTTTATAGGGTCCGACCGTGGCTCTGGCGGACACATCGGCGTATGGTTACATGTACCGGTACATTGTACATGTAAGTCATACTGGTGGCATAGGACATGTAGCATTATTCTTTCTCTCTCTCTGTCTCTATTATTTCTTTCCAGTGTTCGTCATTCTGTGAGAGCTTGATCACTTGTCCATGGAAGAAAGTAGCAATGCCTAACGTTATTCAGAGTTCATTCTGGAGAAGTAAAACAAAGTATACTTGAACAACCAACCAATCATACTAAATCCTGAGCACTGGCTGCCCAAAACCTCTGTAAACCATTGATTTGACTCTGAGTGGTGCCGATATACATGTAATCTGTAGGACGTTTCACCTGAGCCGAGGCCACATGTACCTCTACCAGGAAGTGCGTACATTTTTAAGTGTTTTAGTAGTTTTTTTACCATGGAAGACTCGTTAGCAAAATGTATGTACGGAAACCTCAACAAAAGTAGTTTTTTTTTAACAGAGGCAAGGAAGAGAATGAAGTTGAAGACTCCATTGCAGCTGTACTTATCGTTGATTCAGATGATGGTAAATACACACTTGGCAATATGGCGGTAAATACACGCCTGCACACAGACGCTCTCTAGGCTGCAAAGTGATTCTGGCGCAGAGCTCTCTTTCTCACCACCACCACCATCAGTTCGCGCCTGGCGCCTAGTCGATGCATGGTTAACGGTATCCGACATAGCAGGCTGGTACATCAGGTAGCGCATGGCGCATAGTATTTTTAGTACATGTATTTGTTTATTTCGAAGTACTTCAAAAGTAGTATTTAGTATTATTTCAAGGATTACCCAGAGGCTCTAGGCCTGTCGAGAGGATCTCCTACTCAGATAAATTTCATAATTCGTGAAAGAGTATAAGTACAAAGAAAGAAAACAAAGAAAAGAAGCAGACACAGCAACGACATAGCTTGATTGCGACGTAGATTCTACATTTCGTCCCCGCTGGACTCATCAGGCACTCTCGGCCCTTTCCTCTGTTTCAACAACGGCAGCACAGCCACTGATGATTACTAGTATGTGGCACACGTAGATCTACAGTGTAGTCTTTCAACCAGGGAAGCAGATATTACATGTGGGAGAGTATTTTTTTCATATGGTGGTAAACACGCACCAGGCAATATGGCGGTAGATACACGCCGGATAGTAATAATACAACAGGAAGAAAGGAGATAAATGGCTGTGAATACAGTCTAATGTCGAGCCAGACGCGCCTCAGCCTGGACGAGGTCGACAGGCGCGAGGTCGAAGTGACGACGGCGAACAGAGCGTGCTCCTCGGACACAACGGATGGCAGACCTGGCAAGAGACAATGCCAAGCATGCAGCACCGCGGCCAAGCTACAGCCCAGCAGGCAGCGTTGCGTTTGGTGGCCAAGCCGTGCGCCAGCCTCTTGATGACCACAGCTGCTTCTGGGCCCATGCCACCACAGGAAGAGAACACTAACGGTGTGAAGGAGCCATGCTCGACTTCATTGACACATTCACCGTAAACACGCTTCTTCTCGCCTTCAAACCTTCCGTAGAGGGAGGGGAGGGACTTGGCACGATAGCTTTACGCTTGGGATGGATATTTATTAAAACACCCTTGTATGGAAGAATGCATTGCGGCTAGCTATCGGTCCAGAATCCCTTCAGAGAATTAGATAATCTAAACGAATGAAGATTCTAACATTCTACTACTTGTAGGACTGTCCTTTCGGACTGTTAGCATCTCAAAGTACTTATGCAAACATTCTTGTCAGTATTCAGGTCTACTCGCTGGCATGCCGTTACCCTGTTCATCGTAGCCCCCCCCCCCCCCCCTTCCCACTGTACTCTCTTGTACCATCATCCTTCAATGCGACGGACCCCACGATAGGCGGTTAGCCTTTGGGTCATCCTAAAAAAGTTATTATTACACTTCATCTCATGTAGAGCAATAATTCTATGGGTTCACTTTGAAGGCAACCGGTGGAAAGGCTATTTTTCACTTTTTTGTTGCCATTCTGGTGGTTTCAGGCTCTTGAAATGCCTTTCCCAGAGTTTTTAAAAGTAGATTTTGAGACTATGCATGTTCAAAAAAATGGGTTTCGAACCTTCCTTTGACTGCAACTCCTTCTTTTGGATTCGGAAACGAATAGTGCAGTGAGCGAACCTTCGAACCTTTCGTTGATCCAGCCCTACAACAGTTATTACGTCCTTCACGTCCACTATGATACTTGATAGAGGCGCCAGGCTACATCACGTGTAGCCGGCACTGCTAGTTCTTGTAGCTGCGAATTTCAACCGTCCATAAATGGATGGCTTACTGCACAAGATCAGAGTCCATGTTCCGTTCATGGAGCCCAGGGCCCGCGGGGCAAACAGCAAGCCCTGTTTTGAGCAACAAGGACTCTTCCTGCTTTGTCTGTTTCAAATCACGTTAGTGTGTAGTGCCGGAGTCGGAGATGGAAAAGTAACTAAATTTTAGTAGGCCGTGGTGTTAGTGACGACCACTTGTTCCGGCTCGTGAGTTTTTGTCCTATCCCTGAAGCGTTAGCACCACTTTCACCGGTAATACTTCGCTTCCGGCTTGCCATGAACTCGTGACGAGCCTTTCCGTACGAGTCATTTCGACGACGGAGAACAGAAATCTTCCGCTGAAAGATTCTTGCTTCATAGCTGGTGCTGGTCGATCAGTACGTAGCCAATGTCCGACGTCAATGGAACTCGTGGCCGCGACGAGGAGAACGATGAGGCTACGTGAGGAATAACTCTGGCCGCGGACAGAATCCAGCTCAGTCCAGCGCTTCCGTCACTCAAAAAGTCGGTGGCGCATCGTTCGTCCAGCCGCGATGCCGGGCCGTTCTCTGCGTCGTACGAAGGCCGTGGAGCCAGTGGAGGGAGATGGTTCACCGACACGTACGTAGACGACATTGTGCCACGTTTGCTCTGGACGAGTCTCTGCTTGGAGCCAATAGTGACCTGCAGTAGAAGTCGTCAAGATTTCTAACTACGGGACTTCATAGTATTTGTTTCCAACCAATCCAGCATAGAACATTACAGGGTTACGTTCAGTCCATGTCCTAGTATTGCATTGCAACCAGGAGTAGTGAACAGCCACCTTCCCAAAGCAGTTTCTGCTCTCGTAAAATCCTGTCACCCCCCCCCCCCTCCCCCTGTGTGCACACAGAGAGACAGACCTGCCCTGCCCGGAACCACCCCTCTCCGGCTGGCCCCAGACAATATCCCCCCCCCCCCCCGTAGCACGTTGTGCACTGCACTTGCCTGCGACCCAAGAGGCCGCGGGTTCGAGCCCCGCAGTCGCACACATCCGACTGCCAAATACCATGACACAGCTCACCAGACCGAGGTGTGGGTCCTCTTCACTCAGTAGAGATGACTCGAGCTGAGAGCTGTACTTACGATGCTGAGAGGAGGGCTCACACCCCAGTATGGCAACTCCCCCATGTCTAACCCCAAGACTAGGGCCTGGGGTATGTCCGATTGGTAAGGATCGAGATCGGGATCCAGATCTCGGATCCGTCGGATCCTTCAGAGTCAACTGAACACTTTATTTTGGACCTTGACTGTTGCCAAGTTGACGGAGCAATAAAATGGCACTCACAAGTCACCCAAAAGGGTGAAAGTCGTACTCATCGCGTGTGTTGTACCAAAAGGTCAACAAGCTCTATCTCGATCCAACAAAAGTGATGATTTGCCCGCCATATATGCACCAAGGTCACATTTGGATACGTTGGATCTGGTCAACGCTGCTCCCCGAGGTGGGTTGACCGGATCCAAATCCGAAGGATCCGGATTCGACCAATCGAAAGGGTGCGAATCCAGTTGATCCCGTGGATTGGGATCCCGATCCTACCAATCGAACATGCCCCAAGTGAATACTGCACTAAAAAAGGAAAACAAGTTAATACCGCACTCAATAGTAGGCATACTGCATTGGCCAAAAGAAAAGAAGAACAAAAGTTGGGAAGGCTTATTAAAGCCAGTTAAGGGTCAGTATCCTCAAAAGTCACATGACACGCTACAGTTCAGTTTTACAGGTGAAATCCGACCTAGCATGCCAAGCCAGTGCTCAAGACCACCTCCCAATACATCACTGTACTTGTGCGCGTGTACTTTTTTCGGCAGCATCCACACCACTTTCAGGACGTCAGGATCTGTGTCTGGGGTACCAAATGTGATTTTTGGTCGTTTGGAGTTCACCTGGTACACGACTGTATGTGCCAGGAATCCGTACACTTTGTTTTGGTCGATTTAGCAATTGGCCTTTGGCCTATGGTTGGTGGATCTGATCTATCCTCCCCCACCGTTTAGGAGCCGCATCTGACGCCTGATTATGGGGTGGTGGCGTCCCACGGAAGCGGAAAGGTGGTTCTTGACCAGGGAGTTGTTCGACTCCTTGTTCTTGACCTGCCCAGTACGCGAACCCGTCGAATTAAAAAAAAATTAGCAATTGATTTGCAGTTGATTTTTGTAAAGACCAGTTTCTCCCTGGGAGTCACAGGACATAATTCCTGTAGTGACAAGCTAGCTGCGTAGTATGGGTGTTGTGTTAGAAGAATGCCAGTCACGCAGAAGCCTGAGTTGGACGTGACAAGAACGACAGTTCACAAAAAAACAGAGGCGCCCGTTCCCAGAGCCATGGGATGGCATCGTTCCTGTGGCTGGTTATTGCTTCTAAATTTGCAAAGCAATTGCAAAGCAATCGCATGCATATGTTTTGTATATACACGCTAAGAAACAAGGATTGCCTTGCTTACCACAGTGGCCCATAGAGGTTCTCACTCCAGGCTGACATTGAGCCCGTTGTTTTTTTTGTTTGTTTTGTTTTTGTTTTACAGCTCCATCAGCTTTCACCAAGGTAGCGAAGAAAAGCCGACAGACTGTACCAGCCTCTTCACGCAGTGTCTTCTCACAGAAATCTCCCAACCGGGACACAGTCGTAGAAGATCTCAGTGACGAAGAGGAGGACGAGACCACCAGAGTGGGCGCAACCACCAGGGATGGCACACCACCCAGAGCAGCTGTGTGCGACGGCGGTAAAGCAATGGTGACCTCGACCGCCTCGGACAGTACAGTTAGCTCGATGCACGTCGTCCCATCGAGCTTCAATCTTCTCGGCGACGTCGATACGTCCTCGTTTGATCATGTAGCACTGGCGACAAGTACTCAGACCATTTGGGAGATGGTTCCCAACGAGAATGTGCCACGCATGCCTGATTGCCGCAAGCCAGAACATACCACTGCACAAGCACCAGGCGGCTCTCATAGTGCACGACAGAACCAAGGCAAGTCCGACGAGAGGCGCCCGCCTGCCGACGAGACTGGCTTCCGACCCATCTCTCCGTTGAAGAGCGAGCCAAGCTTACTACAGCAATCCTCTGCTAGTGGCGTGACTCGCCCTCAGGGTACCTGTGCCTTCGCTCTCCCGTCGGTTGCCATCACTGGCAACACCGTGGGTGAGAGCACGACGGACTCTGCTGGCGATAGGCACACACCGGCATTGGATTATCTAGCTATAGGTAATGGTGGTGGAGGGCAGGGAGATGACATCACGCTGGTTGAGACTGGCTCCATGTATATACCGCACTCTCGGCGTGGCTCCTACTCTGGTGAAACCGAGGTGTTGCCTAGCCGTAGAACGTCGGGTGATAAGTCTATGCACATTCATCAGCAGTCTCAGGACAACGGCTCATGTCAAAACTCACTTGGCATTAATAACTTGCGGGACAGCAAGACGTCATCGATTGGCGCCAATTTTGACCTCCATTCAGAGAGCCAATGCAGCGGGCATGTGCCATGCGACGCCGTCTGCCTCCCAAGTCACTCCAGTGACCAGGATTCAGATCTTCCACCTTCACCAAATCTAAACCACCCATGCCTCAATCGGCTTCGGAGGCAAGATGCTGGGGTGGAGGCCGTCTCCTCCACAGATCGTTTGACAGGCAACCAGCGCCCTCAATCAGCAGGCAAAAGCAAGAAGAAATCCGGCACGTCGAACCGCTGGGCGTGGCTAGTGTGCGCCGCTTGCTTTGTGATCTATTGTGTGGCACACGGCACTCGTTTCGCCTCCGGTCTCGTCTACAGTGAGCTCATCAAGCCCCCGTGTACTGGTAATGAAACTGACCCATCCATGTGCGGCGGCTTCGGTGCTTCAGCTTCTGCCACAGGTATGTGCAATGTCAATTTCCTCAACTGTTCATGCCGTGCGTGCGTGTGTGTGTGTGTGTGTGTGTGTGTGTGTGTGTGTGTGTGTGTGTGTGTGTGTGTGTGTGTGTGTGTGTGTGTTCTCATTCTGCAGGGTGATGGTGATCAGCTGATCGTAACCATGGTGCAATCCCAGCACAAGTGGCTATGGCTTCTGATGTAGCATCGCTATCATCGCCTCCGGCGATGGGCGTCAAAGGTCAAAGGTCAAAGGTATGTCTGTCTGTACGCGTGTACACGCGTGTACATGTGTGTGTGTGTGTGTGTGTGTGTGTGTGTGTGTGTATGTGTGTGTGTGTGTGTGTGTATGTGTATGTGTGTATATGTGTATGTGTTTCAGCATGGATCTTCAGTCTCTACAGTGGTATAATCCAGGGCCTGGCACCGCTCAGCAGTCGCTTGATCCGTAACTATGGCTGCCAGTTCACCGCCTTCCTGGGCGCAGTGGCGCTCGGTCTTGCGTACTTGACAAGTTCCTATGTCCCAGCACTCTTCGGTCTGTTCCTCACGTACGGAGTGCTGGGCGGTGTTGGAGCGTGTCTCCTCTACAACGCCTGCATTTTAATGATCGGCAGGTGAGTTGGCCATCTTCTATGCATTGTCTGTCATGACTGTTGTGCTGTTCTACTGTACCTGGATGGGTAGAAACAAACCAACATCATGTTCAGTTGAGTATTGATTGTCTGACCTCTCTTTTTGGGACTGCATGGGAATTCATCCAACATAATTACTTAAAATGTACGCCATTCGAGATCACACGCGATTATCAATTCAGTCAACTCCGGACAGCCAGCTATTTCGACCTTGTTGGGTCTCATTGGAGGAGATCAGAGTAACTGGAAGATACAGTGTAAATTCATTGCAATGAAGACGGTAAATTCATTGCAGTAAAGTCTAGTAAAGAACAAGATGAACATCTTCTCAAGGCATCATGTTCAAATTGCTCTCTCTCTCTCTCTCACACACACACACACACGCACGCACCCACGCACGCTCGCACGCACGCACGCACACACACACACAACACGCGCGTGCATGCACGCACGCCCGCCCGCACGCCCGCCCGCCCGGCACGCACGCACGCACCCACGCACCCATGCGCGCACACACACACAACACGCGCGCACGGACGCACGCACGCACAGTCGCACGCACGCACGCACACATACACACACACATTCTCCTGCTAACTAACATTGACATGTGCTCCTAGCTGAGTTCTGTTCTTATGTTCTCAACTCTCGATTGCCGCAGCTATTTCAAGAAGAACCGTGCAACAGCCAACGGCATGGCACTGTCCGGTGCAGGCTTTGGCGGAGTGGTCATCACGTTTGTGGCGCAGACCGTCCAGTCGCAATCCGGCTGGCGATCATTCTACCGCTACATGTCCATCACCACCCTACTGATGCTGCTTGCCACTATGGCGCTGAGTCCGGCTAACAGCAAACGTGGTCGCCTGTATGTGCGTCGGCACAGCACCACCCTAGTGAGAAATGAAAAGCGTCCGCTTGGCGCTAAGAAGAGCAAAATACAACTGGGAGGCATGCTGAGTGGCCGAGTGTCGCCGGACGCTGCCCTGAAGTCTATCAAGGTCTCCGTTGAAATGAAGATCACGGCGATGCGCAGTCGCATGCGTCCGCGCTTGTTTGCGCTGATGATCATGGCGTTTCTCTTCTACGACGTCGTCTCCTTCATACCGTTCTTCCTGATGGTGAGTCAACCTGGTGAACATGTGTGTGTGAGGGGGGGGGGGGGGCTGTATGCATGAGCATGCATGGGTACGTGTGTGTGTGAGGGGGGGGGGGGGGAGGGGCTGTATGCATGAGCATGCATGGGTACGTGTGTGAGCGGGGGGGGGGGGGGGGGGGGGGGAGGGGGGGGGGCTGCTTGCATGCGCACCGACGAATATGTGTGTGTGTGGGGGGGGGGGGGGGGTGAATGAATGCATGTGCCAACGGAGGAACACAATGGTGTAGTACCTTGCAACAACAACAACAAGTGACCAAGGACCTGCATTGCCTCGATTTACTTGCCAGGAGTTACACATACAGAAAAGATCAAGTGGTCTAGGTGAGCGTGAATAGCAACACCCTGTGCTTAAAAACAATTTCTTCATACAGAACAGCAGACTGCTGTTTCTGCGTGAATTGTAAATTTCCTGATGCACCCGTGGATCACACAGACTCCATTCCGAAACCAAGAGCAGTAGTTCAGGTTTCTCTCCGGCCATCTTCTGTTTGTTGTCGTTGTCACAGCCGGACATTGATGGCTTGCAGCCAGTGACGGTAACATACATAATGTGTGCGTCTCTTGGTGTTGGTTCTGTACTCATGGGAGTTATCAGCAGTAAGGTCAAACTCAACCCCTGTCTTCTGCAGGTAAGTGTGTGCTTTGTAGGTCATCACACACACGCACGCATGTACACTCACTCCCGTACACTCACTCCAGTTTGCACCCATTGTCATTCCTGCTACCCTCAGTTTACGAATGGATGAATGTAGGTGCGTGTGTGTGTGTGTGTGTGTGTGTGTGTGTGTGTGTGCGCGCGTGCGTGCGTGTGCGTGTGTGTGTATTTTTTGGATTCAGGCAATGAGCTTCGGCGCTATGGGTCTTGTGTGTGTGATCCCGGTCGCATCGAGTTCCAGAGACGGCTACTTTGTCTTCTCCGGGATCTACGGTCTGTTCAATGGTGCAGCGTGGTCGTTGTTCGTGCCGACAATGGTGGTAATCTTGGGCTCGGCTCACATCCGCCGTTACATTGGCTTCATTTTCTTCATCGGCATGCTGGGTACAGTGGCCGGACCACCTGCAGCAGGTACGCATACTTGCATGTACTGTGTACCTCTCAGCTGCATTTCCATGGCAACAGGGCATACTTGCATGTACTGTGTACCTCTGAGCTGCATTTCCATGGCAACACGGCATCCTTGCATGTACTGTGTACCTCTGAGCAGCACCTCTATGACAACAGGGCATACTAGCATAGTAAGAAGGAGCCACGGGTGTGTGTGATCCCCGGTAGCCTAATCGGTAGGGGCACTGTCCCGGAAAGACATTGGTGCTGGGTTCGAATCCCGCTCGTGGATCCTTCTTTTGCAACACTGGCGCCTGGCAATGGCACGCACCCATGACCAATCGTACTCCCCCGCGCGCGCGCGCGCGCGCGCGAGTAGGTGCGACGTGAGGACAAAGCCTGCTGGGCAGGTGAGCAGGTGTAGCAAGATGGACCCACGGGTGTGTGTGTATGATCCCCGGTAGGTTAATCGGTAGGGGCGCTGTCCCGGAAACACATTCATACTGGGTTCGAATCCCGCTCGTGGATCCTTCTTTTGCAACACATTGTATCTCTGATCAGTATGTCCATGGCGACAGTGCACAGACCAGAGTTTACAATCAGAACTGGCTGCAAAGGGAAGGGTGACTCACACCGTTGGTCATCGCCAGTGAATCAACCCTCCCAAACGAATGCTGGTGAACAGGACGAGAGAGCTTGGAAGCTCAGGGCCCTACGCAATGCTTTTAGTCGAGCGAAAGCGAGGCAAACTGAACTCTCTGCTCATTCTGCCAATAGTTTCTCTTGTAAAGACGCTGTACATGAGCTGAACTCAATTCGCTTCCATAGAATTGGGCACCATTGCCCGTTTGGCCTTGCGAAATAAAATAAAAATCAACAACAACTACCTTCGTCCAGTCGTTTGCAGTCGATACAAACTGTTCTTGACCTGTTCTAAGCGTTTTCATATCCATCAAAATCCATCACGAAGTTTTTGTTAACGGAGGAAGTTTTTGTGGACCCTGGCTAGCTAGCGCCAGACGTTACTGCACTATCGCCCTGCGTGCATTCCCCCTATACACTTGGCATACATACCGGTATATGCCAGGCCTCTACAGTCTCTCATTTCTTGGTGCTGACCGCTTTAATGCTGTACATAATGCTACTATACATACTCATTCTGTTGATGGTACGGTACGGGACAGATACGGGATAGCGCCAGGCGTGACACAAGCAAACCAACAAACAAACACGAAATTAAAGCTGTATGGACCCTGGCTAGCGCCAGACGTTACTGAAGTAACGTCTCCTGCATAGCTACGGGAATAATAAATTCATTTCAGCTTGTCGGTGAGAGAGGCTTTAAATCCTTGGTGCCAGTGTACAGGTGATGTGAATATTGCAGATTACTGGACTATAGATCGCACTGTTTAGTCCTGGTTCTACGGGTCCCCTGAGACAGGTGCCGCTTACCGTATCGGGGTGATCCTTTGGCCAGGCTTTATTGTATGTGTGATTGTGAAATTGAAATTGTCACTGCTGGCTTGCTACCGCGGTGCCATGATGTTGCTGTGTGCAATCCAGGTGCTATCCTGGACCACACCGAGTCCTACCGGCACGTCTTCCTGCTAACCATGGCGTTTCTGATCGCCGGCTCTGGTCTACTGCTGCTGGACTACCTGGGACTGCGCTGGCAAGCGCAGCACGAGCAGAACCTGATCCACCGCAGTCAGCTAGGCGCCATGATGCGAGGCTTGGCTAAGGAGACGACGGACCGCGTGGCCGTGCTGGGCGACTCGCCACCTGTACGCCGCCCCGGCCGCCCACCGATGCTTCACCGCCAGAGCACACTGATGCACCTGCAAAACATCCGGCGTGACGCTATGCAGCTGCTCGACATGCCCTTCTTCGACGCCATGTATGATAGCCCAGCGGACGGACCTATGGAGGAATTCTCGATGGATGCGTTCCGCAGTAGAGGCGAGCGCAAGAGCTTTGGCACTCTCGTCTCGCAGAAAGTGCAAGCGGACTCTGACTGGAACGGGATGCTGGATGACGAACCAAACGGCATAAGTAATGCAGCCTTCATGGACGCGGTTTTCACAGACTCGTTGTCTGATTGAGTGGACTGACATTCATCCTTGGTGGCTATCCGTGTGGCTGATGGTTTGCTTCGGCTCTAGTGCCTAGTCTATGTGGATAGCAGTGGATAAACAATCGTCGTGTACATGCATGTGTGTATTGGACTTCTTGCCGTCTAGTGCACAAGCTGTAGTTTGACATCACTAGCTAGCCTCCGCTCTACGTCAACCAATTTGGGAAAAGCGCGCGCGCGCGCGCGAGCGTGTGTGTGTGCGCGCGTACGTGCGTGCGTGTGTGTGTGTGTGCGTGTGTGTGCGCGCGTGTGTGTATGTGTGTGTGTGTGTGTGTGTGTGTGTGTGTGTGTGTGTGTGTGTGTGTGTGTCTAAGGACTGGCTTGGCTTTCCCCACAGCCGTGCAATGGCAATCGAACCCATAGAGACACATGGAAGCTGTGGACACACTTGCAACAGATAAAGCTAACAGTGGTTATCGTTGTGAGCCGTATGTGCAATACTCCTCTGCGTGGATAATCTGCCGCAGCGATCGACAGGGCAAAGCGTGCCCTAGGGCTTCGTCACAGCGTATGAATCACCAGCACAGTGATATGGTTGTTTCATAGTGGCAACCTCACACTCAGCATCTCAGGCATAGTGAATGTTCGAACGCAGCATTTTGCTGTACATGTCACCTATAAGCATGTACCCAGTGATCCTAGCTGTCATTTTTTGCTGAACCTTTTGACAGCCCTGTCTGTCCGTCATGATCTTTCTTTCTTTCTTTGTTTTTGTTTCTCTCTCCAACCTGTTCTTGAATCTTTTTTAGCTGTGTGCCATATGGCCACTTTTTTTCTTCTTCTTTTTTACCAAGACCACTTAAAGACAGTACAACAAGTAGTATCAAACATTAAAATTCCTGAGAAGAAGCACGCCAACATGAACCGTGCGAGTGGTGGAGAGGGTCTGGACCGCTCCGTCAGCCTAGCCTATTCACTATAGAAGCATGCATGGTTTGTGTTATGGTGCACACAAGCCAGACTGGGTGCACGCTGCTAGCTCGCTTTCAACTTTTCCTCGTTGCGAATTGTATTCAGATACATGAAACTCATCCTTTTTGGACTTATGCCAGACATTTTTTCCATATTTGAGTCTGACTATCCTCTTTTTACCTAGGCTCCCATTAGTGCTCTTTTTTTTTTTTAACCTTCATGGCATGTTTTGTTTTACATTGCTTGTAGTCATGTAGTACTTTTTGGTAACCTAGATACATACCAGTCGCTGAAGCGATGATAGTGGGCAAAGATATGTTAGGCGCAGTGCACTGGGATTACCACGCTGTGCTATAAGTTTATAACACTCACTAGTGACAGCTGCAAAGCTTAGCCTGAATTCAGGGTCATGTGTTTTATCCTTGTCACGATTGCACCAGTTTGAACATTGCGCTTACACTGTATTTCTAGCCAGTGAATCCCTATTTTTGAATTTCCCTTTGATCTCTTTTGTTTTTCTTTTCTGTTATGACACCTAGACACACCGCATGGTCCTGCATACTGTTGTTTTAACCACCCAGCAAGAGAATGAAAGTGGAACTACGGGTTTGAGAAGTGCGGTATTGAGTTAGGGAGAAGAAAGATGCGTGTGCGTGCGACCGACACTGCCCGCGGAACTGAACGTGAAGAAATTCATGCTGATATGATTGGTAACAAACCATGACGCTTTGATTGCAAGGGAATACTGAGCCGGAAAGGGAAAATCCTGATGTCAGCTACTATGTTGAGCACACTTGCACATGAGTAGCGGTACATGCAAGTAGCTAGTGACTATGTCGTGACCATCACAGACCTTTTAATGCGGAAGAGGGCCTATAGGCCACGGTGCAGCCGTACGGATTTGGCACAGTGCTGCCATGGGAGTCAGTGTATAGACCAGCTCTCTAATACGCACTTCCCTGCACTGTGCGACCTGTTGTCACTGTCAGTGTTGAGCTCAGCAGATGTCGGTAGGATTCAAGTCCCGGCTTTGTGGGTTATCAGAATGACAGATGCACCGGGGAGGGGGTGAAGAAATCAAAGTTCTTTCTCCAAAACACTGTTTGAGTCTGCAACTCTATATTCGTATAACTAATACTCAATCTGCGGACAGAACTGTATTATAACTGGTAAAATAAGAGCTGATGATGTCCGCCAGGCCGCGGCTTATACGACTTTTCAGTGGGGGAAATTTTGCAGGCGTCTACACCCATGTATCTACGAATGTACTCCAGTACTTCAAAGTACGTACATGTTTCAATCTTTGAAAAGGTAAAAACTGAAAAAGGGCAGAAAGTGGAGAGCCAACTTATTAGAAAGATGAAAGTCAGAATCCAATGCGGAAAGTGATCTGGTGGGATTAACAAACTCAGAGTAGGAAGGATTACTTTCGTGTATCTCAACAAGAGTGCACTGCGGAGAGGCGAATTTGAAAGCCAGCTAGCACAGTAGTCCGCGGATGGCAAGCACGGTAATGGCAACCACCGCATCAGCGATTCCATAGCGGGTCACATCGGATAAAAAGCTAAACGTGTGATGTTGGACAAGTTAGAAGGTTAGGCAGAAAAAGAAGAAAAGAACATGAACGACAGGCAGGGCTGTCGAATGAACGACAGGCAGGGCTGTCGAATGAACGACAGGCAGGGCTGTCGAAAGGTTTAGAAACCAAGTAACAGTTAAGATCAGGCAGTGTTACTAGTTATATAGCAGGAGTACAGAAACCGTAAAAAAATAATTAAAAAAATAAAAAACCGTTATGTACTCTTGGTTTAAATAAAACAAACAAAAAAAGCTAAATGTGCACACTCACTAAACATCATGTGCCAAGTGAAAATTCTCCACTGCAAACCGGGGAGCAGTGCAATTCTGCTACTCAGGCCCTGATGTACTACAACCCAACTGAGGGCGGCTCTTTGCTTACACGGGCCGTGCACAGGGCAAGGCCAGCTTGTACATTGTAGACACACGAGAGACCAAGAATGAACCATGCACTATCTTTTTTGTTTTGCCCATACAAGAGGCTGATTTATAGTTACAAAAAAAGAAAAAAGAACCATGCGCTGCCTGTAAAGAGACTGGTATGCTGCACTGGGTCCATAGCAGGTGATTACTACGTTGTGACGAAACATAGCAGTGTCACGGCTCATCTTACTCGTCACCGAACTGGCACACGAAAGAGCGTGACTGCACATAGCTCACAGCGACAGTCACCATCACTCAGCTGTTGCATAATCACGACCTGTGGCTGTAGTAGGTTTAGCTGTTGACCATGCGTCCACAGCGTCGTGTATCTACGGGTTCAATTGCCATTGCACGGCCGTGTCAACACTATCACAGGTGCCTGTGGAGGGGACAGCCAAGCCAGTCCTAACACACACGCACACATACACACACGCACACATACACACACGCATACACACACACACACACACACGCGCGCGCGCGCGCGTTTCCCATTGGCTGATGTAGAGCAGGGGCTGGCTAGTGGTGTCAAACCGGAGCTTGTGCAGCAGGCGGCAAGACGTCCGACAAGCACATGCATGCACACGATGATTTTATGTCCACTGTTTTATCCCGGGATGGGGCACTACACTAGAGCTGATGCAGCAGCAGCAGCAGTAGCAGCAGCCACACTGATGGCGGGAGGAATGTCAGTCCAGTCGCTCAGGCAATGAGTCTATGTAGGTCGGACTTCGCATGCTGTTCCGGTCGTCGTCCTCAATCAACACTGCATTCCTGTCGCCTTTCCCCTTACGTGACATGCGCATGCTGAAGGTTTTGCGCTGGCTTCTCCTGCGGAACGTTTCCATGGAGAACTCCTCCATGGGTCCGTCTGCCGGGCTATCGTATATGTCACTGAAGAAGGGCATGTCGAGCAGCTGTATTGCGTCGCGCCGGATGTTGTCCAGGCGCATCATGGTGGTCTGGCGTGACAGCAGCGGCGGCTTTCCGGTGCGACGCGTCGGCGGGGAGCTGGAGGGGCCGGAATTGCGCTCCGTCGTCTCCTTGGCCAGGCCACGCATCATGGCACCCAGCTGACTGCGGTGGATCAGGTTTTCCTCGTGCTGCACTTGCCAACGCAGTCCCAGGTAGTCGAGCAGCAGCAGGATAGAGCCGGCAATCAGGAACGACATGGTCAATAGGAAGACGTTACGGTGCGACTTGGTGGAGTCCAAGACAGCACCTGAAATGCACGCAATACAACATTGAACAGCGGTACGACGTTAGCAGTACACAGGTTCACAATGACACATACAATCAAGCCTATCCCGGGGACTAATTCACAGACTGCAAGTCGACAAATGTTCGGCCCATTCAAATTTCGGCCTCCCAGGGCTAAAAAAACCCATTTCGGCCACATCAAATTTTCAGCCTGTACTGCTGCCGCCTGTATACACCGTCAAACTGAACCTTGCAGAACAAATTTCGGCCGCAACAAACTTCCGGCCAAACATGACCAGGCCAAAAACAGCCAGAAATAAGCGCCGAATATTTGTTGATTTTCAGTACGATAAGCCGCACCTGTCTCGGAGGACCCCAAGAGCCGGCACTACCGGGGGGGGGGGGGGGTAATTTACTGTCAAATAACCAGTTACATTCAATATGCACATCACCTGTCACCTGTATACAGTACCCAAGGATTCGAAGCCTCTCTCACGTTCACAGGCAGTGCTTAAAGGTGCACATGGCCTTGCTGGCATGCCGAGAGATCCTTTTCTAAAAACGAGCTGAAATGAATCTATTATCCTGTTCTCGATCTTTTGTTTGGATGGTTGACTCACTGGAGATGGCCAATGGTAAGAGTCACCCTTCCCGTTCAGTGTGATCCCGGCCACCTAATTTGTAGGACACTGTCCGGGAAAGACAGAGGTGCTGGGTTCGAATCCCGCTCGTGGATCCTTCTTTTGCCACGAATGTACATGCAAGTATGCCCTGTTGTCATGGAAATGCAGCTCAGAGGTACACAGTATATGCAAGTATGCGTACCTGCTGCAGGTGGTCCGGCCACTGTACCCAGCATGCCGATGAAGAAAATGAAGCCAATGTAACGGCGGATGTGAGCCGAGCCCAAGATTACCACCATTGTCGGCACGAACAACGACCACGCTGCACCATTGAACAGACCGTATATCACGGAGAATGCGTAGTAGTGGTTGATAGCATTGGATACGACCGGGATGGCGCACACAAGACCTATTGCGCCGAAACTCATGGACTGAATACAGATATGTACACACACACGCACACACGCACACACACACACACACACACACACACACACACACACACACACACACACAAACAAACAAGAACCCACGAAATGCAAGCACAAAAAAGTCAGTGCACATACGGGCATTTGTAATGAATGGTGCATAGCAGGGCAGAGCAGGGCAGACTAAAAGTCACCATATTCAATGCTAACACAACTCTTAAAAGTCGTCACAATGGTCAATTTGTCACTACTCATGGATGCAGTGAATGGGATTTCGGTCTTTCACCAATTTGTGGTGGGTCTGATCTACTCACCTCCCACCGCTTAGGAGCTACATCTGCGCCTTGATCCCAGAGGGTGGTGGCGTTCCTACGGATGCGGAACACTCGGCTACGAACCGTGAATTTTTTTGCCACTACAATGCATCTGCCGCTAGGGTTTATCGGGTGTTAGCGGCCGTCGTGAGTTCCCTTCGGGAACGGATACGATAATTTACTTTATTCCCGTAGCTATGCAGAAGACGTTACTTCAGTAACGTCTGGCGCTAGCCAGGGTCCACACAGCTTTAATTTGGTGTTTGTTTGTTTGTTTGTGTCACGCCTGGAGCAATCCCGTAACTGTCCCGTGTCTGTCCCGTATCTGTGACTACAAAGGCTCTACAGGTTTGTACATAACAGCTGGCCACAATATTGGCTGGTACCGTATCTGTCCCGTACCGTACCATCAAGCATAGCTGGCCACAAACAGCTGCCCACAATATATGGTATATGATATGGTATATGGTTCAGTTCCAAGAGGAATCTGGAGCTCGCTGAACCAATCGATAGTCGATAAGCACTGGCCAACGAGGGACCACTCTTTGCAGGCTCTGAGGGATGTATCGAATGAAGAAAAGTTGAACTGACTTGGTTGGGCAGGGATGGCAAGACTTCGTGTGTCTCGCTGACCTTGTAATTGGAGTCTGGCGAGGACAATGTCGTGGTCGGAGGTACCCAGCGGTGCGGCAGTTGAGATGTTAGAAAGAATTAGTGGGTGGTTGGTTATATCCAGGTCTAACGCACTGGCATGACCACTGTGTTGGGAGTAATGTGTGGGAAAGGTAACGAGCTGTGATAGGGAGAGCATTTGAAGCAGACAAAGCAGTTGATGACGAACCGCATCTGTGGTCGATCCATACCATTCCGAGCAACGAGCGTTGAAGTCCCCAGAGACGAGAAGCATGAAGTCGGGCATAGATTAGCGTTGCAAGATGGATTGAAATTGAGTAAAGAAATTATCGGTTTGGCGGTGTGTCACCGATCCTAAATAGCGCATGATCATAACGTGAAGCAACTTGGAAGAATCAGTAGGAATGCGAAGTGTATCGGCGAATGAATGTAGAGCGATTGTGCGGGTTAGAATCCCAGGTTATACCTTGAAATAAAATAGGAGAATTGAAAAAATTATAACATCCCTCTGCTTTTTTTTGTCCAGGTCATCAAGGCAAAAAAGCATAGCGTAGGGCCCTGAGCTTCCAAGCTCTCTCGTTTACTTACTCTGAAAACATAAAAACTGGATACAAGGACTTGTTTCCTGCTGTTCATATAACCATTGTACTAAATTTGAAGAGCTATGGTTCGATAAACCTCGTCGAAATTTTCAGTGGCTCCTGAGCTTCTTGAGTTAGATATTATTTGTGCAAACTGATGATGTTATTTGAGTAACCATAATTATTAGAAGCTGAGTCAGCTGACACACATGATGATGTCATTGGAATGACCTCGACTCATAACTGAGTGCAGCAGGAATGACAATATGTGCAAACTGGAGAGAGAGAGAGAGAGAGAGAGAGAGAGAGAGAGAGAGAGAGAGAGAGAGAGTGAGTGTGTGTGTGTGTGTGTGTGTGTGTGTGTGTGTGTGTGTGTGTGTGTGTGTGTGTGTGTGTGTGTGTGTGTGTGTGTGTGTGTGTGTGTGTGTGTGTGTGTGTGTGTGTGTGTGTGTGTGAGGGACTGTTGTATACGTGAGCTGACCTACAAAACACACACTTACCTGCAGAAGACAGGGGTTGAGTTTGACCTTACTGCTGATAACTCCCATGAGTACAGAACCAACACCAAGAGACGCACACATTATGTATGTTACCGTCACTGGCTGCAAGCCCTCAATGTCCGGCTGTGAAAACAACAACAAACAGAAGATGGTCGGAAAGAAGCAGCACTATTGCTATTGATTGTCAAAATTTAGTCTGTGTGTGTGTGTGTGTGTGTGTGTGTGTGTGTGTGTGTGTGTGTGTGTGTGTGTGTGTGTTGTGTGTGTGTGTGTGTGTGTGGTGGGGGAAAATGTTGTGTCCGACATGAAGGACTACCAGATAGTGGACTGGTACGACCTCGCCCAGGATCGCAGAGAGTGGAGATCAGCATGCAGCACCATTCCTCCGACCGAGCCCGTCACCTTAGACTTCGTTTGCACTTGTGGAAAGTGCTATCGCCGTTGCCAGGACTTGACTCGCCACGCCCGATTCTGCTTGTGACTTGAACACTGTTGGTCCCTTCGGGACCTGCAATCATCTCCGGATGGGCATAAGTTATTGTATTGTGTGTGGTACATGGTGTGTGTGTGTGTGTGTGTATGGTGTGTGTGTGTGTGTGTGTGTGTGTGTGTGTGTGTGTGTGTGTGTGTGTGTGTGTGCAAGTGTGTGTGCGAGTGTGTGTGTGTGTGTGCACGAGTGTGTGTGTATGTATGTGTGTGTGTGTGTGTGTGTGTGTGTGTGTGTGTGTGTGTGTGTGTGTGTGTGTGCGTGTGCGAGTGCACATGCGTGTGTAATATACACACATGTGTGCGTGTAGCCATCATGATAACTTACCATCAGGAAGAACGGAATGAAGGAGACGACGTCGTAGAAGAGAAACGCCATGATCATCAGCACAAACAGGCGAGGACGCATGCGGCTGCGCATTGCCATGATCTTCGTCTCAACGCTCACCTTGATCGTCTTCAGGGCAGCGTCAGGCGACATTCGTCCACTCCGCAACGTGCCAGCAGGTACTTTGCTCTTACGACCAGCAAATGCACGCTTGACGTCATGCGGAGTTACGGTGCTGTGCCGACGCACATACAGGCGACCGCGTTTGCTGCTAGCCGGACTCAGCACCATAGTAGCAAGCAGCATCAGTAGGGTGGTGATGGACATGTAGCGGTAGAACGATCGCCAGCCAGATTGCGACTGGACGGTCTGCGCCACAAACGTGATGACCACTCCGCCAAAGCCTGCACCGGACAGTGCCATGCCGTTGGCTGTTGCACGGTTCTTCTTGAAATAGCTGCAGCAATCGAGAGTTGAGAGAGAGGGAGGAAGAAAGAGAAGGGAGGGCAGGAGGAAATGACACAAGATCACACGACCAATTGACCATCCGGAGTCAGTTTCTGCTGATGCGTTTCTGACTGAATTGATGTGCACTGTTGACGTGTCTTGATTAGCAGTCTGTCTGGTTTACGTCAAAGCTATCTGCCTTTGTGCACAGCTCACGGTGTCTCTTGCAGTTAGAGCACTTTGACTTTGATGCTTTGAGAAGATTTAATGAAAACAAATCGTTGTTCATTAGACTTCAGTGCAGTTTTGTCTTCCCGGCACTCCGAGTCCCGCTCAGATGAGACTCAACAAGGTCGACATAGCTATCGGTCCACAGTTGACTGAATAGATACCTGTGTGTGTGTGTGTGTGTGTGTGTGTGTGTGTGTGTGTGTGTGTGTGTGTGTGTGTGTGTGTGTGTGTGTGTGTGTGTGTCTGTGTGTGTGTGTGTGCGTGTGCGTGTGTGTGCAGTGGCGTGCACCGAGTCTTGAAAGGGGGGTTTCTAGAGTTGGTAAATTCTTTTCTGGAGACCCATTGTATAATGTATGAATTTTGTGCACATGCGCATCCCCCGAACATCCCGTCGGAGATAACGCCTATTAACGGCGAGGGCAGCCGGCTAGGGAGGAGGGAGGGGGGGGGGGGGGACTCAAGATCAGGGGTGCAGGGCACCAGCGAACACTGGTGCTGATGAGATGCGGGGCTCGTCCGACTGCTTTCATCAGATCATGCCGGCACAAACGCGTCTGAGAGGGAACCAGGTACAGGGGTAGAAAGGACAGAAATAAGAGTAATGAGGAATGGAGGGAGGGGACGATGTTGCATGGAAATGTTGGTACATGTATAACCGGTAACAGGATAAAATGGGTTACCTTTTACATACCAGCACTTCAAAAAGCATTTGAAAAGAGGGTGCAAACTCGTATACATGTTTGTCATAATACGTAAGAGTTTGATAGGCCTAGCCGCCCAGGCTACACTACAGTCTGTAAGACTAGTATAACACTATGTCTATGGTACTTCACTAATCCACTCCAGGCATGTTTGTTTCATCAAAACACTGCTTACATTCGACGGCTCTTTCTTTCTGTTCTTATGACGAAGTTTTCAGCATGTATTGGCAATGTTCCACATGATTTCAATAAAGAGTTATGGGCCTTGCTTCGATGGAAGCTCGCGGAAGAAAAGCGAAGCCCCGCGTCCTTGAGTCGCGGCCGGAGCAGCGCTTCGTTCTGAAGCAGCGCAAGTGGATCATGGACGCACATGTTTACGTCTTCCAGTCGACAACGTTTTTCACGAACATCTCTGCTGCGCACATGAGCGAGAACGAAAGGCTGTGGAGATCTTGATTTGAGTCAACAGTTTGGAAGGAGATATCGTCAATCATATCCTTGAACTGACTTGCTCCGCGCGTGCTTGACTCAAATTTCGAGACAGAACGGATTTCTTCAACGTCATCGCCAATCCAGGAGCGAACCAGAGCTAGAAATCGATCTCTCTGTCGCTACTCTCCACTGAAGAAAGAGAGAATAATGTATTTTGAACTGCATGCAAAGCAACTATCTCTCTCACTTCGAAATAAGGACATAGTCACTGTACTGTAAACTGCCCGTCGATCGACACGTATGCAGGATAACCAATCCAGTAGGCACGCTTTTCCTTTGGCAAGATTGCCCGAAAAAAGGTGGTTTCCAGACACCAAAAAACTCATACGGTGCACGCGCCTGCGTGTGTGTGTGTGTGTGCGCGCGCGTGTGTGTGTGCACGCGAAGATACCCGTATGTTGGATGATTTTCCTTGGCCGTAAAATTGGCCGTATCCTAACACCTGCTTTGCAATCCCTTACCAGAAGTGGTCAAATATTCAATACAGTCACCTTCGCTAATAACGGCTGCGAATATAACGACAGAATGTCCATGCCCAGAGCAAACGGTAACATCTAACTGTAATACATACAATGAGACTTCGGGCATGAGGACACTTTTGTGATGCCCCGCCGAGTGTCGTTATACGCTCAGTTGACTGTACTCAAC
The DNA here is from genome assembly GCF_964019385.1 of Sycon ciliatum. Lineage (NCBI taxonomy): Eukaryota > Metazoa > Porifera > Calcarea > Leucosolenida > Sycettidae > Sycon > Sycon ciliatum. The sequence goes on along the minus strand of NC_088650.1, from coordinate 6,701,884 downwards.
TGAACATGGTGTCAGTTTGTTTCTATCCATCCATCCAGGACAGGTACAGTACAACAGCACAGCAGTCAAGGTAGACAAGAAGAGAGGTCATCTGATAATCAATACTCAACTGAACATGATGTTGGTTTGTTTCTACCCATCCTGGTACAGTAGAACAGCACAGCAGTCATGACAGACAAAGCAAAGAAGATGGCCAACTCACCTGCCGATCATTAAAATGCAGGCGTTGTAGAGGAGACACGCTCCAACGCCGCCCAGCACTCCGTACGTGAGGAACAGACCGAAGAGTGCTGGGACATAGGAACTTGTCAAGTACGCAAGACCGAGCGCCACTGCGCCCAGGAAGGCGGTGAACTGGCAGCCGTAGTTACGGATCAAGCGACTGCTGAGCGGTGCCAGGCCCTGGATTATACCACTGTAGAGACTGAAGATCCATGCTGAAACACATACACATATACACACATACACACACACACACACACACACACACACACAAACACATACACATACACACATGCACACACACGCGCGCGCGCGCACACACATGCACGCACACACACACACACACACACACACACACACGATATGAAGTACAGGTCCTCCCTCATTATAACGAGTCCGGTTAGTACATAAACCCCGTTTAACAGTAAATAGAAATCTGAAATCCCCTGGCGAAATGTGATCTACAACTGTTTACAGGTCCGGTTACAACATAATTCGTTAGTACATAAAATTCGTTATAACGACCCTTTGCCCAGGTCCCTGGAGTGCCAAACCCTCAGTATAAGATAATATTGACCATGCAGGACCAAGACCAAAACACGTAGGATAAAGCAGAAAGACGAAACGTATTATATCTATGTATTCGTGAATATGGACGATCTTTTGCATCCAAGGAAGAGCTATGTTGGAGATTTTCAATTATCTTATAACGAGTTGAAGCATTGATAATTTATGTTGTATCGAGGGTAGCCCCGGTAAGTATGAAGTAGTGCCTATTTCACCTTTAGCTGCAAGTCCTGTTACAAGATAAGTCTCGTTATAAGATTACTTTTTCGATGGCCCAGAGATTATCTACTAACGAGGGAGGACCTGTATATTTATGTACATAATCATCTTGTTTCCACATGAACATGCCGGTACACATGGTGTACAAACACAAGAGAAGGAATGCTTGCATTGGATGTTGTCATTGGGTGGAGATTTTGTGTCAAAGTAACCTTCAAGGTACTCGAATCATTACACATGCAACCACAACACTGATCAGTGCGCTGCTTTCCTTTCAAATTCCCAAAGCATGCTCATTCGCAGCCACCTGACAACAAATCAGCATCATAATTGTGGTCTAATGCTATGGCAACGGGACTAGAAAGAGTCATGGTTACGCTCAGCTGATCACCATCACCCTGCAGAACTAGAGAGAACACACACACGGCATGAACAGTTGAGGAAATCGACATTGCACATACCTGTGGCAGAAGCTGAAGCACCGAAGCCGCCGCACATGGATGGGTCAGTTTCATTGCCAGTACACGGGGGCTTGATGAGCTCAGTGTAGACGAGACCGGAGGCAAAACGAGTGCCGTGTGCCACGCAATAGATCACAAAGCAAGCGGCGCACACTAGCCACGCCCAGCGGCTCGACGTGCCGGCTTTCTTCTTGCCTTTTCCTGCTGACTGAGCGGACTGATTGGGTGTCAAACGGTCAGTGGAAGAGACGCTATCCACTCTATTCGCCTCCTTCCGAAGACGATTGAGATGTGGGAGAGAGAGATTGGGCGAAGATGCAAAGTCTGAATCCTGGTCACTGGACTGGCTTGGGGGGCAGGCGGTATCACATGCAACGTGACCACTGCATACGCTCCGGAGGTCGAAATTGGCATCGATAGATGACGCTCTGCTGTCCCGCACATTAGTAACGCCAAGGGAGTTTAGACATGAGCCGTTGTCCTGTCTAAGCTGAAACTGCTCATGAGTGTGCGTAGACTTATCACCCGACGTTCTGCGGCTAGGCAACACTTCGGTTTCACCAGAGTAGGAGCCACGCCGAGAGTGCGGTATGTACATGGAGCCAGTATCCACCAGCGTAATGTCATCTCCCTGCCCACCACCAACACCTAGAGGTAGACAATCCGATGTTTGCATGTGCCTATCGCCAGCAGAGTCCGTCCTGCTTTCATCGACCGTATTGCCAGTAATGGGCACAGCCGATGGTGGAAAGGCACGCGTAACCTCTAGCTGAGATGCTGTACTGGAGGGCTGATGTAAGCTTGGCTCGCTCCTCAGCGGAGAGATGGGTCGGAAGCCAGTCTCGTCGGCAGGAGAGTGCGTCTCATCTGGCCTGCCTGGATTCTGCCGTGCACTATGAGAGCCGGCTGGCGCTTGTGCCGTTGTTGTATGTGCTGCCGTGTCGCTGCCTAGTATCTCGCACGTGGTCTGTGTGCTGGTTGCCATGGTGATATTCTCAAAAGAGGACGTGTCGACGTCGCTGAGAAGATTGAAACTGGACGGGATGGCGTGCATCGAGACACCTGCGCTATCCGAGCCAGACGAGATCAGCTTTCCGTCACTGCCGTTGCACACAGCCGCTCTGGTTAGTGGGCTGCCGATGGCGTTCCGGTCCATTTTACTAGCCTCGTCCCCCTCTTCAGTAAGACTCTCCACCACCATTTCCCGGTAGGGAGAGCTTTGTGAGAAGACGAAATGCGAGGATGCCGGTACACTCTGCCGACTTTTCTTCGCCACCTTGGTGAAAGCTGATGGATCTGAAAAGAACACAGCAGGAACAATGTCACCCGCAGACAGAGTGAGAATCTCTATAGGTCACCGTGCCAAACAAAGCAATGTTGGTGTTCAGCGTATATCTACAATCATACCCATACGATTGCTTTGGAACTTTAGAAGCAATATCGACGCACAGGAACGATAACATCCTATGGCTCTGGCAAGGGTCAGGAATGCCACGAGTTCTCTAGTATACTTTTGAAGCACTGGAATCACGAGGGTGCCTGTGTTATTGGCAAATCATTTTAATTTCACATTCGCGCCATGGGTTTTCAAATGTCAACACCCAGACAGAGTCTGCCCCTGCGCCTGATGCTTTAAAAGCCCCAGCGGGCTGACCAGATAATGGCGTGCCATGCATGAGTACAACACTGTGACCTCCAAGAGTGTGCAACTCCACTATCAGTGCTGTCCGGAGTCAGGACTCCCGCCAGACTGATTTCAACTCGACATCGTGACCGTCAAATACCCACGGACTTTGCTAGATTTAGCCGCCTATTTCCGCACCGTGACTCGCACCATGTGAAACAGCCGAAAAGGAGGAAAAAGAGAACGTGGAAGATATGGTCTGCCGCATGACCTGTTGGCTCCAGTTCTTGTGTCGTCCGTTCACAAGCACACGCGTCTATATATTTGGGCATGGGATGTATGCATGACTTTCGTGTGAATTCATGAGCACGGGGGACGATTTCTATATAGAGTAGGTAAACAACACCAGAGAAAGAGTTTGGAAGCTTTGTTACAACTCTGAGTTTCACGTATTACTACGATCATCAGGCAACTGATGGGTCCAAAACGGGCAGCCAGAACATCAGGGGGAGCAAGGTGGGAAATTCTGAGGGGTGTCATAGGCGACGCGTATCATAGCGCAAGAGTCAGGTGCAGGCGTGAAGTTGCCAAGTCTTCAGTAGGTAAAACCGTTCAAGGCGACCACGTGTCCGAGAAGACCCCTGCAACTCGGACCAGGGAATGCTATTTCCAGTCAAATGACCCTGGGTAAGGAGACCACCTGGTAACAGAGACCAGGTTTTGAAGGTCCCTTGAGCAAGGGAGTTCACCCGGCCTCGGGGCGCGGGCTGTCTCCAGGGGGTTCACCCGGCCTCGGGGCGCGGGCTGTCTCAAGGGAGTTCACCCGACCTCGGGGCGCGGGCTGTCTCCAGGGAGTTCACCCAGCCTCGGGGCGCGGGCTGTCTCCAGGGGGTTCACCCGGCCTCGGGGCGCGGGCTGTCTCCAGGGGGTTCACCCAGCCTCGGGGCGCGGGCTGTCTCCAGGGAGTTCACCCAGCCTCGGGGCGCGGGCTGTCTCAAGGGAGTTCACCCGGCCTCGGGGCGCGGGCTGTCTCCAGGGGGTTCACCCGGCCTCGGGGCGCGGGCTGTTTCCAGGGGGTTCACCAGGCCTCATGCTGTCTCCAGGGAGTTCACCCGGCCTCGGGGCGCGGGCTGTTTCTAGGGGGTTCACCAGGCCTCATGCTGTCTCCAGGGAGTTCACCCGGCCTCGGGGCGCGGGCTGTCTCCAAGGAGTTCACCCGGCCCCGGGGCGCGGGCTGTCTCCAGGGGGTTCACCCGGCCTCGGGCTGTCTCCAAGGGGTTCACCCGGCCTCGGGGCGTGGGCTGTCTCCAGGGGGTTCACCTGGCTTCGGGGCGCGGGCTGCCTCCAGGGAGTTCATCCGGCCTAGGGGCGCGGGATGTCTCCAGGGGGTTCAACCGGCCTCGGGGCGCAAGCTGTCTCCAGGGGGTTCACCCGGCCTCGGGCGCGGGCTGTCTCAAGGGAGTTCACCCGGCCTCGGGGCGCGGGCTGTCTCCAGGGGTTCACCCGGCCTCATGCTGTCTCCAGGGAGTTCACCCGGCCTCGGGACGCGGGCTGTCTCCAGGGAGTTCACCCGGCCTCGGGGCGCGGGCTGTCTCCAGGGGGTTCACCCGGCCTCGGGGCGCGGGCTGCCTCCAGGGGGTTCACCCGGCCTCGGGGCGCGGGATGTCTCCAGGGGGTTCAACCGGCCTCGGGGCGCGACCTGTCTCTAGGGGGTTTACCCGGCCTCGGGCGCGGGCTGTCTCCAGGGGGCTCACCCGGCCTCGGGGCGCCGGCTGCCGGTCTCCAGGGGGTTCACCCGGCCTCGGGCTGTCTCCAAGGGGTTCACCCGGCCTCGGGGCGTGGGCTGTCTCCAGGGGGTTCGACCGGCCTCGGGGTGCGAGCTGTCTCCAGCTGAGTCCAGGGGGTTCGGATGAGAAGAATGGGAGCAGCCGCATATCTATCAAAAACATGTAATCAAGTACATGTAGCGTGCTCCACTGTCTGTGCTCAATACCCACCGGAACTGCTGCTGCCGCTGCATAGCCAGAAGTTTAAAGATTTAGCAACTTCTCGCCTGCACCTGACTCGTATGATTCCCCTCAGTATTTCTCACCTTGCCCCCCCCCCCCCCCCCTTATGTTCAGGCTGCCCGTTTTGGAGCCATCAGTTGCCTGATGATCGTAGTAATACGTGAAACTCAGAGTTGCGACACAGCTTCCAATCTCTCTCTCTTGTGTATCTAAAAGCATGCATATTCCCGCATTATTATTATTATTATTATTATTCTCAATTCATGGATGACATGGTGTCAACCAATATAACCATGTTTCATTCTCTTTGGCAGTACAACAGGAACCAAGTGCACTCCTGGTCCAGCTCCTCAAAATGACGCCATGGTTATACATTTTGAACCCACGGCGACTGCGACCCATTGTAGTATATCTTGTGCATAGCCTGACATACATAGTGCTCCGAGTGGGGAAAATCAGCAAAAGCCTCGCAAAAACTTCTACTTTTTTTTTGGTCCAGCCCGACTCGCCGCTCCAGATAATCGATCACCCAGATACCGTAAAGTCTTGTATAAAAGCCGCACTTGAATAGAGGCCGTCCTCGAATAGAAGCCGCAATTTTGGGCCCATCAAATCACACATACGCCTGGTTTTAGTGTTGACCTACAGCATGTGCTTAGAAATACCGGTCTTGTATAGAAGCCTGTCTCATATAGAAGCCTGCAAAATTTCACCAAGAAAGTCATAGAAGCCGCGGCTTTTATACAAGACTTTACGGTAGTTGACGTCCGGATAATCGGAGTTCTACTGTATATTGAGTGTGAGTGTGTTCTACGGTTTCCAAAAAGACTGGTGGTATTTTTAGCAGTAGTTCAAGAAACAGATCAGAAGGTTTGATGTATACCTGTGTTATACCGTAGAATCCCGCGGATAAGCCCACCCGCGTATAAGCCCATGCTCGCGCATAAGCCCAGGGTTAGTTCGAGCATCACAAAGCTTCATTGTACAAGCCCATGGACCTAGGTCATACCAAGAGTCCATATATCATGGGCTCTTGGTCATATCATGTATATGTAGTTTTTTTTGTACATGTCAACACAATCATCGGTTGTTTTTGTTTGCACAGTGGTTTTCAGCAATGTACTTCTCACTTCCTTGATGCACAATTTTGGTGTCGGCGTATAAGCCCATGTCCGCGTATAAGCCCATGCCCTCGTACAAGCCCACCGAAATGTCCTTGTGAAACAGATAAGCCCATGGGCTTATCCGCGGGATTCTACGGTATTGTAGACATGCATGTTTACATGACAATAGAGAGGTTCCGCATAACGTAATTACATTAGTAAAAAACGTAGTCGATCTACAGAAAGTCTTACGTAAACTGCATGCGCATCTGTGTTCCGCCATACGGAGTTTTCAAATCACGTAGCTGCCCTTGGCAACTCCGAACGCGGCAGTGTACGACCAGATCGACCTGGGGAGAGTCATAAATTTGTACCCCAATCCACTTACGGACCAGCTACGTTATCAGAGCCCTATCTACGTACTCTACGTAGACAACTTTCCGTAAGTGGAGTGCAAACTCGCGAATTCACGGGTTTTCCCCGCCCACTAACGTAAAGTTGCTCAACTTTACGTAGTGCGGAACCTCTCTATTGTAGTCTTTCCACTGCTAGTTTATACGAGTCTTCAACACTTGGCTCTCACAGCTGCCCCGGAGCCGTTTTCAAGTCAGCTTTGAAAGCTACATGACCGTAACACCGCATAAAATAGGACTGTTGGTGACCATACGAAGCCAGCTTGTGGACCGATCCGACCTATGTACAGCTACATGACACATGTTGTTACAAGCAGGGTGTATTTTACTAGTCCCTGGTTACCATGGTTACAAGCCTACACGAGGACGTCAACTAATTGTTACTTACTTTGGATAGCGTCGTGGGACGTGGAGGTCTTGATCAGACCACTATACTCTGACTGATTGCCCCCTTTGTCCAGGGTCAGCGACGTCCGAGTCTCCGACGATTCTTCCATATTTCGAAGGTGACAAAAAGGTCAGCAGGCCACTGAGGGCAACAGACTGGACCTGCTATGCCAAACGTGTAACACAAAGTCCAAAACAAGACTAGTACAAGACCACTGCTGGCTCGGCTCACAGAATTTGAGATCTAAAGACTACAAGCATATTTTTACTGAATCATGCAGAGGAGAGGATTTCCTTTCGGGCTTCGGCTTCGGCTTCTTCTTGCTTGTTGGCCCTGACGAAGCAAATCTGAACATCGAGGAGAATTTGGTTGGATGGCGTTTGCAGTATAGTACGAGAGAGTACACTAAATAAGTGTGCCATGTGCATATTTGCGTACGGTTCCATGCTGAGTACACGTGCCTTTGGCCCTTTGCCTGAACTGCACTGATCCCAAACCCACAGAACTGGATCCATGGAACAGGGCAAATGTCACACGTTGCGCTTCCGCTTCTTGTCGTATACCCTTATTTGACGATGTACACTTACCCCGTACAAACTCACACATTTATTTATTTTACCAAGAGTACATGAAAACCATCGCATCAAGAGTACATAACCCTGTACTAGTAGTATACCATGTGTACTGGGGGTTATGTACTCTTGCATGGATGCCAGGCATGGTACACTGTACATGGTATTGGTAGACAGAATACAGTCAAACCTCTTTAGGACGAACATCAAGGGACCGATGATATTTTGTTCGCAATAACGGGAGTTTCTTCTTATCCATATGTTTTACCCAGCGAATGCACAGGGTTCTTTGCTTGGACACATCCTACGCCAGTCATCATCGACACCAGGCAATCAAGCAATGATTGCATACGCATCAATGGAGGACGCTGTGAGGCACAGGAGGGGAGCTCCAAGGTCCTGTTTAGTCACCACCCTCCAGCAAGACGTCAAGTTCACCGCCGTCGCATTGAAGACGAGCCGGCACCTCGAAACCCTAAGAAGTTGTGCAGTTGACCGGCAGAAGTGGAGTAACATTTGTTCTGCGGTGGTGTGAACACACATGACCGGCTGTGATTTTGGTGTGGACGCACATGACTAACTGTGATGACCAATGATTTCATTTCATTTATCTTATTTTTTATTTTTCTAAGAAAGAGCTTTGCTGATGTGGTGTATTGGAAGTCATGTGAAATCTACACCGTGATTGTTTTCGTCAAATATCATATCTTCTCTTTTCTCTCTCTGCCGTGGTGCTTTTTGTCACTCCATTGTCGTGAGTTCCCTTTGGAACGTAGACGAGAATTATTATTATTATTATTATTATTATGCACAGGGTTTTATCCAATACAGTTACGAATACTAGTTCTTCTTAGGCAAACATTTGTCTTATCCGAGTGTTCTTCCTAACGAGGTTTCACTGTAATTAGAACTTATACATGTATAAGTAACTTAGTTTAACTACTTGCATGTACTTCAGAAGCCAAGGCAAGGGTGAATGTTTGGGGCATGCCTGCATGGTGATGGGAAGAGATCGATGAAGACAGTCATCTGTTTATAAGAAGATAGGAGCATTCCGCCGCTGCCGCCCTACAGTAGACCACACAACTAAGCGAATATTTTATTTATCCCTCATCCAATCCACTATTGAATACGCCAGCAACTCGTATGCTCACTGTCTTACACCATATTTATACTCTCGCCTTGTTACTTTAAGTCATATCAGCATGAAACAGGTTTTTGGTCTCCCTCGCCGTACCCCGACTGTCTTTGTTTTGCGGCACGCTAAGTTATACTCCCTCGAATCTCGTCTCAACTTGAGGCTTTTTATTTTTGTTTTCCGCTGTATTCATCAGCTTACAAGTCCTCTTCTTTCCTCAATGTTCACCCTCCAGTCGGCTGCTACTTGCACCGAGAGGCGCACTAGAGGGCAATCATTCTCTTCACTTTCTTTGCCCGCAGCTACCACTAGATATGGCATGTTCTCTGTTTCTTTCCTTGGCGCTGATAGGTGGAATTCTCTGCCTGTCTCGTGTCGTCAGGTTGAGCATCTATCCGTTTTTGTCTCGCTCTGTAAAGAGCACTTAGGGTTCCCTGTAACAAGACGGCAACGTCTGTAGGGCCTTCCCTATCGAAATAATAAATTCTACTACTACAGTGTACTACTACATGTACTAGTACTACAGTTCAAGACACACAACTAGCCACAAAGCTTTGAGCCGCTTGTGAATGTTCTACAACGGTGAACGGTTGTAAACGGTTTTTCGTCATTTCCCTGCACATTATGGCGTGCGCTACAAAAAATGGCAAAAATACTAATCAAGCGCCGCGTGCGCTTGTCGCGCGCTCTTTCGCACACCACTAGTAGACCTGGTAGACCCAGGTGCTCGAAGTCCGTACACTTTTACAGTGTGTGTTTGCCGAGCTGAAACTCACACTAGCAATGATCACTTGCCAGAATCCTGCTCGTGGATGGAAGGTATCTCGTCCAAGTTTGTTCTGAGGCCAGGCTCGACTGAACCAGGCCATCTTTCGATCCGATCTGTTTCTCTGGAGTTCGCTGATTTTTCATATCAAATTTTGGTGTCGCAGAGGGTACTCTAAGTCCGTACAGATCAGAGGTGACTCGAAATACACACATATTTCTGCTAATTGCTAACTTGCAATCCCTCGGTTACGACGAAAGCACCGAAGGGATATGTTTGGCATGTGCCTCCACTAGTATTTCTTGCAAAAGCGTGGTTTGTTGCCGAAATGCAAGCTGTTTTTAGTGGGGTCAGAGAAGAAGCAGCTGCGCTGTGAAAACCGCGGGAAAACAGTGGTGGAGATGCCAGGAGTGTCAACCTTTCTGCAAGGATTGGTGGTTCTCTGTAAATTCTTCTCCTCTGGCCATTGTCAGCTCTAAGCTGGCTCTTGATGATTGAGTGAAGGTCTGTTTGACGCTGTGTCCGTTCGAAATCGGTCTTGGCAGAGTTGATTTTTGCATGAAATGTAACCCAATTTGTATTTCGTAAGGACACTCGAAAACCCAGTCGCGTGGTATGGGGCTTCTGTTTATCGTAGATCCCTGAAAATTGGTACGCGAGGAGAACATACCACACTGTCCCCTCCATAAAATATTTGAGTCGAATACAATAAGGCTGTGTTTACATGAGAAATTTCAACCCGGGTCGAGTTCAGCCCGGGTTGAAAGTCTGTACGATAGACAAAAGAGGTGAGCGTTTACATGAAGACAGTTGACCCGGGTCAAATACTGATATGCCGCCAAAAGTCCACTTCTACAGTCCTGTATGGTCACGTGAATCCGTTCGCGCGAAATTTGCATCTGCAGTGCTGTTCAAACCTGGCGCGAGATACGCACAGAAGTACGTTTGTACGATTTTCTTGACCCGGGTTGATTTCAACCCTCCCCTTGGGGGGAGGGTTGAAATCAACCCGGGGCGAAATTTCAACCCGGGTCAAGCGCAATGCGTCATGTAAACGCGCCATTCACTTTGTGCACATGGCGGGTTGAAATCTGACCCGGGTCGAACTCAACCCGGGTTGAAACGCTTCATGTAAACACAGCCTAACAGAACATGAAATTATGGGCGTACGAACTTAGGATACCATGTACGGACTTCGAGCACCTGGGTCTACTACTGTCACTAGTACAGTGTACACTACACAGCTACACTACACTTTTGTACGTACAGCTCCACACAGTACAGCTTTTTTTATTTTTTTATTTTTTATTGATTGAGTAATTATACTAAAAATGTTTGGCACCTAGTACCTATAGGCTATGATCAGGGGATGGCCCACGCCTGGTAAAAAAAGTAAGTAATTAAAAAAAATTAAAAATAAGAGGTTCTGTGTTCCGGCTCTCCGCCTTCTCCGCGAACATAAGAGAACTAGAGGAGAACAAACAAACACAAGAAGCAAGAATGACACGAAAAGCAGAAATTATGAGTAGTAGTAGTAGTAGTAGAATTTATTATTTTGATAGGGAAGGCCCTACAGACGTTGCCGTCTTGTTACAGGGAACCCTAAGTGCTCTTTACAGAGCGAAACAAAAACGGATAGATGCTCAACCTGACGACACGAGACAGGCAGAGAATTCCACCTATCAGCGCCAAGGAAAGAAATGGAGAACATGCCATATCTAGTGGTATGAGAACATGGTATAAATGAGCACGGCCATCAACCTCAACAGGGGATAGCCGCCTCGGCAACAACAAGAGCAGCTGAGTCCGCGGCAAAGACCGGTGCATAGAGCCGCCTAGCACCCCTCAGGCACATCACACTGGATCGGACCAAGGCAAAGCTGATTTGACACCGGATCGAAGCCATCACGGCACTGTAGGCCTCTCCGGTCTTGTCGGCGATGAGGGACGCTATCCTCTTGTACAGAGAGGTGGCAGATTTCCCCATGCCTCCCGTAGTGGAGAACACGGCGGGAACAAAGCTGGAGTGTTCCACTTCTCGGATTCTCTGCTCATAGGCACGGCGCTTGGCTTTTTCGTGACAGGTGTAGCTAGCAGCAAGTGAGTTGAGGCGATTCGAGGACGCAAAAGGGTTAAACACCCGGACATCAATGTAGGTGCGCTCAAACCGCCCTCCCCAAATACCACTAGCCACCACGTCAAGGCGGGCTTGGTCGTCGCCCACAGCAGTACGGTACCGGAGCTGCTCTCCAGTGAGTGGCTGCAAATGTGGCTCAATAGCCACCTGGTGGCCAACACGCTTCGCAAGGCGAGCTGTCACATCGCGTACCTCGTTGTGGCGGAGGGTTGGGAAACCGCCTAACGGGCAGGAGAGGGCATGGCTGACGGTGAACTGCTGTCCACAGGAACATGATGTTGGCAGTCGTACTGGGTGCCAGCCATACCGGAGGTGCACAGCATCGCGGAACTCAGCCTTCGTGAGGGTGAAGCCGTGGGCCTTTAGGGGCCGGCAGGTGAGCCAGCTGGATGCCCCCCCCCCCCCCCCCCCCCGCTCCGAAGCAAGGTCGATGGTACGTTGAACCTCTGGAGGTGCGGCAGAATGCAGAGCGACGGCCTCGGCTTGGAGTGATGTCTTTGCCTTCGCCCTCAACAGCTGCTTGTTCTTCCGCACTTCCTGCAGGGCATCGCCAAGCGTGGCAGTCTGCTGCTGAATGCGCCGCACCAGGGGGCCAACGATGGTCTTGGAGTGGGCGTACTGGGCCCCGAGGGAGGCAGGTGTGATGAGCCCCAGACCACCATGTCGACAAGGCAGAGCCAGAAGCTGTCGCTCATCATCGTTGACGGTTCTGCCACCTAAGAGAGCGGGGATGAACTTGTTTCTGATGGAACCCTCCAACGGCTGCATGTACAAATGTAGCACACGGTACGAGGTGATTCGTAATTTTTTAACATTGAGTCATTTCTTAACAAATCGGTAAAATATCTCATTGCAAGCACCTGCAAAAAGTCACTTCAAATTTCTTTTTGCCATTGCCATTGCCAATGTTCTGTCAAGTTCGCCTCCAAAATTGAGACTGATATTCCTTCAGGAAGTGACATTGCAAGAGCTTTCAGTCTGCATGTGCGCGATGTTTACGGTAAAATAGAGTATAAGAGAGTCATAGCCGCTGGTTTCAACCTCGAGTGACAACATATTTAGCTGAATAGGAAGCATATGATAGTTACATACTGGAAACGACGCCTGGGAAGGAGGAATGTCGGTGTGTTGGCCCTAGTAATGGCCAAACATTGGCAATCACTGAATTTGCTAACAGATGTTGATCACAATTACACATGAAATCAGGGTGATACACCTGTTGCTATGTAAGCTTGAATGGCTTGTATTTGGATGAACATGATCTTGATCCAGTCTTGCTGGACCATCTTGGAGACGTAGGGTCTCCTTCTATTGAAAACTGACTTGAAATTGTGCTGCTAAGGCCTATTTTACCATGATGTTAAGAAATGACCACAACAAATAATATGCGGAAAAATTGCCATTTTTCAACTGCCACCTGCTTCCCAACACCAAGGATTATGTGAATGAGAATCCCAACAGTGCAATCCAAGGACATCAGTATTACATTTTTAGAGGACGAAATGGAAAGATTCACACCTCGAACCCTACGGAAGGCTATTTTACTTTCGTGTTAAATAATGACGAATCACCTCGTACAGCTGGGATTTTTCGCATGCTGAGCCTCTTGTACGGGCAAAATAACACATGTTGTGAAGAATCAACACATGTACAGGTTCCTGCACGAGTACGAGGGCAGTACCGCGGAATCCAGCTCGCGCCGCGATAGCGGCAAGGGCTGGATGAACAGCGGTACTGGCCGAGTATGAGTGACTGGAACGTGTTTCCCGTGTGCACCCAAGCCAAATAAAGAGATACGTACATGTACATGACAGACACACGTACATGACAGACACACCTGCATTGTGGTTTGTGATTGTTTTCTGGTACAGTTTTTCGTAGTAGTCCATAGTGCTTTTTTTCTCGTGGTGCCATTGACATTGTCGACTGGGCATTGGGCATTCTGGCTGTTCTATGTATTCCTACGGATTTTTCCCACGTCTTGATCGGAAACCTCGGCAAATTGCGTGGGTCCTGCAGGTTGCTGAGCATTGCGCGCTTTGGTTGAGGCTCATCCGGCTCGTCCAAGATCTCCTTCGTGAGCGACTCCGCAATAAAAGTTTCAGTTTCTTCCTCAACCTTTCGGAGAAGCTCATTCACATCGCCAATATCGTTCAACAAAGGGGCTTCTTTTCTCCCAGTTACATACGGGAAAAAACGAATCACCAGATACAGTATTTACAGAGTCTGTCACTCAGTAGGATCACTGCACTGTGCAGGTTCACTGGATGCGTGCCTCCGCCGCCACTAGCACAGCAGGGGACTCAGGCATGGCAGGAGCAAACATGCTCCTTGAGCCACGCAGGCACATAGCACCACAACGCACCAGGGCAAACCCAAGGCGGCAGCGCAGCAAGGAGATAACCTGCCCGTATGGCTCCTTACTCTTCTCAGCCAGGAGAGAGGCGATCCGCGTGAAAAGAGCATTGGCATGCTTGCCATAGCCACCAGAGGCAGAGAGCACAACGGGCACGAAGGAGGCATCAGCTGGGATCGCTTTTTTTTCGAGAAGCGTGCGCCGTGCGTACAGACTCAGTAAAGCTAGCTGCACTGTTACCATGGTCACTACTCACAGTCATGAGTAACCATGGTCCCAGGCCGGCAGATCATGAGGAGCAGGGAGTCGTAAAATACATTATTTTTACGACTCCCGGCCTGATAAGGCCCAGATGAGGAGCCTTGATTTTTTTTTTTTTTTTTACTCCCTGGCCGTTTTGACGTCATCACTTTCACTCAGAAAAATAATAAGGCACCCATTTTGATAGTCCAGGCCCGGGGCCGGGGATGCATCGATGGCCCACGCCTGGTAAAAAGAATAAACAGAAAAAGAAGAGAAAAAAAAAGAAAATAATAAGGCACCCATTTTGATGAGGGGATCGATATGGTGCACGCCTGGTAAAAAGAATAAAAATTAATAGAAAAGAATCATGACAAGTACATGACTAGACCATTGTAGACCTCTAGACAAAAATGTTCATGTCTGACTTTAGTTCAACAGTCCTGCAAGGAAACACGTGCCTCGGCTACCTTGATCGTTTGAAAAGGCTTGATTTGAAGAGTTTTGTCTAACTAATTTTGAATGAAACGGTCAGCTTCGTTCAGCCTTGTATTTTGTAAGTTGTAGGATCTACACTTGTGAATTGTGTTATCCAGATTCATAGACATACCGATAGTTCTGTTCATGTTGGAGAGGTTACCAGTTGGCTTTTTACCTATGCCCGTCAGCGTTTGCTTTCCTAAACCTTCTTGGAGCACACGATCGAATAGGTCCTGAAGATAGCAGCAGTTGAGTATGGCGTCTCCGGAAGAAGACATCGATGCTAAAATCAACTACAGCCACGCTGATGAATACTGGAAGGTAAGGAGCAGAACGTGCTATACGTGACAATCTTACCTCCTTTCTCTATTTTCGTGCCTCAGTGAAATGGAGAAGTAGGTTTATATTTTTGTAAATTTGAGGAATACAGTGAAGAAATATTTTGGATACCTCTTGGATTTTCATTGGTGACAAAGGTGTATGGGTTGAACTTTTCACAGACCAATCTCGACACACCCACATGCACACACACACGCGCGTGCGCGCTTATTTCAAACAGGCGGTAAAAAAAAACCAAACCCGGTCAATTCCAGAAAATACGGTGCACAATGCATACGTACACACATGCACACGCGCGCGCGCACATGTACAGAAGCACATACACACACACACACACGACAGTGCATGTATGCCCTTACGGGATGCTAACAGGTCCTGAAGGGCCCGATAGTGTTCAAGTCACGAGCTGACTCTGGTGTGACGAGTCTAAGTGCTGACGACGGCGATATCTCTGGCCACATCCGCAGTTGTAGTCGAGGGCGACGGGCTCAAGGGGATGAATGGTGTTGCGCACCGTTCTTGACCCTCTGCCATCCTGGGCATACCAGTCCATGATCTGGCATTGTTTTTTTTCACATCGGCGCCAACATTCTTCTGCCGCCGCTTCCTGGGCCGATGACCCATAACGTTGCAGCGTCTCTGTATTTATGTTGCTTGCGTCTTTTCATCATCTCACCATTATCAGCTGTTCTAACATCCTGCAAGATGAACGATAAAATCAAGAGTCCGTAACCTCAAGAGTGTGCAACTGGGGTCTGGCTGCTGTAGGCCCACTGCGCGGCGGAATTCCAACATTACGTCATGCCGCTGAGGCACAGCTGTACAAAACTCCGCATTCCGCGGTGCTTGGAACCAGGGAGTAGTATATGCGCAACGAACGTGTACGTCATTTTTGCCGTAATGTTGGAATTCCGCCGCGCGGACCCCCATGTACAGAGTTGCACACTCTTGGGGTTATGGACTCTTGATAAAATCCTTTTCATGTGTTTCACGTGATCTTCACCTTGGAGTTGATGGAGTCGATTTCAGTGAAGAATGACAGGCAATGTTTTGACTTTGATTTTTGGTCTCTCTCTTTCCCTGTCTTTCTGTCTCTGCCTCTGTCTCTCTCTCTCTGTCTGTCTCTGTCTCTCTGTCTGTCTGTCTGTCTCTCTCTCTGTCTCTCTCTCTCTCTCTCTCTCTCTCTCTCTCTCTCTCTCTCTCTCTCTCTCTCTCTCTCTCTCTCTCTCTCTCTCTCTCTCTCTCTCTCTCTCTCTCTCTCTCTCTCTCTCTCTCTCCCTCCCTCTCTCTCTCTCTCTCTCTCTCTCTCTCTCTCTCTCTCTCTCTCTCTCTCTCTCTCTCTCTCTCTCTCTCTCTCTCTCTCTCTCTCTCTCTCTCGTAGGGTCAACCAGCTACTGTCGATGGCATGCTTGGTGGATTTGGCTCTATTTCTCGCAAAGACGTGGAGGCATCCAAGGCCTTGCTGAAGACGTATTACAAGCCGTCGGTTAGTCAATTTGTCGGTACAGTTTCCTATTTACAGGAGTAGGCACTTTGCGAGGTTTTGCTATAGCCTACTGATTTATTTGACAACTGATTTATTTGATTGCTGTGGCTAAGTTAGTGCTGTTGTTATTGTTATCCCTGTCTGTGCAGGGCACTCGTGCTAATGGCAGAGCGCTAGGTGAGTCCGATTCAACTGATGTACCCGGTTTCATCCCATCATTTCCCACTGTGTTTTGAGCTGTGGCTTTCCTTTACGTTTGGCCTTTCCCTTGATCTTCTTGCCGGCTATTTTTGTTGTCTGGCTGCCCGTATGTCTGCCCGTGCGGAACAACGTGTTAGAGCAGTGTCGATGTGTGCTATCTACCGTGTGTGGCGACAGTGCAGCATAGTTCCTGATTGAGACCAGCCACACCTCCCACCCCACCCCCATCTTTCCTCTTTCTTTGACCATTGCAGCAGGAAACCTTGCATTATGCTGGAAACCTTTGGGGGATCCCGATAAACCCTGTAAACCCAGCGCTGGGTTTACCGGGTGTTAGCGGCCGTCGTGAGTTCCCTTTGGGAACGGACACGAGAATTTTTTTATTTTACTCTTTTTTTGGGGGGGGGGGGGGGGAGGGATCTGGTGAACTTCAAACAGTTGATGCAGTAAACGAATCTTTCTTGTGTGGTAGCTTGTATTTTCAGCCCAGTTCCGCACCTACATTACTCGTGTGTCTGGTCTTGAGTTCAGGCAGCATGATGATGAAGTCCGTGTTGGTCATTTTTATTGTAGCTCTGAGTTTCTTCAAGGAAAAGTGCAATCATTGGGCAACTTTGAATACAGTCACTGAGTCTGGCCGCGGTGCCGTACTGGCGGGCGCCGAAGAACCGAGCGTCAAAGAACGAACAGGCCAGGGGTTCACCGAGCACAGCATGCTGGTGTATGCGCTGACTCAGCTGCATTCAGACCGCAGTACTTGAAAAAAATAAGACAGGCCTGGGCTACAAGGGCTGGCTGGCTGGTGCCTTCGATCTTCTGTACCCGGCAGTTCTGTAGGCATCATTTTTACCCAATGCTGTAGACAGCAAGCTGTTTCGGTCATAAAGGCCTCCTTATCAGTACAGCTACGAGCTTTAAGGTGGCTGGGCAGTACAACGTTTTAAGGGGTAATTTTGACTACATTTTGACTGCATTTTTGAGTTTATCGGCAAAGCGGAGATGAAATTTGTTTTTCGGTGAATCCCTAGAGAATAGCCTTCTCTAGCTTCCTATAGTTTTATTTTTACTTTTGGACAAAATTTGAAAATGTTTTATGAAAGGTCCGTGTTATTTTTCCACGTACAGTTGAACATCGATTATCCGACCACCTCTGGGCAGACAACTGTCAGGCGGTGTTCAGATAAGGCAAATGTTCCGGATAAGAAAAAACTGTCACTCACACACTTTCAGTGGTTATTACTAGCCGCACGACCTTTTTACTTTTTACTTTTCAAATGGCTCACTACATGCACAGTGCGTACTCTACGGCACGTGCGCCCAAAAAAACTGTTACGGATAATCGAATGGTCGGATAGTCGATGTGCGGATAATCGATGTTCAACTGTACCTTTCATAAAACATTTTCAAATTTCATCTCCACCTTGCCGATAAACTCAAAAATGCAGCATTTACACAGCTTTGTCTCGTTGTAACTAGCTATGGCGTTGTGACTGCTGTTGTAGACTGTGGGGCAGGCATCGGTCGTGTTAGCAAGCTGCTGTTGATGCCGCTCTTTGACAAAGTGGACATGGTCGAGCAGAACGGCGAATTCCTGGAAAGGTCGTTCACCTACATGGTGAGTGAGGTGTGCGCGTGCCATGTCCATGTTTGGCATGTCCATGTTTGGCATGTCCATGTTTGGCATGTCCATGTTTGGCATGTCCATGTTTGGCATGTCCTTGTCTGTGTAAAGTGTGGCTGGTATGGTTTTGCTTTTCTTTATTTTATTTGATCAAAGCGTTTCTCAATATGCAAAGACTCCGCTGTAGCCATCCATTATATCCACACACCTTCACAACACTCTCCAAGCGGTCTCTGGGCTACACCAATCACCAAAAAAAATTTTTTAAGCCATCTTGGATGATTTTATTCTATTTCCAGTGATCAGTGTAGCCTGGAGACTGCTTGGAGGGTGTTGTCAGGCTGTATCAGTATTTCATCAAATGTTCATCCAATGATGTCCTCTCACCAGCAAAAGGTTGCTTCTCGCAGAACGATCGAAGATCATGAGTGATTATGAATGAGGATGGTACCCTCTTCCATAAAGTTGCTTCCCTGCTCACAAACTATGACGGAATTTTGAGGAACAGTTTTCAACAGAATTTGGTATTCCACCCCCATCCTATGACTGCTGCTGGAGAAAAAACAAGCAAACAGATCAATAACAACGGTGTCATGCCTGGATTTGAGCCTGTTTGTGCCAGAGTGAGTGTGAGAGAGAGAGAGAGAGAGAGAGAGAGAGAGAGAGAGAGAGAGAGAGAGAGAGAGAGAGAGAGAGAGAGAAGTATAGAGTATGCCGCAGGCAGCAGTGCATATCCATACTTTTACGCCTGCCTGTTGAGCCCCACACTAGCTGAAGTTGCTTCATTTTGTGTATGGCTGGTTGCAATGGATTCCCAGCGTACATCATGTAATTCCATTTGTGTTTTTTGCATCTGCATTGCCAGGGTGACAAGGCGGCGAACGTTGGAGAACGATTCTGCAGTGGCCTACAGGTACGCACCATGTGTTATGCCGTTCGAGGGGCTTGTGCAGTTGCGCTCGGTGAAATCCGACCCGAAGTGCGAAACGGGCGCCCTGTGCCAGTTCGGATTACATCATTGTATTTGTACATGTGTACGTCCAGCCGCATTTGTGCCACGTCCAGCCGCGTTTGTGCCACGTCCAGGGTGTCAAGCGCCATGCAAAATGAGGACGCCAAATGTGCACTCTGGGTCGGAGTTCACCGAGCGCAACTGTGTAATCGGCAGCGTCAGTGTGTCCCGTGTTTGCCATGTCCCAGAAATCTGCGCACCCTGCGGGCAACACTGGGGCAACACGCTTGGTTAGCTTCACGGTGTTTGCTCGAGTTTGGTGCGCGTGAACATCTCTACATGCCGTGCACCGCATGCTATCACAGCAGCGTCGCCTACCCATGTGCTGCTGCGTGTACACAAGCGTGCAATGGAGGAAGGCTACATTTTTGCTGTGACTCCGACGTTCGGTCAATCGTCAGGCAACAATGAACCTATTTCGATTGTTTTTGCCCCCGTGGTATCAAGCACTTTTGCAAGTACAGTGAAAACTGTCTAAGGCGACCCCTCAAGGGACGAGAAAAAGTGGTCGCCGTGGCCAGTGGTCTTCTCATCCAGGTTCAGTGGGTCACGTGACCATATCCACAGTCATGTGATACATCATTTTGATCAGTGCATCCCAGTGCACACACCTACATGTATGCTACTCTAGCACGACTCATGACATGTGCCCGGGGTCCTCAGACCTGTGAAGGGTCGTGCATGCATGCACCATGCACATCTACACTTCCTGCACTGATGTGTAGATCTACCATGCATGGTGCACCATGCAATGCATACATTTACATTGTACTAGCACTGTGCAACGCGGTCGCGGGTGGGTGGTCGCCTTATCCGAGCTGTTTTGAATGTGAATGCGTCCGTGACAAGGAAAAGTGGTCGCCATGGTGGAGTGGTCGCCATACCCGAGTGGTCGCCATTACAGCTTTTTACTGTATTTAGCAGCTTGGCTTGTTCTGTTTTGTTTGTACATTTGCTTTACTACAGGACTTTACACCGGCAGCCGGCCGCTACAATCTTATCTGGATACAGTGGGTGATCATCTACTTGACCGACGGTACGCTGGCGTGTGTGTGTGTGTGCGTGTGTGTACGTGTGTGTGTGTGTACGTGTGTGTGTGTGTGTGCATGCATGTGTGTGCGTGTGCGTATTAAGCTGCTGTGTATACCGCATTCACTCACATACAAGCGCATGCCCTTACATGGGAAAAATGTGGGGTTTTTCCATTTTGCCAGGAAACGAATGTTACGGATACAAGGGCATGTCTTTCAATATGAGGACTCGAGTCTTCAAAATACACTCTTGGGCCTTGGCACTTGAGTTTTTCACGTCTTTTTTTGTGGAGGTGCCCTTGTATTCGAATATAAGTGCGTGCCCTTTTATGCACGTGAATACGGTCTGTATGTGTGTCTGCCTACCTGTTTGTCTGTTTGCCCTGTTACATTGGAATTTTCATGCCATTGTCTTGTGAAGTGAAGGGTGTGACTGTTTCGTTGCTGGCATGGCCTTCTTCATCTTTCCTCTTTTCGTTTGGTTGTTGGTTGATTCGCGGCTGTTCAGACGATTTCGTCAACTTTCTTAAGCGGTGCAAGGCTGGCCTGACAAAAGATGGGCTGATCGCCATCAAAGACAATGTCACGCGGGGAGAACGAGATTATGACGAGCAGGATAGCAGTTCGACCAGGTAAGGAACAATCCAACGTGCCACTGGCTGCATCAAATCAGCATTCTCACTTGGCTGGACTGTTGTATCACCTAAGGATATTTTCTACGTCAAGCTAAGTTGCTGTCTGATGATCGGTTAAAACCGTGAAACTCAGAGTTACAGAAGAAACGCTTTTCGTCCCTCTCAAGTGTGTGTACTAGGCTCTGCACCTTGGTGTATTGAGCACTCTCACGAGCAACCACAACTCCCTCCGAGT
This sequence comes from Sycon ciliatum, assembly GCF_964019385.1. NCBI lineage: Eukaryota > Metazoa > Porifera > Calcarea > Leucosolenida > Sycettidae > Sycon > Sycon ciliatum. Next base: position 6,680,629 of record NC_088650.1, on the reverse strand, counting down.
ATACTTTTTTGTAAATGTTTTTGTAAATGTAAATGTAAAAAAGAGAAGAAAACACATACTTTTTTGTTGTGAATGACTTCCATTTTCATTGTCAATCTTCCCCTTTTTTTCAGTATAATTTATGTACTGGTACTTGGATTTGGCAGAGTTCGCTTGCTTTCGGAGTTTGCATTCTTTCTCTCTCTCTATCACAAGCACCATGCGTGTGTATTTTCTATGCTGGTGTTCACTACACTATACATTGGAGATGGAGTGTGGTTTCCTATTGCCAGCTACTCCTTACTGTCCTATAGCGGGAACTACTCATCTCTCTCTCTCTCTCTCCCTCTCCCTCTCTCTCTCTCCCTCCCTTTCTCTAGCTCTCAACCTCCCACCTTTGTGAATTATTGTATGTGCCTATGGCATTCTTCTCATTTTCTGCGCTGCCTCTGCCATTGTTGCTGTTGCCATAGAACAATGGATGAGATGAAGGCGATCTTTTCAAAAGCTGGCCTAACTCTGATGACCAAGAAGAAACAAACTGACTTTCCACCGGACCTCCATCCTGTCATCATGTAAGAAGTTACTGAGGATCCTGCACGCACACACACACCCACACGCACACCATTGGACCATTGGACGCCCATCGCCAGAGGCGATGATAGCGATGCTACAGCAGAAGCCATAGCAGCTTGTGCTGGGATTGCACCATTCAACAGCTTGCAAGGCTGAAGAATTGGCCGCCACTATTCAGCCTGGTCTACACCACACAGCTATGAAGTGGCTTTTTCTGGCCAGTGAATCCCTACTTTTTGGTCTTTTTGGTCTTTTTCATTTTTTTTACGCACACGCATCACACCACATACTCCGGCATGCACTGGCTGTTGGTAACCACCCAGGAGAATGAAAGAAAAGTCAGGAGGAGTCTGAGAAAGAGAAGAAAGACGTGTGTGACCATAATCGTCAGGAATCGAACCCGCAACCTATCGATTGGAAATCGCTGCACATACCACTGCACCATATGGGACACACATACACACACACACACACACACACACACACACACACACACACACACACACACACACACACACATGTACGCATGCACAGTGCTGCTCGATGACATTCAATCGCATGAGTCAAGTTCACGTTCCCTAGACCTGCGAACATTGGGCTGTGAAATGGTGCAGAGCACAAACTTGACTAGAACTATCGGATTTCATTGAGCAGCTCTGTATTATAGCGTTGAGTGACTACCGGTATATTTCTGCTTTACTGGCACTGACAGGAATGTGGTCACGTTCGCCCAAGTCGAGCTCCCTTCTTTGACCTTAGGTTTTTTTGGTATATAGGTCAGACCGGTGAATTACGCTACTGTTTTTATTTACTTTATTGGACAAGGAGACGCATACACCAGACACCAAGGACTCACCTGACTCCAACTCAACAGCAGGTGCATCGCGGGACGTGCTCAGGTCACCAATTAGTTCAGTCTACTCGCGATAAGTCACACACTTTTAAGTCACGCAGTCGCGATAAGTCGCGCACTTTTGCAATTCGGAGGGCATAATATACTTTTGTATACGTTACGTACAATATTGTGTAAGTGGCGCACTCGCGCTGCGTCACGCATGTTTGTCTTCAAGACAGGGTGCGTGACTTATCGCGAGTAGACTGTATCTACAGTGGTGGCACGTCTAGTGTGATCTCTTGAGAGCCAGCGTTCACCGCACATCCAAGTGCTCCTACTGATAGGCCCTTTGCCCGAAATCTGATATTATAATATGAACTTTATAGAAAAGAGAAAGGACCAAGGAACTACAAGTTACGCTATAATGTCCACTAACACCACCAGTAACTGAACAATCAGCTCATGTGATAACATTGCACGACACTGACCGACAACTCTTTCTTTTCTATAAATTAATCCTTGGCTCTCCATCCAAGTCCGTATATTTACTTAGTATTCAGTAGCCACTAGTGTCCCACATGTACTTTCCTGCCGCTGCTTGACTAATCGACAATTACATGTATTTGGACAGAAGCAAGTGATTCTGAAGATGGGCATGGCCCGAAAATTTGGATTAAACTGTTCTTATTATTTTCCAAATAATTGTAGCCGACAGACCGTCTTGGGTGGTGTATGATTTTGTGAGTAAGGAGCAAGTGGATCGAAACAGAATTAAAAACATGTTCGCAGCAGCTGCATCGTTTGCTCTAGTGGAGTGTTGTGACTTCCTCGTGTTCTGATTTCCGCTGCCTGTGTTGCTTTCTGCTCTGCTCTGCGTTCCGCGTAGGTTTGTTCTGCATTGACTCAGCACCCGTGTCTCGAAGCATAGCCCCAGAACCGCACTGATCTCTCTTCTACATGGTAAGGTGGACATCATGTCGCTCATTGGATGCAATCCTGCGAAGTGATGCTCCGACGGGAACTTTGGCCTGCAGCTTGACCGACAGGCTCTGGAACACCGTGCAGCGTACTGCGCCAGGAAAGATTGCAGCCTGCGGCCCGTACTTTTATGGCAGACATGTGTGCAGTGGCTACTACCACCGGACCTGCTTGCCCAAGTAGTAGCAAGTTTTTCCGGACTTGATTGGACCTCGCCGCATGGGTACGCCAGGCTCTCAGTGTTTTCGTCGAAGCGACAGTCAGCTGGCTATTACAAGTATGAGGCATGTAAGACCTGACCGTGCTGTGCCAGAGTCCGTGCCACAGTGGCAGGAGTACAAGCTGCACGCACTCTACTACCACAAGAGAATCACCACCTCTACCTCTGTCTTGCTTTCTTTATCATGGACATAGCATACAGCCACTGCTGAAGCTATTCTGTCTCTCCTAGACTGCCTACAGTCCATTCTTTGGAAAGTGGCACCCTAGCTTTTTAATTTACATCTTAGCAGATGCATTAAAGTGGCTGTTCTCGTTACACATGCCCCATTGGACGGCCCGTACGATTCATTCTTTCAACTTTCGTTTTCACCGAAATTAGCTGGTTACTGGTGTGCAGTCGGTTCCCCTGTCCTGTTCTTTCTGTTTTTAACGATAAGATCAATTTTTCAATCACACCATGTCTCTCCTCGTTTTTGAAAATCGCGTTCCGATTTTTTTTGTATGGTAAAATTGATGTGGCCTTGAGTGCGTTCTCAGCAATGTAGTGGACCAGTTTCCGATGACCGGGCTGTAGATCCCTAACCCGCTTAGTTCACATCTGGAATTGAAACGTGTTCTACCCTCAGAGGCCTGTCTGCACTTCTATTTTCCTCCTTTGTGCCGGTCAACACCTTTGTTCAATGTTCAGGCGTTAGCCGGTTTGATGCTGTTGCTGTGACAGGCTCTGCGCATGCTATACACGGTTTTTTTAAATTCTTTATTCTCACGATGGCACCATCGCCAATAAGAGTTTGTTGTTGTTGTTGAAATTTTATTTTGTATCGCAACACCTTTGTTCAATGTTCAGCCGGTAGCTGGTTTGATGCTGTTGCTGTTGCTATGCCCCTGGTTCTGTACATCGGGTGTTGTTACTGTATGATTCACGCATGCACAGGCTCTGCGCATGCTATACACGCTTGTAGGTTATGGCTTGGCCCAGTACATGTGCAAGCACCTGGATACTGCTGTTGTTGCTGCTGCTGCTGCTGCTGCTGCTGCTACTTCAGCATCGCAATTGATCAATGCATTTTTGCAACAAGTGCGATGACTTTCAGCAAGAACTGAGCGTGCACAAAATTGTTCGCTAGCCTATAGGTCAATGCACCGGCTAGACAGTCGAAGTGTTTGCGCTTTGCAGAACAGTCTGATGATGCGATGCAGCAGCTAGGTTTCGTCCAGCTCGACGGGCATATGCATACAGCTTGGAGTAGTGTGATAACAGTTAGAGGGGAAATACCCTAAAATCACATTGTCACCGGATGTAGTCTTCGGGGCGCTGAGTCGAATGGTCTTGGTCCGAGGAAGCTGAGACGCTCTCTCCTTTATTCCCAATCGAACTCGCACACTTCCGCCGAAACTGGGTGACTGCGCCCTACTAGATGGGGAGTTGCATGCAAAAAGTCACTACAACAATGTAAAAGTGCCGTTTCGTTCTTATAAAGCACGGATGACCGCGATTGGTCCATATGTTGTAGTCTTCTGGACACTGAGTCAACTGGTTTTGGTCCGAAAAGGCTGCGATGCAGCGTTCGGCCCTTATTCCCAATCGAACACGGGTGAGAAAGCGGTCACGTGCTCATGCATACACCAGTCAACTGGTCACCGTGCCTGCAGGCTACAATTTTCACACCAAGGTTCAACTCAAAGGTTCAACTCGAGTGACAGGAACGCTGTAAAATTACATGTAAGTTGTAGTAGGGCGCAGTCACCCAGTTTCGGTGGAAGTGCGCGAGTTTGATTGGGAATAAAGGAGGAAGGGAGCGTCTCAGCTTCCTCGGACCAAGACCATTCGACTCAGCACCCCGAAGACTACAACCGGTGACAATTTGATTTTAGGGTGTACCAGGTATACTTCCCCTTTAAATGCTACCAAGAGTCCACAACCCCCAGAGCTAGAGTGTGCAACGCGCGATAGGGTCTTGTCACGACTCGTTTTCAACACGTCATTTTCATGTCGCGAATGTTGCGGCGGCCCGCAAGCGCAGCTACATGAAAATGACGTAATGTTGAAAACGAGTCGTGACAGAGATAATAATTATGTGTGTGGCGTTGTCTCTGGGGGTTATGGACTCTTGATGCTACCAAGAGTACATACTCTTGATGCTACTGATAACATTATCTGTGCATCCCTACATCGTTCTTGGCAGGGCATGCCACCGTTGCTGCGTTTGAATTCACTCGAAACTTGACGTCAGCAGTGAAAAATGAGTCGTCTTCAAAGACCTAGTCGTCAGTGCAGTAGCCATGGTAGCCCTTGGAGGATAATTCTCCAAAATAACCGGGCAGATTCTGCTCGAAAGGGAGAACCATACAAACCTTATGGGCCATAAATAGGTGGGTACTTCCTTGCTCAAGTAGTTAGTTGGTAAAAGTTAGTTATCCACACACCAAACATGCCTGAAACACACCCGCCAAGGGCTACACGACTACTGGCACTACAAAAAAAGTACACTACAATGTACAATGTATCGAAACTTGACGTCAGGCTTCGAATTCTCCACTAGAACCGTTTCGTACAGCGCGCTGAGTCTTGTCCTCACAGAATATTACTGGTCACATGCAGCTGTACATAGTTACACGGCACCAGACCGTGGCCACCGTCAGCGTTGTGTGCGTTATACCAGCGGTCGTCCGACTCCAGGATATTGAGAATCGTCACCATTTCGCCCTGCACGACGGCGAGCTCATCGGCTGCACTGGGTGTGAAGTCGTACAAGACGGTTGCTGGGCCCAGGCAGGCAGTTCGTTCGGTTTTGACGGGTGGTAGCAACGGCACGTCGTTATTCATCACGTCTGCCATCGGTACATCATACTCAATGGGCTCTTGTGTCGGCCAGGCCGTGGTGGGGTGCTTGACTGTTTCTGCGATCTTGGTGACCTCGGGCGTCGGTGCCGGTGATGGAGAAAGGCTCATGTCATCGGCGAGCGGTTTCACCGTATCGTACATCACCGTCTCGTACTGAATGGCGTCGTCTGTTGAATCCGCTGTGTTACTCAATGGTGCTGGTGGCAGCCGTGGTAATGGACAATGTTCCTCGGTCAAGGTGCGGCGACGTTGAACATTCATGTAGGAGTCATTGGGAGGCGGGTTCATCGGAGGAGGAGGTCTCGGCCCGATTTCCATTCGCTGGAGGCTTTCCTTGCGAACCTGCGGCCAATTTGAATAGATGTCATTTTCACTCTTGCTTAGTTTTGTGCTAGCTGCTGTTTGTGAGGTTACAGATAGGGTTGCCCTTCTTGAGCCAGCTGTAGTCAGGCTTTCGTCGAAGGTGGAGTATTGCGCCGTTTGCGCCTGATCAGCGCAGATGTTTTCCTGGTTGCTGGGCGCAATGGCATGGATATCGTTCAAGCTAGAGGATCTAGGTCGGTTCGTGTGCTGCGTCGTCGTTGTCAGTGAAGGCGATAAGCATGTAGGAAGCGTCTCTCTACGGCCACTTCCGGGTCTGCTTCCAGCGTCCTCTTTGGATTCCGATGCTGTGGGTGGCCGCGGGGTAGACATCTCGAAGAAGCCAACCGTGTCCACAGGGGCACCCCACCTGGTTCGAGTTGCACTATTACTGCCCCTGGCCCGCGGTGATGGACCACTAGCTCTGCGAATTGGTGAGTTTCCGGGGACGTTTGCGAGAACATCACCACCAAGCAGTAAGTCGTTCGGCGTCAGGCCATACTCAGTCTGCACGACGCTGAAATCCATCGGCCCGCACCCGATCTTGTCCAGCAAATTCATGTTCAGCGTCTTGTGCCCCGGGTACACCGCTACCTCGATATGTTTCGGCGGAATAATCTTCTGCTGGCGCTTTTTGGCCAGCTTGGGCTTACAAACCCCGTTTGCTTCTCGCTTGGCGACCTTCTCCCGATGGACCTCTACATTCAATATGATCTGGCTAGCATCGGATAGGATCGACTGGCACGTATCGTCAACTACGTCCAACACTCCAAGCACGGATGAAGTGGACTCGTTTATTTGGTACGCGAGACTTCCCATTGCTTGAACGGCGTAAGATTTCGACGTCTGGAAATTTTTTCGCCTGGAGGCATCCGAGGCAGCTTCTTCGTACTGATTGTCACAATAATCAGCCAAACTGGCCAGGTTAGAATGACTGCTTATTAGCGCCTCCTTGGCTTTTCCAAAGCGAGCCATTTGTTCCTCTACAATATGCGCATGCTGGGCAAGGTGATTCTTGGTTGTGTCGGCCATACTAATTACTATTTACCAGGCTGACACTATGTTGGGCTGTTGCCACTGTTCACAGCGACTACATTCGAAAGCCTTCACCTCTCAGCCGTTGTGTTTCTTCCCCATTCTAAACTTTCGACGTGGCCATGAGCTGCTTACTCCGAAATAAAGATCTCACGAGACAGACACTCGAGTCGTAGACTCTACTTACTCCCTTGCTAACTAACGCGAGTTTGCCACTTGATGTTGTAGTTGTTGAACTAATACTTTCATCTGACCTTTTGACCTCTGGGCATGCGACAAGCGTATACCATGACAACGATGCTACTGTCCGCGTCATGCGTGCATGGCGCCGGCGAGGTGCGTTTTTGTTTTGCTTTTGTACATGCAAGTAATAATAGTTTTACTTTTAGTTTGTAGTACTGTAGTGCTAGTGCACTACAGTAGTGGTAGGGGGAAGACTGTAGATCTAACACGTTAGATATGGGCGAGACACACTGCCATTGGAACGAAATGGAGTCCAGCCGAGTAAAAGTTATCTTTAGTTCCAGGAAAAAGTAACAGTTGCTAAAAAGTAATCAGTTGTAGTGCATGCTGAAGGTTCTCAGTTGACCATGCCCAAATTTGCAAGCTGTCGGGATTCATCAACATGCGACACAATGATCCCACCGACTTCCTCGCGCCGTGCATGAAGGAGCCCCATCATGATGTGGAGGTGGAGCCACCATTGCAGCCCCCTAACTGGTGAAACCTTTCACCATCGGTCAGCCAACACTGACCCTGATGCCCGTGCCGACCCGCGGGTGAAGGGATTCTGGACCGATAGCCGCAACGCATTCTTCGATACAAGGGTCACCCGGTGTTTTATCCCCACGCGTCGAGCTATCGGTCCAAGTCTCTCCCCTCCCTCTACCGAAGGTTCGAAGGAGAGAAGAAGCGTGCTTACGGTGAACGTGTCAATGAAGTCGAGGTTGGCTCCTTCACATCGTTACAGTAGTCTTCTCCTCCTGTGGTGGGGTGGGCTCTGAAGCAGCCGTAGTAGTCAAGAGGCTGGCGCATGGCTTGGCCACCAAACGCAACGCTGCCTATAGCCGGGTTGTAGCTTGGCTGCGGTGCTGCTTGGCATTTTCTCTTGCCAGATCTGCCATCCGTTGCGTCCGTGGATCACGCTCTGTTCGCCGTCGTCACTTCGACCTTGCGCCGGTCGACCTCGTCCAGGCTGAGGTGCGTCTGGCTCGACATTAGACTGTATTTACAGCTATTTATCTCCTTTCTTCCTGTTGTGCAATTACTATCCGGCGTGTATTTACCGCCATATGATAATTATTAGAGAGGTTTCGTTTCACGTTGTTCTGCACTACACCGTGAAACTCGCGTTCACGTCGAACAGGAGTTGACCTCAGCTCACGTCATGAACGTTCGACGCCAAAATGTGCCACCCCGACGTCCGTGCGGGAATTTGCGGAAAAAACTCTCGAAAATTTGCGCAAGAAATTGCGGCAGAAAACAACAAAAAATGCGACGAAAAGTGCGGAATGATGCAGAACTTGCCAGGAATTCGCGGAATTATTTGCAGAAAATTGCGGATTTGGGCCAAATCACGAAATTTGTTGCATCGTATATAGGCCTTGGCGGATAATGCCGGCAGAAAAATTGGCAGAATTCGGTACTTTTTCTGGTAAGTTTCATGCATGTTTGGTATGTGGATAAAGAAATGGAGCAGAATTCGAGGAATTGCCCGCCATAAGGTTTGTATGGTTCTGCCAATTTCGGTGCAAAAAAAGCAGAATCTGCCACCTTTTCGAGCATTATCCGCCAAGGCCTAATCGTATATCTACACCGGAGTAGTACTAGTCATACTGTGCAAATAACCTACAGGATCATGGAAAGCACTGTGTGAAAAGTGCATGAAACATGTGAGATATGGACAATCCACTTGTCCAGGCAAGAAGGCAGCAATGCCTGTTCATTCTGGCGAAGTAAAATAAAGTATACCAACCAACAACAACCAGATATAGTGCAGAAAACAACAAAAAACGCGGGAAATCGCGGATTTTGCTGAAAATCGCGGGTTTGGGCAAAAATCGCGAAATTTGTTGCATCCGTGGAATCGCGAATTCCTGGAGGGACTGTGTAGTGCAGAACAACGTGAAACGAAACATCTCTATTGCCTGGTGCGTGTTTACGTTACCACCATAATTATCGACAGAGGTGTTTGTCGCCCTGGAAATGGAGCGTCTCTGTAAGTTTGTATCCCTGGTGATGTTTGTGCCTGGAGAGCACTATAAGTGGTGCTCTTCAGGCACAATCTTCCCCAGCCTACTCAAGCTCAACTGATGAGGGGTGAATTCCCCGAAACACTGTGAGCAGGGAGTGGTGCTTTCTCGCAGGTTTGCCGAGTGGACGGTTCGATGGACTTTTCCCCTCATCAGTTGAGCTTGAGAAGTTGAGTAGGCTGAGGAAGATGGTGCCTGAAAAGCACCACTTATATAGTGCTCTCCAGGCACAAACATCACCAGGGATACAAACTTACAGAGACGCTCCATTTCCAGCAGAGCAGGGAGTGGTGCTTTCTTGCAGGTTTGCCGAGTCGAAGGTTCGATGGACTTCTCGTGTGCTCTGGATGGCAGTCGTGATTCAGTCAAGTGTCAAGTCAAGTCGGCGGCGCGAGCTCCAGTGTGGGAGCAAACCCATTCCTAAAAAAAATTCATCGCCGAAGTCGCAACCACTACTTCGTACTGTTGTGCCCAGCGCGGGCTTACGACTAGCTGGTTTGGAGGTGACAGCGTGACCGAGTGACCGAGGGTCCTCGACGTCTGTTCTCACCGTCCAGGAGCGACTCACGCTGCTATCTGGTGTTCACAAGGTGTTTGTCGCGCTGGGTCTGGCGATTTTTTCTCTTTTCAGGCAGTTCACTTCCCCAACTGATCCTTTGAATTTCAAGTTCTCCCAATCCTTTCACAATTTAATCACTTTCTTTCACTTCTGGTAGGGTCCAGAAACTGACCGTGGTTGGTCCCCTGGGGGAGGGAGAAAGACCCAAGTGCCATCAGTATGTGTGGCGCGTGTTGTGAGCTGCCTTTGGAGTGAAAAACTTGTCAGCGCCTTCTAGGTTCAGCCTGGTCCCATAGCTCAGTGGTTAGAGCATTGCTCATGACAAGCAAGGTCCCGGGTTCGAGTCCTGGTGGGTCTGGCGATTTTTTCTCTTTTCAGGCAGTTCACTTCCCCAACTGATCCTTTGAATTATTATTATTATTATTATGAAATGACCCAAAGGCAATGTGCCTATCGAGGGGTTCATTTGATTGAAAGAACAGTAGATGTAGATGTACTTGAAGTATGTACAAAGACAAGTAGGGATTGATGAGGAGAGAAATGGGGGAAATCAACTGCAAGGTGGCGGAATTTCGTTGATTGCATAAGCATGGTCAGCTGTAAATTTCCTGAGGGCAGCTTTGAACTTATAGAGCGAGGCTTCCGATGTTAGACTGGGGGGTAAATAGTTCCATAGAATAGCAGTTCGGAACATGAAGAGAGACTTAGACAATGATTTAAATTTGGGAAGAATGATTTTATTTGGTCGTCGCTCACTATTCGTAATCTTGAAATGGAAATCAGCAAGGTAATCACGATGATGGAAAACATATCTGTGAAAAGTAGTGAGACTGATGATTTGACGAAGATAGGCTAGTGACTCTAGGGAGCATTTAGAATTGAAGACAGATTTGGAAGAAGTGTAATCAAATGCAATTTTTTCTTTTTCAGTAGAGCTCTAGCAAACCTTGCCTGTAATTGCTCAAGAGTGGTCATGGGTTTCTTATTAGATCCAAACGACCACACCGTACAGCTATATTCGATCACAGGTCTTACGAACCCTTTGTACAGTATGATCATTGCCGAAGGCGTAAGTTGCTGGGACATTATTGACAGTAGGTGCACTCGATATCTGACCTTCGAAGTTATTGAGGCGACATGTTTGCGGAAATCCAGGTTGTCGGTCAAGGTGATGCCAAGATGTTGCAGTTCAGAAACCACCGTTAATGGCTCATTGTACATTTGGTATTGGATTCCTGCAGTAGGTGTATCATTGATAGCTCTATGTAACAGCACGGATGTCTTGCTTGCTGAGAATTCACCTCCATTGTTCCTGCCCCATGTTTGACATGCATCGAGATCAGACTGCATGTTCGCTCTACTGGCGAGGGTGTCTTCAGGTTTGTAAGCCAGTAGGAGGGTGACATCATCTGCAAATATATATTGTGTGCAATGTTCCATAGCGTTGGGCAGGTCATTTTGAGTAGGAATAGGAGTGGTGAAAGGTGGGAACCTTGAGGCACTCCGCAGTTGATGTTCCGCTTCTTCGATTTAGTGCTATGTACCTTCACTTCAATTTGTCGATCCCCTAAGAAGCTCTTCAGCCATTTTACTGACGAAGCTGTAGCAATCTTACCGAATTTCTTTAGGAGTATAGAGTGGTCCCGGTCGAATGCTTTCCTGAAATCTAGAGATATCAGGTCAAAATTAGTGCCATTATCAATATTTACAGCCATTGATTGGGTTAGCAAGATAAGTTGGTCCGTTACAGACTTGTTGCGTACATATGCGAATTGACCTTTACAAAGTACACCATGGGTCATCAAGTATCGAAGTAGACGTTCCGAGAGAATCTTTTCCATTAGTTTTGCTATGCATGGGAGAAGGGATATAGGCCTGTAATTGGTAGGCTCTTTGGCGCAACCTCTATTCTTGTACACCGGTATTACGGTGGATGATTTCCAGGAGGACGGGACACGGAACACACCATCATCAAGGCTGTAGTTGAACAATACTGATAGTGATTGGGAAAGGATGTCTGCGTTTTGCCCTCGTCCTTAAAGTCATGCCCTACCACATGACGATTCAAGCGTTTATTGAAAGTTTACTTTCATGGCTAATGCTAGGATGTTCCCTATCCCAAGGCCTGTGGAGAATCCATAAATACAAAAACAAAATCCCGAGAGTTCTCCATACGCGAAACTGTTCCGTGTTAGCTTTCGTGCCGGTGTTGTACCGTCCCAATGGAAGCTCGCTCACGTTGTCCCGGTATACAAGAAGCCACCTCGATCTAGGCCATCCAATTACCGGCCTGTGTCCTTGCTCTCCATTTTATCCAAGGTCATGGAGTGTACCAACAAATCACCAATTTCCTGGAGCGCAACGACCTGCTGCCTGACAGCCAGTTTGGTTTTAGACGTGGCCGTGGCACAGCTGACCTCCTCACAGCACTCCAGAGCGAATGGGTGCAGGTTGTAGCTGAGAGGGGCTGTGTCCCAGTAGTAGCAATTGATATTGCCGGTGCGTTTGACCGCGTCTCTCACGTCGGCCTCCTCAACAAAGCAGAGCGAGTAGGCATCGGCGGACCTCTTCTCTCTTGGCTACGCGACTACCTGAGTAACCGCTGCCTAAAGGTGGTAACTGGAGGCCACGCTTCCAAGAAGTACCCATCACTGCCGGAGTGCCCCAAGGCAGCGTCCTGGGCCCCACACTCTTCATATTGTTTGCTGCCGATATCGACCAATGCCTCTCGCATGCAGTAAAGCTCAGCTCTTTCGCCGATGACACTACCGTGTACAGTCTGATCAGACCAAACGACAACCTCCAGGAGAAGGCAGCATCCTTACAGACAACCCTCAGCAATCTTGCCGCATGGGGCCAGCAATGGCGGATCCAGTTCGAGCCCACCAAGAGCCAGCGCCTGATTTTGTGCAATGCTCGAAAGCGCCCTGACTTTCCACCAACCACCTTTGCCGGCGAGATTATTCCGGACTCGGACCACCTAAAGCTGCTTGGCGTCACATTCGACTCTAAGCTTGGGTTCCAGCGCCATATTCATGCTGTCGCTGTCAAGGCCAGCCAGCGCCTGGGATTCTTGCGCCGTGCTGCTTGCCTTCTGGGTCATGAGGGCCGCCTTGCTGTGTATAAGGGGTTCATTCGGCCCATCCTGGAATACGCTCCCCTAGCCACCAGGTGTGCAGCCCAATCCCACCTAGCACGCTATGACAGGGTGCAGGAGAAGGCAATGCGAATCATTGGACCTGACACGATCCTTCAGAGCCTGCAGCTTAGGAGGCCAGTCTCAGGGCTTGCATATGTGTACAAGTTGCACTACATTAAGGGTCCACCCCAGCTGACAGCCCTCCTCCCGCCACCGTCGCCGCCTGCACTTACTCCTAGAACCCGCCGACAACTAGCTTCTCGCCACCCTTTCCAGTTGCAATGGCCACTTGCTCGGACAGCACCGAACTACCTACTGAGGTCATTCCCCTACACCCTCATTGCGGCATGGAACGACATTCCTGAGCAAGTCATCCCGGAACCTCCGGCATCGAAGGGAATGCAGGCCTTCAAGTCTCGCATTTGTCAGCACCTGATGCGCCAGGATTGGTTGTGGGCGACAGCATTCCATGGCTAAATTTGACGATGTTCCATTCTCCGGTCCCACAACGATCACCTTGTCTTCACCCCACTGAACTGTACCTTGCTCCCTAGTGCTCTCGAATCACCTCAGTGCAGAATGTTTTGCGTTAATGTTAATTTCTTCTCTTCCTTCCTTTTTTGCTGCTTTTCGTGGCCCCTTTCTCGCTGATCCAGTGCCTGCACACTACTCTGCCTGGCAGCAGCTCCGATCTAACTTCTCCGTATTGCCCCCCCCCCCACTGAAAGCAACGCAGCTGTTGGTCCATTGCCATAGTTTCCTGAACTAATCTGGCACTCACTCACCCCCCCCCCCCCCCATCTCTTCCTCTCTCTCTCTCTTTCTCTCTCTCTCTCTCTCTCTCTCTCTCTCTCTCTCTCTCTCTCTCTCTCTCTCTCTCTCTCTCTCTCTCTCTCTCTCTCTCTCTCTCTCTCCATCATTGTCTGGCTCTCAGGTTCTCACTCTTCACACACAGTCTTTCTTCTCTCCCTTTCCCCCATGGTGCGTGATGTGCGCCTTGATCCCGAGACCATTGGTCGGGGGAGCGCACTTCACCTCACCGGCACAGCTCAATAGCACCTACACGCCCTTTGTAGTCTATGTTCTCTTGATGTTGTTGTTATTTTTATCTTCCATTCTATGATCTATGTAGGCATATGTGCACTTTCATAAAAAAAACTCACTGTTTTCTTTACTCCACCTATCCAGGTTATCTTAGATTTCATCCGTTTGGGGATGATTGTCCTTTAATTTGCAATGCATTACATAAAACAAACACAAAATACATGTATATGTACGTCGGAATCTCACAGCCTAGCATTCCCCTCTAGTTGTCCTGCCCTAGCACATCTCAGCTCTCACGTCCATTGAAAGTTTACTTTCATGACCAATGTTAAGATGATCTAAGGAGAGATTCCTAGACTCACTGTTTTCTTCACTCCCCGTAATCCAGGATAACTAATCTTGTTCTTTTAATCTTTTCTCCCTTTCCATCGTCATCATAACATTGGGCATGAGTGCCCGTTTGACTTGCGATGATGTAAAATACAAGCAATACAATACAGTACAAGAAGCCCACTTTATGCGTCAGCCGTGTGTGGCACGACATTCTCGAAGCGAGTCAGTACAGGGACAGATGATGACCCAGAATGATAAGTTGGGGAAAGCTGCTGTCGCCAGAATGATTTTGCAAAAGAAAAAGGCCTGCCGGAAGTTACTCCGCAGCACTGTAAAAACAAACTCGATTCATTGAATAAGAAGGCGAAGACGGCCTATGCCAAGTTGAAGGTCCTGACGCAGTCAGGCGTCCACGTGGCTGACCCTGGAGATTTGGAGGCGAGGAATTTTGATGCAGGATAATCCGATATATTGTGTTCGAATTATTGATACTTGTACAAAATAATAATTATTACTTCTGAAGTATTATAATCGCACAATGTTGCCTGATGATTGCGTGAGCATGAAACTTAAAGTAGCAGCAAACAAGCCTTGATTGTCCTTGTTGTTCTGTTGTGTAATCGCACAATGTATAATTCATATCTCTGTGCTAGTGTTGCTTCCTAGCTGTGCGAGTCTTTGGTGTATTTTCCTAGCTGTGATTCGTGAACTGTGATTTCATTTCCTATTCAAAGCCAATTGACAGTTTGATTACCTTCTGGAGATTTTGAGAAGATTTTTTCCTTGGCGGAGATTATAACATTTTCTTTCTGCTTCCATGTAATTTTCTGGTGCAGGAGGCAGTTTCCAAGTGGGCCAACTTCGCAATATGGAACAATTTATTTTTTAAAGTAGAAAGGAAAAGGACATATGGAAACGAGTTAAGAGTAACTCTCCACCACTGTAACTAGATACTATATACAGTCAGAACGTTTCCATATGTCCTTTTCCTTTCTACTTTTATTATTGGCTCAATACCCGAGTTTCAAATTTATTTTTAGAGTAACTTATACAATGATATTGGCACAGTGGCCAAGTGCTCAGTCCAGACAAATGCACTTTCAGAGAGATAACATACAAAATGCATGACAGTTCAGCAGCAGCACTTCAAGTAGCATCACGTTATAAAAAGGAGTCTACAGCCTGCGTTGTTGAACATAGGTTGCCAAAGCCAGGCGAACAACTTCACTTCTCGCAGCACCGACTGCAGCCCCTGGTGGGAAGGCCGGTGGCAGATCATGGGCATTCACTTCGCCAGCGGCATCACACAACCATGATTCGTAGAAGGGTACATTTCCACGAGTGCAAATATTATGAAGAACACAGGACAGCATTGCAACTTTCGCTGCAAACTGGGGATCCTGGATGAAGGAATCCTTCAGGATCCGGAAACGACCTTTCAAGCGGCCAAAGGCCTGCTCGACAACCTTTCACCCCTTGTTCACTGCTCCGTTGAAGTCGGACTGGCTGCCAGGTGCAGGGGGATGCTTGTAGCCCTTCACGATGTGCTCAGATCCAGCAAAGGCTCAATCCGCCAGCAGATATGGCTTGATTTGTTGGCCTGACACAGTCTTTGTAAATTCGCTGAGCCAAGAATGGTTCTCCAGGTTCTTTCTGAGACGACTGCGGTTGTAGGTAAATGCATCCCCGAGGGACCCTGCACGGCCGGCATCCACGAATGTGAAAATACCATCACAGTCAACGACAGCAAGGTGAGGATGGCTGGGTAGCTTTTATAACACCAGTAGGAGTCGCCCCAAACAACCGGCTTTACCAGCTTCATGAATGTGCCGTCTATGGCACCGGCACACATGGGCAGCTTGGACAGTTGTTTGAAGCCGCCGATTGTCCTCGCCAGGTCAGCTCCAGTTGGGAATGAAATTGCCTTTCTGACGAGATGCGACCACGGGGCGTCCACTCCAGCGTGCAGTACCGTATTATCTCTCATAAGCACAGTCTCCAATAATAGCACGTCTCCAATAATAGAACACCTTGGGGCGGCATTCAAAAAATAAAGTGCTCAGTCTCCATTATAAGCACACTGTGTAAATTCATTATCTGTACCGGCGAAAAAAACCCTGAAATGTGTGTCATACATGAATTTGGCATGGCAACATGCCTCTGAAATGGTAATGAAACAGTCTCCAATAAAGGAACGTCTCCATTAATAGCACGGGGCGGAGGTACATTGAAAAAATAAAGGACCGTGCATATAATATTAGAGATCATACGGTATGCCATGCACAGTAGATTGGCCAACGCAGAATATCTCACCACGCCCAGTTTGCGTGGTGGCATGGGCAAGCCAATAGAGCAGGATTGCCAGTCGTTTTCGAGAACAAACCGCCATGCGAAGCACAGTATCTTGCTTGCTCCACAACTCAGCAGTATCCTCGTGGAGAGCCTTGAAGAGGGCACAGCTCACCCTGAACGTTCATGTATTTTTCGTCCAGATACTGTGAGCCATCTTCACCTGCAGATTCGAGATTTTGCGCTACTTCCAGCCACCTCCCAGTCACTTTCTTCTCGTAGAAGTCGTCCAATGCCACATTCTCTGACCAGATACGCCGCTTAGCACATATTTCATCCACAAAGACCGGGGCACACAGCGCTGTGGTGGCAATGGCAAAGCGCTTGCTGAGGCCGGCGAGGGTACTTCTACGAGTACTCCTCACACACCTTGATGGCTGCCTCGTCACGGATCTGTTTTGATCCACTATTGACAATGGATCATGCCTTGAACTTTGACGATACGTTCCATACGCCCTGATCCGGAGACTTGCCAAGATTTGATTCTTCCTATCAACTCCCATTCCCCAGCAACACCGACAAAGGACATAGCAGCACAAACAGAACACTTTCTCGATCTCAGGAAAATAAATAGTCAATATCCCCGGCAACGAGGAGATCGATTCCCCACATTTCCCGCGAATACAGTTTTTGACGCAAACGTTGAAAATTACAAGTATAGTGTGATATTACGCCTTGCGTTTTTCCGGCCTCAAACGCAAACGCTCACGCAAATGCGCCTCAAAAAACGCAGTGTGATAACGGCCTTAACGAGTCCACTTCATCCGTGCTTGGAGTGTTGAACGTAGTTGACGATACGTGCCAGTCGATCCTATCCGATGCTAGCCAGATCATATTGAATGTAGAGGTCCATCGGGAGAAGGTCGCCAAGCGAGAAGCAAACGGGGTTTGTAAGCCCAAGCTGGCCAAAAAGCGCCAGCAGAAGATTATTCCGCCGAAACATATCGAGGTAGCGGTGTACACGGGACACAAGACGCTGAACATGAATTTGCTGGACAAGATCGGGTGTGGGCCGATGGATTGCAGCGTCGGGCAGACGGAGTATGGCCTGACGCCGAACGACTTACTGCTTGGTGGTGATGTTCTCGCAAACGTCCCCGGAAACTCACCAATTCGCAGTGCTAGTGGTCCATCACCGTGGGCCATGGGCAGTAGCAGTGCAACTCGAACCAGGTGGGGTGCCCCTGTGGACACGGTTGGCTTCTTCGAGATATCCACCCCGCGGCCACCCACAGCATCGGAATCCAAAGAGGACGCTGGAAGCAGACCCGGAAGTGGCCGTAGAGAGACGCTTCCTACATGCTTATCGCCTTCACTGACGACGACGACGACGACGCAGCACACGAACCGACCTAGATCCTCTAGCTTAAACGGTATCCATGCCTTTGCGCTCAGCAACCAGGAAAACATCTGTGCTGATCAGGCGCAATCAGCGCAATGCTTCACCTTCGACGAAAGCCTGACTACAGCTGGCTCAAGAAGGGCAACCCTATCTGCAACAGCAGCTAGCAGAAAACTAAGCAAGAGTGAGAATGACATCTATTCAAATTGGCCGCAGGTTCGCAAGGAAAGCCTCCAGCGAATGGAAATCGGGCCGACACCTCCTCCTCCGATGAACCCGCCTCCCAATGACTCATACATGAATGTTCAACGTCGCAGCACCTTGACTGAGGAACATTGTCCATTACCACGGCTGCCACCAGCACCATTGAGTAACACAGCGGATTCAACAGATGACGCCATTCAGTATGAGACGGTGATGTGCGATACGGTGAAACCGCTCGCCGATGACATGAGCCTTTCTCCGTCACCAGCACCGACGCCCGAGGTCGCCAAGATCACAGAGACAGCCAAGCACCCCACCACGGCCTGGCCGACACAAGAGCCCATTGAGTATGATGCACCGATAGCAGACGTGATGGATAATAACATGCTGTTGCCGCCATCCGTCAAAACCGAATGAACTGCCTGCCTGGGCCCAGCAACCGTCTTGTACGACTTCACACCCAGTGCAGCCGATGAGCTCGCCGTCATGCAGGGCGACATGGTCACGGTTCTCAACATCCTGGAGTCGGACGACCGCTGGTATAACGTACGCAACGCTGACGGTGCCCACGGTCTGGTGTCGTGTAACTATGTACAGCTGCATATGACCAGTAATATTCTGTGAGGACAAGACTCAGCGCGCTGTACGAAACGGTTCTAGTGGAGAATTCGAAGCCTGATATCAAGTTCCGAGTGAATTGAAAATGCAGCAACGGTGGCATGCCCTGCCAAGAACGATGTAGGGATGCACAGATAATGTTATCAGTACTTCAAGTAGTATTTCAACGGGAAGTATACCCTAAAATCAAATTGTCACCAGTTGTAGTCTTCGGGGTGCTGAGTCGAATGGTCTTGGTCCGAGGAAGCCGAGACGCTCCCTTCCTCCTTTATTCCCACTCGAACTCGCGCACTTCCACCGAAACTGGGTGACTGCGCCCTGCTAGATGGGTTTCGTATGCAAAAAGTCACTAAAAGCGCCGTGTCCTTCTTATAATGCGACTGCGACACGGGTAGGTGAGCGTGGGAGCGCCCGGGTCGTCCACCTCCAGCGCCATGTTTGGCCGGAACGTCTTGGCCATGGAGAAGGATTGAGCTGCGCCTGCCGGGCTGTTGGGTACGGTGGGGATGCAGTCTCTGCATCCCGGCGATGCCAAGACGTCGGAACGAGCTGGGGTGGGTGGCTGGGTGAATGTAATGGTACGCTGCGCCTGTACGGAGAGAGAGAGAGAGAGAGAGAGAGAGAGAGAGAGAGAGAGAGAGAGAGAGAGACAGAGAGAGCCAGAGAGAGACAGACAGAGAGAGAGAGAGAGAGAGACAGACAGAGAGAGAGAGAGAGACAGAGAGGGACAGAGAGAGACAGAAAGAGAGAGAGATGGTGAGCGGGAAAGGAGCAGTGTTAGTGTATGGTGATTGTCGCCGTATTGTCTCTCTCCTTACTGTCCCTCTCATCTGTATTATAATGTGCAAAAAAGGCTGCAATCATGTCTTATGCATCAGTACCATTGCAACAACAACAAAGCATCATAATATTATGCAGAAGTGCCATTGCAACAGCTATGCGGTTCATGATAACTGTTCTCTGTACCTCCGTGAAGAGGTGGTGAGGTGCAGCCTGCGCCGGTACTGAGCTCAGGTAATGGTGCCAATCAAACTGACCAGGAGCTACGCCTGAGACAGCACACAACACATGATGCACACACAAAATACATCAGCACAAACACACACCATTGTACGCCCATCGCCAGAGACGATGATAGCGATGCTACAGCAGAAGCTATAGCAACTTGTGCTGGGATTGCACCATTCATTAGCTTGCAAGGCTGAAGAATTGGCCGCCACTATTCAGCCTGGTCTACACCACACAGCTATGAAGTGGCTTTTTCTGGAGAGTGAATCCCTACTTTTTGGCCTTTTTTGTTTATTTTTCCCGCACACACATCACACCACATACTCCGGCATGCACTGGCTGTTGGTAACCACCCAGGAGAATGAAAGAAACTGTACCTCCAGAAACTTGCGGAGACATTTCGGAAATATCGCGGAAAAAGGTGCGAGGTAAAATGCCACAAATTGTGGGGAATATTGCGGATTTTTGTCAAATATTGCGGGATTATTGTGGTAAAATGGCGGAAATTGCGGCCTATTTTGGTACTTGTACTGTAGTGGTGTACGATGTACGAGTCGTACAGCATAAATCATGCATGACAAAACAGAACGTGTGCTGCGCTGACTGTGCATGTGTTCAACTGCCTGACAGGAGCTTGCAAGACAGCTTCCCTCCGTCCTCGGACAACACTCGACGCGAGCCTTATTTTGTGACTTGTCAGCCAATGATTTTCCCAGAAACTTCTCCAGTCTGGTTTCGATCTCACAAGTAAACTACTGACTAGCTTGAAGAACTAACATCGAAGAAAGACTCAAATATCGCGGTTGCTTTTCGAAATATCGTGGTGCTTGTCAAGTATCAAGGACAGTTTTCTACAATAACGCGGATGATTTTTCAAATATCGCGGATATCACGGACTTTTGTCCAAATCGCGGAAACAACGCGGCCGCGGAATCGCAACTTCCTGGAGGGACAGAAGAAAAGTCAGGAAGAGTCTGAGAGAGAGAAGAAAGACGTGTGTGACCATAATCGTCGGGAATCGAACCCGCAACCTATCGATTGGAAATTGCTGCACATACCACTGCACCATATGGGACACACACACACACACACACACACACACACACACACACACACACACACACACACACACACACACACACACACACAGATAGAAGCCCATTCAGAAATTGATGCAATCAACGTGTTTGTCATGATACAACCTCGAGGGTCAGTCAAAAGTAAAATGCTACTTGTTAATACTTACAGTATGAAGTACAAACAAGCTGATCTAAAACTCAATTCCGCCCGATTTGAATCAGACTCTGCCTAATACCGTATGTCAGCGCCTTTAAAGCCATGGCCTTATATTCAAAGCACCGCTGCTTTCCTAGCTATTTTAGATGCAAAATTACTCACCCACTATGCCATACCATAAAAGTCAAAGTCCACACAGAAATTTCATTCCAAATCCACTTGTTCACCCTTCCTGCTGGGCTGTAAGTTTGATAGTATAATACTAATTGCTTCATTTTTACAAGTATTCTTCAAATGTCATCTCATTTATGAAGCCCATGGCTTTATAACTGAGACTGGCTTTAAAATCGAATATACAGTCAACTTCGCTAATAACGACTGCGGATATAACGACAATTCGCGAATAACGACAGAATTTCCATGCCCAGAGCAAAGTCCCATCCAACTGTAATACATAGAATGCGACTTCGGGTATAACGACACTTCGCGAATAAGGACACTTTTCTGATGCCCCGCCGGACGTGTCGTTATACGCAAAGTTGACTGTACCCCCATGGCTTTAAAGGTGCGGACATATGGTAAATAGATCTCGCGCTTGCACGAGGCTCAGTCAGATTAAGTTGTCCGCATGCACAGGAAAGCCATCACACTCTGGATCAACATGCAGATGCAGCTCCTAATGCAGTGGGAGGTGAGTAGATTAGACCCGCCAACAAATTGGTCCAGGATCAAGAATCCCATTCGTTGCATCCATATTTCCCTTGTGCCAGGCGACGGCTTTCCAATTAACTGTGGCTCCCAGCACGGCTGGAAAAATCCTGCCACTTCCGACCAGGATTTGAACCCGGTACCCTCTGTTTCTCAGCCATGGCCTTAGACCATTCAACTATGCCTGCCTGTGTTAAATTTCACATAAATCATTTTTGTCAAGCCCGGAGTCTCTCATTTTCTGAATGGCATGTACGCATCGTTACTACCAGCGCTCCAGTGGTGTCACTCTATGTGATGTATACCATCGAAACACACTCACACACACACACACACACACACACACACACACTCACACACACAAACACACACACAAACACACACACAAACACACACACACACACGCACGCACGCGCGCACACACACACACACACACGCACACACTGCAGCTGAGTACGCACTGCTCGCGAGCTGCTTCCCAGTGAACGCAGCACAGACCGGGGCACAGCGGTCGGCTAGCCAGGCTCCTACCTGCTGGTGCTGGGGGTGGCCGGAGTTGCTTGCGGCTATTAGCAGCCCATCCAACAGGGTGAATATCAGGACTGCCTGCATCACACCAGTATTCTCCAGCAGTGCCATAGCCATCAAAGTTGATACGCAGCTGCAGCAAAAAAGAACAGCAGCAACAACATCAACCATAAGCATACCCACACATATACACACGCGTACGCAAACACAAGCACACACATATGCACACGCAAACACACGGATACGCGCAACCACATGTGCACGCGCACATGAGCGCGCACGCACATACCCATGCACGCACGCACGCACACACACACACACACACACACACACACACACAACGCCTTGAACGTAAGCAAACTGAACGCCAATCCAGGTCATGCTGGGCACAGCACAGTGAGTGTGCGATGGGCTCCGGTACAATAGAGGTGAAGCAAACAACATCATACATGGTTTGTATCGAGTGGCGAGCCAAAGAAAGATATTAAATTTATATGTATGCTACGTGACGAGCTATAAACCAGTGAATGACATCACCACAGTCATATGCTTTGCATTGAGTGACAAACCAGCTAATGACATCACTACAATATGCTTTGTATTGAGCGGCAACCCATTGCTTTCGCTACCACCGCTTCACCACTCCACAGTGTCCACACAAAACATTGCAAGTGATGATGTAATCGCATAACTAGAACTCAGCAATATTGCATGCACTGATGAGTCGTCTAACAAATTATGAGCAAACCGACGAGTGTACTTCAACGGACCCATTACATCACAACAAATGTGTATACTATTGCATCAACTCCCTCAAATTTCTGACTCTATTTGCATGAGTTCACTCAACTTCACTGTCACCAAGCGCATAGAGCAGACCACCTGGGTCCTTAGCACACATAACTTCTCACAGCCAAACCGCCTAGGCTAACAACACACTCTTACCTCGGTTATCCGGACCCCGAAGTTACGGGCACTTCGGTCTAACGGACACCCTTTGGGCAAGTTTCAGTGGAAACATTACTACTCTTTTTTGTCATTTTTGTTGAAATAATGACGTCACATGTCATATCTATGGACTTTCCCCATCAAAATGTATGCGATTCGGAGTTACGAACATTTTAAAGTTACGGCCAGTGCCCGTGCCCGGTCCTGGACCGCCCGGATAAACGAGGTATGAATCTACAGCATACTAGTAGCCTAAGCTGCAGTACTGACCTGTCCGTTATCAGCGATTGCCACTATGGTCGACACGCACACGGTGTGCGAATCCATGCGATCCACCGCCTCGAGCCTCTGGCCGACGGAGAAGCCGCCTGGCTGCTGAGGGAAGACTGGTGACTTATGACGGT